>NC_135896.1:101323335-101705835 GCF_964194155.1 Cetorhinus maximus
CCTGCAGTTTTGTGTTGACTGTGTTAACATCAGTGTCTGTGAAGCATTCATATATCACTGCTTTATATGATGATCTCATCAGGTTAGAGAGGCAGGCAGTCTGAGAACTATGCAGCATTTCAGCTAACATGGTACCTAATAAATTATAGGGAAATAATAGCTTTTGGAGTATGATTTAGTAATGAAGTAGGATTACAGGATAGAGGCAGATGGGTTTTACAGCACCTTTCACACTGAGAGCTAAGACTGAAATAGAGTCTACCTATACGACAGCCTTTAAGGGTAACATTATCTCTTCATTTTGCTAGCACAATTATCCTATGGCCTGTATGTGAAAAGTTAGTGTCATATTACTCATCAAAGCATATTGTGGATGAATAATAACTGTGTAGCATGACCTCTAACCTTAATAAGGACCTTTAAAGAATTTTAGAGCAATTTGTGCCTTTTACATAGTGGCCTTTTAGGTACTGCAGTTTTGAATAGCAACTTGATCCCACCATTCTAATCTGTTTAGTACAGTTTTTGTTCACTGTGATGAGTGGGCAAATATTTAGATGATCCAAATATCGGGGAAGCAAGATGTACTATAATTAAATACACTAGTTCAATACAGCAGGTGTTGGAAAGCTTGGCAGCATATTTATATAATGAAACATTTGAAAACAGGCAAGTTATTATGCTGATTACGGCTTAATGGAATCTGCAGACACAAGGCACTTAATTTCCTTTGTAATTATCAGTCTGTTGTACTAAAAAATGTATCTGTATGTTATAATGTTTTCTTCCAAGCAGTTTTCATACAATACGCACAATTCACAATGTTTGGGTAGTGACTAATCTGCTGTTTTATTCAAACCATCAATTCGAAGTATTCTATATAAATAGCATACTTTTAACCAGGTATCCTGATATTTTAGACATAACTGGCAAAGACATATTGCTGTTATTTTTGTGATCAGCACTAAATTCTAAAAAACCTGTCATGTCTTACATCAATCGTTCTTCTGCAAATGTATTTGTTTCCTCTACTTTTCTATACCCTAGTTGGGCCCATTTACTTTTAGATGTAACAAACAATAAGCTATAATTTGCGAGATAAATATGTGATTAGCAACTTGCTATTAATTAACAACCATAAGTGCGTTATTATTCTGGTGTTGCTGTTGATGGTGTAGATAAATATGTCAAATGATTGCTTGAGTAAAAGATTGCTTGAAACTTTGTTGCCTTGATATTAAAAATCTTACTGACTTCTTGAAATTAATTTGAAGTCTGTAAATGAGCAACATTGCAGACGTATTTTGTTTAAACTAATCAGTATGCGTTCAGCTGTTTATTTAAAAGGACACTTACAGTATGAATTTTGTCCAACTCATCTGATTTTCTATTCACTTCAGAGTAATTTGGTGCCCGGAGGGGTCAACGGAGACCACAGCTCCTTCTTATTTGCTTTAATTCAACAATGAGGTTGTGACCATCCTAAACAATAAATCTACAGCCACTAATACTAGGTCTATTTCCCTCCTTTATGTCTCCTTTATCCTGCACCTGTGACAATTGCCCTGTGTTAGTGAAGGTAACAGGAGTCAGGTTAAAGGTCAAGGGACAGGGCACTGTCAAGAGGAAGTTATTTTTTCAGGCCACTGACTTAGGCAACATTTCCTTCTAATGTGACATCCATCTGTCAATCATGTACATCAGGTAGCTCACCAATGCTAACTGCTGTTTCTGTCACAAGGATACAACTCTTTTCATTTCTCTCACCGGGATCCCTCTAATTACTTTAATATAACTAAAATGGCTGAGCAAAAGGCTTGAATTTTTCCAGCACCAACGATCCAACATTAGCAGAAGTTACAATGACATGAAGTTTTTATTGAGCACACTACTTAAAATATTTGCAAGTGATCAACCAAAGATCAAAATATCTCATTCAAAGAGAAAACAATAATTGATCAGCTTTGCTGGAGAAAGCGCTTAATTATAATGGAACTTATAATCTTATAGAGCCCAGTTTGCTTTTGAAAAGCTTTCACATTTTATGATCAGGACTACCATCTCAGCAGGTCATGCCTGGCTTAGCTCGTGCTACCCATAGTAACGTTGGTGGAATATGGACATTAGTCTGTGATGTCGGCACAGCTAAAGCAGAAACAGAAGACCGGTTTCTTTTGAACTAGAATTTTCTCTTCATTCTCAGAGCTGTACTTGTGTGGCCAGTTAGTATTTCTGCACAGAAACCTTCTTCCAGGCTACTCAAAATCTCCTTGGAAAAATTATAGATCCTGTAAATTATTTATATGTTACCGCAATTTTGGATAAGTAATATTATGAAAAATGCACTTACAAACCGTGATCATAGTAGTGTTGTCTCCATCTTCCCATTTTAACGAAACATGTAAAACATTGCTCTTTAGTGGTTTACAGCGTAGCCAAGCTCCCAGGCCATTTTTGAGCTTGTTACATTGGTGTCAGTTATAGTAAAGTGCTTGTTGTAGATTCATTCTGATTCAGCAGACTGTCCAGTGATAATTAGACAACATTTGTGTGCTTTTTACCATTTTAGGATGGATAAATATGCTGGATTTCTGATGGTATGTCGGCTGAATGCCATCCCCTACTGCTATAAATAGGAGAGACCATTTAGTGTGGTGGCTAACTACATAATTTGCCTGTAACATATGGGCTATGACTGTCTTTTAGAAGCTTTTAGAGGCATCTTCTGGTTGTGAAGCTCTTACCCATAATATAGAGATCTACTGGAATAGTCCCTTGAGAAAATGCCAATTTTAGGAGCTTTGGTTGCAATTCTTAACAATCTGAGTCTTAGAACCAGCCTGGTCATTCTAAGAAAAGATTAAGGTGGTGAGGGAGAATTCATTGAATAGAGAAAAAAGGTAGGTGCATTATGTGAAGAAATACTCCTTAAACATGGAACAATATTAAAACCTGCTGTTTTGTTCTCTCAACATTTGACCTTGTTTCATCAGGGCCACTGCACACAATAGGTAGTTAATGCTAATTATTTAATTGGACGTAAGAAAAAAATGAATAGGTACGAGTCAGATGTGTGTGTTTTGCGCGTGGCGGGGAAGGTAGATATATTGCAGGTAAATCATCAAGGAATACACTGAGCGTCTGAGCCAGCTGGCATGCTCCTTCCATTGTGTCAGTGATAGGACTACATGTTGTAATAGGACTGTGTTCAGACAGTCTGTTGCACAGCTGTTCCTATTTTGAAACAAACAGGCTTGTGTTGGGAAATCCAGTCTGTCACTGGTATAAAGCGAATTTTATTCAGACAGGAAAGGAGTGTCTCTTCTTTCAGACAAACATCGAGTGTATAAGGTTGATAATCACAGCTTCAGTTAATAATAATTCATAATTACACGTGTAATGCTTTTTGCTGCAGTTTTGCCATCTGCCACGAAGGAAGAAAAGAATCCAAAAGGCAAAGTTGCAATGAAATGAAAATTAATGTCTGCAATCTTTTGTGTGCCGATTTGAATTTGTGGCAAGGATTTTGCGCAGTTTGATTGCTGTTGTGAATACCACCGGCAGTTAGTGGGGAGCAATTGTTTTGCTCGTGGAATTGTCTTTAATGCTAACTCAAAGCATGTAACGGCAATATCCAAACAGCAATGACTATACTCGGACTGGCATTCAACAATATTGAATTAAGAGATTTATTTTACATCATAACCTACATGCAGGATAAGTGGCTTAGCATGGTGTGACATTCCTACACTTGTAAAAGTATATTACCCTTTGCAGCTGAGTAGCACGGTTTTGCATTAAGTAAAATGCTCTAGAAGCAGTGAAATCATTGGCCTCTGAGAAGCTGAAAGAATAAAAATCACTTGCCACAGCAAACCATTTCTAGTGAGTGCACATCACCAACATTGTGTGTGCTTTCCCCATCAGTTCAACCATGCAACACTGGACAAGAATCCCATTTGAATCAGTGCTCACTTTACTTCAGTTTTAATTATAAAGCCTTACAAGTGTAGGTTTTGAAATGTAGGTCATTATTACATGACATCTTTGGCAAAAAATGATGCACATTGTAATACATTCTGTCACTGTTATGAGAATGCAGATGACAAACATGACTATATGTGTTTAAATAAATGCAAATCAAAATTGATTTCCATTTATCTATTAAATTTTCTATTTTAATAGTGAAAGATCCTGAATGAATTAAATTAATGGCCACCTAAGGGCCTGTTCCCATCCGGCCTCAATTTTTAGGCTGGCGGGTGGATTGAAACTCCATCGGGGAGGCCTGAAAGGTTCGATCTTGGGCGAGAATGGCAGGGGGTTGGCACTTCCATCAGAAGGCTCCTTCTGACTGGGGGTGCACTCCCCTTAAGGCCCAGTGCCCTCCAGACCTCCCCCTCCCCCCCGCCTACCTATCCCCTGAGACCCCAATCAGTTTGGCTGGTAGCTGGTAGCTCCCCAAGGCAGGACTTCCTCCTGAGGGAGGGGTGGGAGCCCTGCCCTATGCCAATCAATGCTCGTTGGAGTGGAAATTTGCAGCAGGGCAGCTGGAGTCAGCAGGGACGTGTTCCCCATCGACTCCCCGGATGGTGAAGGCCAAGTCTCCACAATCCAAAAACATTCAGGCCCATATCCTGCTTATGAAGATGATTTAAAAAAAAAAATCAATCCAAACAATAAACTTCACAAGTCCTTTGGGTTCTTAGTGTCAAATTTTATCTGCTTGATAGACCTTGGTAGAATTTAACATTTATTTCCACACATTGTGTGATGACTGAATAACTGTCCCACAACCTGAAGCATTTGTTAAAAAGAGAAAACTGGGTTACACATTTTGAATTCCATTCAACGTAGAAAGCTGTCCCAGTTATAAATCATGTACACTGTCATGACCAGGACTGCACTCCAGTGGTGGATTCAGGCCCAATCTGCAGGATTTATAATTCTGTTACTGTAGTTTCTGAAGAGAAATGTAATTGGAGATAAACATCTGCCTCAATGGTTCACTAGGCTTCCATTTGACAACATGTGATATTGCAATTGATAATTGTTGTTTCCCTGCTGCATAAAGATATAAACTTAAAACAGTAAAACAAGCCATCATTTTGCATGGGAACGAACGTCTTTAGTGACCGTAGAGCTTTTTGCAACAACAACACAGCCAAGGGAATAAAAATGCCTCATTTAAGCCCAATTTGTAATGTTGGGCATCCGATCCTCAAATTTCGATATATCTGCACAGAAAACAGTCAAGCTGCTTTTGGATTTCTCTCTAGATTTAGCTTTCATTCTTTTCCCCAATAACACAACAATATGCACCCAACATATTGTGGTCAACAATATTTCCCCTCGCTAATTGCAGATGTTTACATCGGCCTTCAATGGAAGTTAAAGCAAAATGGTAAAATTCAGAACTGGAAGGGAGTTAGTGACATGGAAATGCAATTATATATTTATCCGTGTGCTACCCTAGGAAACATTCAACATCCACTCAGAACAGTTAATCTATTCAGAAATGTTACTGTATCAAACAGCTGCCCTATAATTATTTTTTCCCACATATTGGGTAGGTTGAAGCTGTATGAAACACTGGTGGAAAAATGCTTGTGTACTTAAAGGATGTTTGATATTATTTAGCAGCAATCAGTGTTAGTAATTTGCAGTTTATGTGCACAAGCAACTGACATCTGATTTTTTTGCCTGAGTTGAGGCTGTGTGATTGGCCTTGACGCTAAAATGTTAAATACACCAAAGTTAAATAGATGGTGTGAGTAACATGATTTGTCACAGGTATGGTTTTATTAGTGCCAATGTGGGCAGAATTTAATCATGGGCAACTGTGGGGGCTACAGCTTAATAATCTAGATTACGCCATATTGTGATTGCATAGTTTCTTAGTGCATATCATGACTAATAACTACTAAGATTCAGAGCATTGAAACTAATGTAATGTTTAAAAAAAAAACTAATGTTTCACTTTTGTAAGATACTCAGCAGATGCACTGCAGTTAATTTAGTTTTATCTCACATTTTTAATGTGTCCTTTTTAAATGTTATAGCCTAGAAATGCTAGTTGGTGAAATTAGACTGTGAGTGCTATATATGCTTGTTCGTCATTCCTCTGTCCACTTTTGAAAGAGGTGTTAACTTATATACCTTAAACAAACTAATTTTTTGGTATAAATAGCAGGAGAGAGGTATGTCATAGGGGAAGTTGTTGAGTGCCCGAATGATAATATTACAGACAGTAGTTTTTAGGCCTAATTTTTAAAATAATGCTGAAATTGAAGTAAGGATATGAAGAAAATGATAAGCTTGTATTTACATTTATACAACATTTTTCTAAATAGTTGTTGACTTTATTGGGCATTATTTCCTAAGAATCAGTAACTTTATCCTACATTTTGGTAGCGGTTTCAAAATGGCAAACTTGGGCGTTAATACCAATTTATGCAGTTTCATTACATCATATTTTTGATTTGGGATTATCTTAGTTGTAAACTCTTATATCTAACTTTGAGGTAGCACATCTAATTAATTAAACAATGCTCCATTTCCAAGTATCAGTGAGCTTTTGTACATCTTGTACCATTTAAGGCATTGAATCAGACTACTCCTGACCATGGCCAGAATTTTTTCCTTGTCGGGAGGGTTCGGGAATCTGACCGCCGCCTGCGATCGGCTCCGCGCCGCGATTTCATGTGGGTGGGCCAATTAAGGCCCGCCCTGCGTGGATCGCGAGCAGCAGCGCTGAGCACTACCTGTGCGGGCGGGGGGAGGAGGGAGAGTGGGCCTGGTGCACAGTTCGCACAAAAGAGCACTTCAAACTCCCTGAGGCACGGAGCTGCTTTGTTTAAGAAAAAATTAATAAATACAATAAAAATTTAATAAAATATGTCCCCTCATGTGACTGTGTCACATGGGATGGGGCATGTTTTTAATGTCAAAATAAAGTTTTTATTTAATTTGTATTAGCTTTAGGAAACCTGATCCCGCTTGTGGATGAGGTTTGCTAAAAAATGTAAAGGCCGCTTGGCCTTTTCGCCTGCCCGACTCCCGTTAGGTTGGACGGGCAGCGTGAATTTCAAGTTAATGAGCTCGTTAAGGGCCTTAATAGGCCTTTCAATTATCGGCGGGTGTGCAGCCGACTCCGGCGCGTACCCGCCGAACGAAATATCGCGCGAGTGTGCGATGACATCAGGACACACGCCCGACATCATTGCGTGTCATATTACACTCGGATGTGTTGGGTGGGCACCCGCACGCCGAACATAAAATTCTGGCCCACGTGTTAGTCTGACTGGGACTTTGGAAGGCAGTATTTAATTGCCTGTGCATTTGTCCTGTCAAAGGTGTAGCAGAGGTTTGAATAAATGGCCACTTAAGGGCTTCATCCCACCATCACTGATATTGTAATAATGTCAGGCAGTGGTCATGCCAGCTGGTCAACACTGGTAGGTAAGTCTGTGGCCTGGTGTTTGGGAGGGGTTGGGTCACTCTTACTCAGGCATCCTGTGCCCAGCAGAGGGATCCACTGGTAGCAAGGGCTTCCCCTTTGGGCAGATCAACCTCCAGACGGCCCTTTAGACTCACTGCCCCCTTGCTGGATCCTCCCTGATTGATCCCAATGAGTCCACACCACTTTTTTTTGGCGGGGGGCTCCAGGGGCACACCTCAGTCCCAGGCCTACTGCTGGGCCTGGTGGCAGTGCCTGTACTGGACAGCTGCCAGCCTCCGATTGGCTGGAGGTTCTCGGAGGTGGGAAATTCCCGATGGTAGGACGCAGCCTGCTTGATTGGGATTTGATCATGTTGAGATTCCCAGAATTGACTGCAGCAGGGTTGCCAGTAACTCTTCAGTCAGTGGATGGGCCCAGTGTTGTAGCCATTAAATTCCAACAGTGGGATCCCAATGTTTCCAAGCTCTGAAGAAGAGTCATACGAACTTGAAACGTTTACTCTGTTTCTCGCTCCATGGATGCTGCCAGACCTGCTGAGTTTTTCCAGCATTTTCTGTTTTTATTTCAGATCAATGGTCTTTCATCAAAGTGAACAGACAGAGCGTGTGAGGGAATTGTGAGACTCCACTTGCAATTCAACATCTTCCCCATTCCAACGTAGTCCTCATGTTTATCACCACCACATCCATTTCACATGTCCTGCCCCTAAAGCTAACAATAAAAACCTTGACAAAACATCTTTATGCAGCAACACATCCAATTATACAAACAGAAATGACCATTTTCATTCCCTTAATGCCCACCTTGCGGGTGCAAAAACCCTTTGAACAACTCAGCATTTACCACTGAATCACCTTGCAGAGGAGGCCCTTTGAATGAAGGAATTCCTCCTCATCTCAGTCTTAAAGGCTGACTCCTTAATCTGAGACTGTGAACCCTGGTTCTAGCAAGGGAAACATCCTTCTAGCATCGACGTGATCAAGCCTTTTCAGAATTTTTATGTTTCAATATCATCACCACTCATTCTTCCAAATTCAAGGAAATGTAGGTCAGGTCTATTGCTCATAAGACAATCCCCCCCACAAGAATCAGTTTAGTGATCTTCATTGCACTACCTCTCAGGCAAATACACCCCTCCTTGGGTAAGAAGCCCAAACTGCACACAGTACTCTGGGTGTGGCCTAATCAAAGTCCATCTTTTTGCAGTAGGACTTTATTGCTCTTACACTCCAATCCCTTTTTGCTTTCCCAATTGCTTATTGCACCTGGCTATTAACTTTCTATAATTTGTACGTGAGGACACTAAACTGAGGCCCTGTTTGCCCTCTCAAGTGGACTTAAAAGATCCCATGATATTATTTCAAAGAAGAGCAGGGGTCACCTCCAGGTTATTCAATGCCTTGATTTTAAATTTCTCATTCTTGTTTCAAATCCCTCCATGGCCTCGCTCCTCTTTACCTCTGGCATCGTCTCCAACCCCACAACCCGAAAGACATCTGTGCTCATTCAATTCTGGCTTCTTGAGCATCTTCGATTTTATTTGCTCCTATGTTGATGGCCATACCTTCAGTTACCTATTGTCTAAGCTCCGGAATTCCCTCCCTAAGCCTCTTCATCTCTCTTTCTTCCTTTGAGATACTTCTCAAAATCTACCTCTTTCATCAATCTTTTGACCATCTGCCCTAATATCACTTTATGTGACTCCATGTCTAGCTTCGTTTTCTAACGCTCCTGTGAAGCACCTTGTGACGCTTTATTATGTTAAATGCTTTATGCAAATATAAGTTGTTGTTGTATTTGCCTGTTTTCACCCATTTAATCCTCAAATTCCTTTGCACCCATATCCGTGTAAGTGATTTGTCTGATTCCCATGTAATAGCAAAGATTGTGCTGGAAGGAGACTGTTACAAATTTGGGCTTTGTTGTGGATAACTATTCAAGTTCAGTGTTGTCAGTGGCTCCTGTTAGGTAATCCCAAGCCTTTACATTGACTTTATATTTCATTACATTAAACCACTTAGATAATAATGTTACCCAGAGAGTGTTAACAGTGCAACCCCCTCACAAAACAAACTGCCTTGAAGCTCCACCTGCTCATCAATTCAACCACCTGCTCTCCTATATGCATCTGAGAAGCACAAAGACTGGGCCATAACATGAGTGTGTCCAGTTCTTTTTCCTGCACCAGCGTTGGTAACATTATTCGTGGTAAGGGCTGACTGAGCATTGATATGTTACAGTGTCCCCTCTAGCCCAGAGCTCTGTGCTGGGATGTTGCTAATGAAGTGTCATAAACCTTGGAGATTGTGCTGTCAGTACACATGGTTCAGACTCATCGCTAGACAAATGAGGAAAATATTAAATGTGCAGGACAGAATCTTCAGAATCATGTTACCTGACATCATTACATCTGGAATTGCAAATCAAGCTGAAGATTTCCTTCCTCATTCCTTGTTTTTATGTTTATACCTTCTGAAAGTAAGTATTTGTACTCCTGAAGGGGAAAGATGTTAATGTTAGAGAATGAAAGCTTCCTATTTTGGGCATCCAGTATCAGTGACAAGCATTCCCAGGCCAGGCATGGCACAGTTGAAGGCAGGATGAAGTTCCCCTTACTGTGTCCTTGAGAATAGATCTCAGCCCCAAACTCAGGACAGCACCTTGTGCTGGACAGCTCTGACATTTCTTCCTATCTCCCACACCAGAGGGCTGGTTTTAGCTTCTGGAGATCACTGGCGATCGGCTGGTGTGGCCGATTTGCTATTTTCTGCCATCGTTAATAGTTAAAATCAGCCTTCAAATATCTTGTGGCCTTTCTGAGCAAGGTTACAAATTAGCAGATAATTAGGGAAGTTTTATCCTGTGTGTTTATGTTACCCAACCTCATTATAAATAGGACTCTAACAGCCTGGAACGAGGGGGAAACCTATCCCATCCATCTGAACCTCTTATTTCTGAAGGCTGGGCTGAACTGTCGAGTGAGTAACCTGCTCCCAGGCCTTGGTTCTGCAGTTGAGTGGATTTACATATTTCCTACTGCCTTCTGACCTTTACCCCCTGATTGATAAGGCAGCTGTTTCTAGGTTTGATTGGTTTTATGTGCCAGGGATAAGGTTATTTTTAATGCTCTAAGACTTTAGTTCTTGCCTTGCCATGGTCATTTCTGATTTTGACTGACTTGGGTAGCTTAATTCACCTTGGTAATTAAAATCATCTTGAATACATCAGGGGGAATATAAACAACTCAGTGATAACTGAATTTCACAATTGCAAAATACCGCAACATTTGCTGTTAAACTTGGTGTATCAATCCAAAGTCAAGGTCTGATCTAACATTAGGAATGAAGCAGAGCAAGATTCTCCGGAGGATTTGGTCGCACACCATTTTGATTACCAGTGATGTCAAATCTGATCAACAAAGTGTTTGGGAGTGCATTGTACATTCTGGCACCTTTTCAATATACCTTACCTCAGATTACATGTTTTGACAGTATTGTGTTTGTTTTTATTTTTACAGAAAATTTTTTTAGTTATTACAAGTCATTCATTCCACCAAACAATTCTCACTCTCCTTTTTTAAAATTCATTCATGGGATGTGGGCTTCACTGGCTGGGCCCAGCATTTATTGCCCATCCCTAGCTGCCCTTGAGAAGGTGGTGGTGAGCTGCCTTCTTGAGCCGCTGCAGTCTATGTGGTATAGGTACACCCACAGTGCTGTTAGTAAGGGAGTTCCAGGATTTTGACCCAGTGACAGTGAAGGAACGGCGATATATTTCCAATTCAGCATGGTGAGCGACTTGGAGGGGAACTTCCAGGTGGTGGTGTTCCCACATGTCTGCTGCCCTTGTCCTTCTAGATGGTAGTGGTCGTGGGTTTGGAAGGTGCTGTCTAAGGAGCCTTGGTGAATTCCTGCAGTGCATCTTGTAGATGGTACACACTGCTGCTACTGTGCGTCGGTGGTGGAGGGAGTGAATGTTTGTGGATGGGGTGCCAATCAAGTGGATTGCTTTGTCCTGGATGGTGTCCAGCTTCTTCAGTGTTGTGGGAGCTGCACTCATCCAGTAAAGTGGGGAGTATTCAATCACAATCTTGACTTGTGCCTTGTAGATGGTGGATAGGCTTTAGGGAGTCAGGAAGTGAGTTACTCATCCCAGGATTCCCAGCCTCTGACCTGCTCTTGTAGCCAGAGTATTTATATGGTTAGTCCAGTTCAGTTTCTGGTCAGTGATAACATCCAGAATGTTGATAGTAGGGGATTCAGTGATGGTAATGCTATTGAACATCAATTAAAATTAGATTATCTGTTGTTGGTGATGGTCATTGCCTGGCACTTGTGTGGTGTGAATGTTACTTGCCACTTGTCAGCCCAAGCCTGGATATTGTCCAGGTCTTGCTGCATTTGGATATGGACTGCTTCAGCATCTGAGGAGTCACAAATGGTGCTGAACATTGTGCAATCATCAGTGAACATCCCCATTTCTGATCTTATTATGGAAGGAAGGCCATTGCTGAAGTAGCTGAAGATGGTTGGGCCTAGGAAATTACCCTGAGGAACTCCTGTGGTGATGTCCTGGAGCTGAGATGACTGACCTCCAACAACCACAACCATCTTCCTTCAGCACTAGCTAGGTATGACTCCAACCGGTGGAGAGTATTCCCCCTGATTCCCATTGGCTCCAGTTTTGGTAGGGCTGCTTGATGCCACACTAGGTCAAATGCTGCCTTGATGTCAAGGGCAGACACTCTCACCTCACCTGAGGAGTTCAGCTCTTTTGTCCATGTTTGAACCAATGCTATAATGAGGTCAGGAGCTGAGTGGCCCTGAAGGAACCCAAACTGGGCGTCAGTGAGCAGGTTATTCCTAAGCAAGTGCCACTTGATAGCACTGTTGAGAAATCCTTCCATTACTTTACCAATGATTAAGAGTAGACTGATGGGGCGGTAATTGGCCGGGTTGGAATTGTCCTGCTTTTTGTGTACAGAACATACCTGGGTGATCTTCCACATAGCCGGGTAGATGCCAGTGTTGTAGCTGTACTGGAACAGCTTGGCTAGGGGCGCGGCAAGTTCTGGAGCACAAGTCGTCAGTACTATTGCCGGAATATTGTCAGGGCCCATAGCCTTTGCAGTACCCAGTGCCTTCAGATGTTTCTTGATAAAATGTAGAATGAATCGAATTGGCTAAAGACTAGCATCTGTGATGCTGGAGACCTCCGGAGGAGACCAAGATTGGTAGTTCTGGCTGAAGATTGTAGCAAATGCTTCAGCCTTTTGCACTGCTGTCCTGTGCTCCCCCATCATTGAGGATAGGAATATTTGAGGAGCCTCGTCCTCCAGTGAGTTGTTTAATTGTCCACCACCATTCCCAACTGGATGTGGCAGGACTACAGAGCTTAGATCTGATGCGTTGGTAGTGGGATCTCTTAGCTCTGTCTATCACTTGTTGCTTATGCTGTTTGGCACGCAAGTAGTCCTGTGTTATAGCTTCACCAGGTTGACACCTCATTTTTAGGTATGCCTGGTGCTGCTCCTGGCATGCCCTCCTGCACCCTTCATTGAACCAGGGTTGATCCTTTAGCTTGATGGTAATGGTAGAGTGGGGGATGTGCCGGGCCATGAGGTTACAGATTGTGTTCGAGTACAATTCTGCTGCTGCTGATGGCCCACAGCGCCTCATGGATGCCCAGTGTTGAGTTGCTAGATCTGTTCGAAATCTATCCCATTTAGCACGGTGGTGGTGCCACACAACATGATGGAGGGTATCCTCAATGTGAAGGTGACTCTTCATCTCCACAACAACTGTGTGATGGTCACTCCTGCCAATACTGTCATGGACAGATGCATCTGCGACAGGCAGGATGAGGTCAAGTATGTTTTTTCCTCTTATTGGCTTCCTCATCACCTGCTGCAGACATAGTTTAGCAGCTCTGTCAGTATTGGTGCTACCGAGCTACTCTTGGTGTTGGACATTGGAGTCCCCCACCCAGAGTCATTCTGCTCCTACCACCTTCAGTGCTTCCTCCAAGTGATGTTTAACATGGATGAGCGCTGGTTTATCAGCTGAGGGAGGACGGGACATGGTAATCAGCAGGAGGTTTCCTTGCCGATGTTTCACCTGATGCTGTGAGACTTCATGGGGTCCGGAGTTGATGTTGAGGACTCCCAGGGCAACTCCCTCCTGACTGTATACCACTGTGCCACCACCTCTGCTGGGCCTGTCCTGCCGGTGGGACAGGACATACCCAGGGATGGTGATGGTGGTGTCTGGGACATTATCTGTAAGATATGATTCTGTGAGGATGATTATGTCAGGCTGTTGCTTGACTAGTCTGTGAGACAGCTCTCCCAATTGTGGCACGAGCCAACTGAGTTGTTTGCTCAGCCACTTCAGGGTCAAACACATTGCTGTGGGTCTGGAGTCACGTAGGTCAGACCAGGTAAGGAGGGCAGATTTCCTTCCCTAAAGGGCATTAGTGAACCAGATGGGTTTTTACAACAATCAGCCATGGTTTCATCTGACATGGTCATCATCAGACTTTTAATTCCAGATCTTTATCTATCTGCCATGGTAGGATTTGAATCAAGTCCCCAAAATATTACCCACCATTACTCGTTCAGTAACAATATCACTATGCCATTGCCTCCCTCCTAATTTAGGATGAACATTTTACAGCCCTGACTTCCTTTATGTTGGACTGATGGCATATTATTTTTTTCAAACAAATAACTTCTAAGGACTACTATGAACATATTTAAACAATACTTCACTTCAAGTGTAAGGGCTGGGGAGGGAATCCTGTTCCTGAATCTTATATCCATCGACACTCAGAGCTCTCTACTCTCTTTCACTCCCTCACTCCCTTCCCACTCACCCCTGAAGAAAACTCTCCTGCCGGAATTGTCCAGTCTCATTGGGAGCGGGCGTGTTTGGCAGCGGGGGTGGACAATCTGGCAAGAAGGTTAAAAACCAGTTTTACACCGTCGTGAAAGCGGATTGTGATTGTCCGCTCTGCCTGTCAATGGGGGGCTGCATTTCCCACTGTCCAACGTCGGGAACACATCATTGTGGCTGCAAGCCAGAATCATCCTCCCCACGTCAAGTTTACCCCCCACATCGACGTGACTTCAGAACGGTGAGCTTCATGACTGCCTTTAGAAGGCGTGCACCTGGCGAGCTAAACTTGGAGGGGAATTCGGAGGTGAGTGCACGCAACCTTGCGCAACGCTCGGGAGCATCGCCCGTCGGACATCGGGGAAGAGGCACCAAATATTCCGGGGGGTGCACAGGCAAGTTGCTTTTTCCCATCTGGGTTTCAGTGCAGTGCCGGCCATGGACTCCAGGGAGGCTTCAACCCCACAGCCACACCTGCCCCTCCCCATCGCTTTCACCATTCCCCCTCAATGCAGTCTGCCTGACTGGCCCTGATGACCCCTGACCCCAATCATCTTGTCTGAGGGCAGTGCCCAGGCTGCTCCTCCAGGGTGGGTGCAGTCTCAACACTGGCCACCGCTCCCAGTGGTGCTGCCGAGACAGCTTTGCTGCTGGCGCTCTGATTGGCCGATGGCTCTTGAAGGCGGGCACTGTCCCTTAAAGGGATCGGCAGTGGATGGGCCCAAAATGTGGCTGGGTTTCCCCAAACACCTGAGGCAGTGTTACCCCTAGTTTTACCCTGAGCTTTACCCTGAGTTTTACCCCCAGTGTTACCCCCAGCCTTACCCACAGTGTTAACCCCAGTTTTTGGCCCAACATCAGGGTCTCCTTCATCCTGACAAAACCTTTCTTCGCTCAACATAATTTCCATTAATTCCTCACCATCCAAACTGCTTTACTGATTGATTGGTTCTGAAAAATGATCCCTCTGTTCAGGCACTGAATCATTTTCTCTCAATCATCATATTCTGCATCAAAAACGCCCTCTTGCCTCCATCCTCCTCGCTGACCTTTGTCACTTCTCTTTGCTCTCTGGAGGCTTTGAACATTTTGTTGACTCTCAGCTCCATCCCCATCTCACAAATGCGTCTGGAGTTGAAGGCAAATTAGAAATTAGATAAAAATAATAGGTAACCATGCTGAGAAGATAGTGGACTTCTGTTATGTTGGGCTGGATTTTACAGGGGGGGTGGTCACACTGCTCACCCTCCCAGAAGAAAATTCAGTTTCAAACTGACCGATTTAACTAGGGCCGTCCCACAGCACTAACCCCCTGCCTGCGGCCGGAACAAGCCGACGGTCAAGTCCGGGCATTGAGAGCTGTCTGCCGATCGGTCTGACTGGCAGCCCAAGCAGTCCCAGCAGCTCCAGAGAGGAGTAGCGGGTGCTGCTGGAACTGTAAGGAGGGCCACAGGGATCGAAGGTGGACACCACACCCAGGCTTTTAGGCAGGGTGCTGGGGGCATGTTTTTGGAGGCCAGGTGGGGAGGCACAAAGGGGCTAACATCTTGTGGGGAGGTGGCCTCAATCCACACAGGGCACCCCCTAAATGATATAACCCCCTCCTTCCTTCCCACCTTTTCAACAAAGTTGTTTAAAAAAAAACAGCCATCTGACTCTCGCCCACCTGTCATTGTGGCAGTGGAGGTGCCACTTAATTGGGCTATAATTGGCCAATTAAGGGTCTAAATAGGCTAAGAGTGGGCAGGCTTGCGGATGCCTTACCCACCCCCTGTATTATGGGGACTGGGTCTGCGTAGACGGGAAGGTGGTGAGGTCGCCACCTGACATAGTTCACATGCCCCCACCCCCCCCTTCCTTCTTCCCCCCACGGAAAACATGGCCGTGCATTGTCAATCGCTTCTAGAAAGTTCCTCCTTTGTGAAGACAAAGTCAAAACATTTGTGTAGTTCTCCTCAGATTTATACTTCTTGGATGTAAGAGTAGGTTATTTTCTTGTAGCCTGTGAGGAACACTGTAAAGGTCGAATATTGTTTTCTGTTTGGTTGGATGCATGTATTAGAATATCTGCTTAAGTTCAAGATGCTTGAATTCCCTCGCAGCCTGACTGTCAAAACATTTTTTACTGTGGAAGGCATATTGAAAATTAATCCTCATCATCATTTCAGAACAACATGAGTTGCAAACCTTTCAAAAGAGTTCTCTTTTTATCAGGGATCCAATTAGGTTGAGCTTTGAGAAAACATACAATTCATAAAATGCTGCTCATCTCATTTGGACGATAATGTCATTTACACTCGGTTGTAAATTTATTTGCAGCATGCACGTTGACACAAAGGCATATGTGTACAAAATTATGAGAAGTGTACAAAATTATGAGGGGAATAGATAGAGTGGACAGGATAAAATTGTTTCCCTTGGTGGAGAATTCTAGAACCAGGGGACATAGGTTTAAGATAAGTGGCAGAAGGTGTAGGGGGGACATGAGGAAGAACTTTTTTATGCAGAGGGTAGTGGGTGTCTGGAATTCGCTGCCCAAGTTGGTCATAGAGGCAGAAACTTTAACTCTTTTAAAAAGTACCTGGATCTGCACCTTAAGTGCTGTAAGCTGCAGGGCTATGGGCTGGGTGGAGGAAGGTGGGATTGGAAAGGGCAGGTTTTTCTATGGTTATTAGAATTCTAGGGGTTTATGAGAGGCAAGACCATTCTTGGTGCTTGATATTTATCTCATGAAAAAAGGTTGAGCAGGTTGGGCCTGTACACTTTAGAAGAATGAGAGGTGATCTTATTGAAACATAAGATCCTGAGGGGACTTGAGGGGGCAGGAGGACCTCTCTTCTCTTGTTGGGGAGACTAAAACTAGGGGACACAGTTTAAAAATAAGAGGCCTCCATTTTAAGAAGGAGATGAAGAGAATTTGTTTTCTCTAAGGGTGGTCGGTGTGTGGAATTCAGTGTGTGAGCAGTGGAGGCTGCGTCTTTCAATTTATTCAAGGCTGAGTTAGACAGGTTTATGATTGACAAGGAAGTCAAGGGTTACGGGGGCAGACAGGAAAGTGGAGTTGAGACCACAACCAGATCAGCCATGATCTTATTGAGTGGCAGAGCAAGCTCAAAGGGCCAAAAGGCCTATGCCTGCTCCAAAGTCCGATGTTCATTGACAGAAATTTGTTGTTTTGCGCCGAATTTTATTGGAAGGGATACAATCCCAACTTTGGGGACTGAATCGTGTCATGTGGGTGGGTGATTGGATGTGATACAGGATTTAATGGCTGGCAGGTGGTCAATGGTAGCTGGTGGGCAGGAGAAAAAGGCAGCCAATAGTAGTTGGCGAGTGGGGACATGTCCCAGCCACTGAATGGCAGCGAGTGTCATATTCAAGGGACAGCAGCATCACAGGAAGTGATAAATAAGGGCGGCTGCAGCTCGAGGAAGGGTGGTCCCCAGGTTTAGAGATGCCTCCCTGGAGATGTTTCTCTGGCAGGAAAAGGCCAGAAAGCGTCACCAAGAAGGCATGACCATGGATCACAGAGGGAGTCAGCAACCACAGGGTGAGCACATAAACATGGTTGCAGTTCCACAAGAAGTTCAATAAGCTGGAGCAGTCCGGGAAGGTGAGCGATATTCATGATTCCAAGCTCTCAGCCTTGCCTGCAACAGAAGACACTCACAAATAGGTTGCCGAGCAACCATTAGTAGGATCAGGCATCAACATTCACAGTGAAACACATAGTTGCCCCACAGTGTAGCCCTTGGCTCCTTAGAGTTGATCACTCGATTGGCAATGGCCACTTGCAGTAGGGCCTCCCAATAGTGCAATACTGATCTGGAAACTGGCACAGAATGAGCAGCAGAACTGGGGTATGAGTGACTCAATGTACGTCTGTGTTTGCAGGGGAAGTGAGCTCCCAATGTCAGGGAGACAAGATGAAATAGAGGAGGATTGTCATTGCTCACTGCATTGGTGCTGAGGAGGCAATGGAACTGGGAGGGGTTTCAGCACAACAGCTTGTTGCTGAGGGTGAGGCTGGTGTGGAGGTCATAGAGACTGAGTTGCTTCATGGAGGCGTCTATTGAACCTCATTACCCACGGCACACCTACAGCCAGTGATGAACACTTGGAGCTCCTGATGAAGGAGTTGGTGGGAAACCTACCACCCTAACATCACTCTGTCCCTCCCACAGCTCAAACAGCAGCTGAGGCAACAACAGGGGCAGAGACATGAGTCCTCAAAGGAGGAACTGCCACCTGAGGAGACAGCATCTCATCATCCTAGCGCACCCTCCACCAGTACAGATAGGCTCTTGCCAATGGGCATTAACACGTGGTTAGAAATGGTGGCACCAATCGGTGAGCAAAGCACAGACACAAGCAACTAACAGAGGCTGTGATAGGTGGGGCCACTCTCCATCAGAGGACCTGAGGAGGAAGAATCCCGCAATGCTCAGCTTCATGCAGATGGTGAGCCTCAGGAGTCATCAGCAAAGTAGCTGATATTGGAGCAGCAGCATGGGATGTGTGGAGACTGGTCAGAGTTCCCAGAAGCTGTTCACACCCATGCACAGACAATGGAGGAGTCCAACCATGCCATGAGCTGTATCATGTCTCTCGAGGATGAGTGCATGGCCTCTTCCATTGAGAGAGTGGCGACCCTCATGGAGGGACACGTACAGCAAATCCACCCAATGGATACAGGAGCAGGAGCTCCTGCTGTAATTGGCAGTTCCATGACTTTTTTGGTGGTGCAAAGCTTCATCAAGCCACAATAACTGAGGCAGCTCTTCCACACCATGTGCCAGGACTCTCTCAACCTCAGCTACCCAGAGGAGGTCTGCTACTGTAATCTAAAACACCGGAGCAGAAAGGCAAACAGCCCGTATTCACTTCAGCTGCAGGAGAACCTACAAGTATTCACATAATTACACCTGGATGCACTTGGGTCTGACTGGGAGACAGTTTATTGTTGAATGTCAAAGAAAATTGGCTTTAAGTATCAGATAAAGGATCATGTTTTGCTTCAGATACTGTTTTGTGCAATCATTTCTACATTATTGGACCTGCCAGCTGGTGAATTCTTGAGAAGGAGATCATGAAAAGGTCAGTATGAGGGCATTGTTGAAAGGAAAGGCCAAAAGACTACCTGAGGGAGAAGACTGAATTGTTTACATGGCAATTTTTAGGTTAGGTTCAGGAGAAACGTGACAATACAAGTGATTTGCACGTCTCCCTGACACACAACGCCCATTGACAGTGACCCCTAGGGTGCATTGCCATTAGCCACCTGGCCTTGAGCCCCATCCAAATCTACATTGGAGGAGGAGGGGGCAATGTGCTCAAGAAGATCCTCGCTCTCCGAGGCCACTCCTCTCTGAAGCGCCTTGATGATGTAAAATGCAGCGCTCCCCCAGATCTACCCAGGCAGCTGAACATCATTTTCAAAAGGCCTATTGCCCTCAAAAGCGCATGGCAGGTGACCTCTGCCTTTATGTTGCAACTCCACCAAAGTGGAAGGAGCCATGTCTTCAGTGCGTATCCCTTGTCATCCAGTATCCATCCACAAAGGCATTTGGGTGGCCAGATACATTGAGGCGCCTGAGACTATCTCAGAACGAGTTGAGTTGCGACAGCTTCCCGGAACCATGTGTACCCCCGCAGGATCTATTTGTGATGGCTGCAAACTAGCTGTTCATTCAAACCCTCCTTGTTGACAAAAGCTCTGGCCTGTCTGTGGAAGCCTTGATGGCCACATGCATGCAGTCAATTACCCCCAGCGCCCAAGGGAATCCAGCATTGGCTCCAAATCTTATTGCCCTCTTTGCTTGACTGGCCTGATCTGTGTGAAGCCATTTCTATTGGCCGGTTCTTTGGTACAAGGCGTCTTGATGAAGCGATGGGCCATGACTGGAAGATCACAGATGTCTCCAGAGGATCCCTGAATTGATCCTTAGATGTAAACATTGAGGGTCACGGTGACCCTGACCGTCACAGACATGAGTGCCACCACATCCCAGGAGCCTCAAATCCCCCTCCAGCATTGCATACAGCTCTGACACCACCTGATTGGACAGCCAGAATCTTTGTAGACACTGATACCTGACATCTTCATGTAGCAGAGCTTTTGCTGTAAAACACTTTCAATTTCGATTTGCACCTTCTGCAACCATGAACCTGCAAATATGGCCTTCTCCACCCTTCTCTTCCACATTCCCTTTCACTCTTTAGGAGCCTGCTGTACCTCTGGCTCCCTGGGGTTATGCCTGTTCCTTGGTCTCACCCTCATTATCCTCACTTGAGGACTCAAAGTCCGAAGATATCTGACCCATTGATAATGGATGAGCTTACCTATCAAAGCTTCTCAGTCCCTTAACTCCGGAAGAGTTGGACCTTGGAGAGACCCTTCCTATAATCTGCCTCCTATGTGTCAGCCTACTTGGCAATGCCACCAACTTCTCCCTCCTGTTTTTTAATGATTCTCACCTTCCCTGTGCACCACTCACCTGCCACTGAGCATTTGCTTCCTTGTAGCTGGAGAGCCACTCAAGCGACGTGGATCCTATGCAATCTCGGTAAAAACTTAAACAAAACCTCAAAGCAGCAGCCAATTTGTTTCTTAACATGTTTAATTACCTGACCGCTGTTGCAGTGGCTGCTGTTACAGCTCTTGGCCCCGTCGCCTAACCACCTTCAGAGAAGTTGGCCGGCACCAGAACATATTGGGGTTCCGTTCTGAAGCGTTGCCCCAGCCATTTTACCGGCACCCCTACCTCTAATACCATTGCCCCAAGAGCCAGTAAAACTCTATATCAGCAAAATGTTTAGCTAGTCAAGTACTCCGGCTGCTTCTTTAATCTCACTGAAGGTGCACATTCTCTCCTTTTAGACAAACCTCTTTGTGCATTTTGTATTTCACGACCTGCATC
The DNA here is from genome assembly GCF_964194155.1 of Cetorhinus maximus. NCBI lineage: Eukaryota > Metazoa > Chordata > Chondrichthyes > Lamniformes > Cetorhinidae > Cetorhinus > Cetorhinus maximus. The sequence continues at coordinate 101,344,611 of NC_135896.1, forward strand.
AGTGATGTTAACTTTTGCTGCTTGTTGACGTAAGCTTGTGCTAGAATCATTTACTGACTCTTTCTTGGGGTATGCAGCCCATGGAAATATGATTGATTCATATGTTACATTTTGCCTGGGAATGAAAATATCACTTAGGCTTTTACTCGCCATATTGCAGCCTGCACCATTTCCTGGATCAGCAGAATGTTGAGTATATCTTACAGATGTCCTCCCCATAATGCTAAAACAAATCTCTCTTTCAAGTTGTACTGGTAATGTCAAACCTCATCCTAACACATTTGAACCATTTCACCCATTTTTCTTACCTTGAACAGACTGGCCTTGGAGTTGTTCTATAATTTGAAGTGGGATATAAAATGACAAGTCCACGAGCAGGACTGTATTGTTTGTTAGGTAAATACAGATTAATAAAATGCATAGGCTCGATGGTAATGACTCGTTCCAACTGAAGCATGCGTAAACTGTAAGAGTTAAGTAATTCTCCTTGCACTTCATGATCTTATCTTTAATTACCTAACAATCACAAGGAAAAATGTGCTTTTCTTTAGAAACAATTGTTATTTGCAAAAGTGCTTGTTTCTTGCACATGATGCAATCACTGAAAGGTTTTTATTCCAACAGGAAATTCCTAGCTGGTTATCTAGTGTCTGAATGAATATAGTACAGAGGCCAGAGAATCCTAAATCTTTAAGTATTATAGAGATGAAATTCAGACAACTTTTCTTAGTGGAAACATTAAATTTTATTTACAAGACAGCAACAGCAGCTACACATGTGCATCAAACTGCATAACTAAAGAACTCTCTCTCTAGAGGTTCCCCGCGCTGCTAACCCATTGGTTTACACAGATCATGTGATCTTGCAACACGGGATTATTCTTAAAGCTACAGTATTACATTTCCCAAAACTATAATTACTACATTCCTCCCCCTTTAACTTTTCTGTACATTTCGTATTTACAAGGATATTTATCTCATGACATTACAATATTTACACAGGTCATGAAATTACAAGTTCAGTCTTCCAAGTGTTTTCCTGATCCGTGTGGAACGTCGTAGCTCCACGACTTCCAATTCCTTGACAGGAACCATATTCTCTGGAACCGCATTAACATCTGATACCCCATTAGGCACTTGCAGTTCAGCGTCTTCCACTCCGACAGAGACATCGGGCATGTCTATCCTTGGTTGAGCAACTTCAACAGGAACCACAGGTTCAGCAATAGTTACAGGTGGAACATCATTTTGTTGGGTTATCTCTCTTTTTCTTAAATGACCCCTGGGTGATCCGGACCTCCACTTCCACGTGGTACAACAATGGTCCGGTCACAGAACTTACTTCACCAGGTAACCACTTCGGTCCTCCACCAAAATTCCTTACATATACTGCTTCTCCAACAGTAAATTGATGCTTATGACTATGCAAATCATGAGTCGCTTTTTGGTTCCCTTGACTTTTCTCCACCTTTCCCTCCAAATTGAGAAGTATCAGGCTTAGTCTTGTTCGAAGACGGCGCCTCATCAGTAACTCTGCAGGTGTTGCTCCTGTCGGAATGTAGAGGGACTGTTCTGTAGTGAAATAGAGAACAAGCAAGCTTAGTCACCAATGAATCACCTGTTAACTTTTTCATTCCCGCATTAAAAGTTAGTACTGCCCTTTCCGCCAGTCTGTTTGGTGACGGGTGGTACAGTGCAGTCTTCATGTCATTGATACCGTCGAGGTTGATAAATCGTTGGAACTCAGCGATCATAATAAACGCAGTACCATTATCTGAGATGATGACCTCTGGCAATCCGTGGGTGGTGAAGGTCTAGGGTAGTTTTTCTATAGTAGCGCTGGACGTTGGCGACTTTACCTCATAAACATCTAGTGACTTGGAATGAGCCTCTATAATCAGCAGAAACATGGTTCCAAGGAAAGTTCTTATGTGATCAGTGTGTAACCGCACCCAGGGTTTACCTGGCCACTCCCATGGGGGTAACGGGGCTGCCACTGGTAACTTTTGTAGTTGTTGACATTGCTCCCAGTGTTTTACCACCTTCTCAATATTGCCGTCCATCCCCAGCCATCAAAGATAACTTTGTGCTATTGTCTTCATTCGGGAGATCTCTGGATGGGCTCTATGTAGCTCGACTAAAAGTAGAGCCCTTCCTTGTGCAGAATCTACTCCCCATGCACCCCATAATAGAAAACCATCTTGACTGCTCATCTCATTTCTTCGGCTGAAAAACGGCTTCAATTCATCAGAGACTGGTTCCTGGCGCAGCCAAATCAGCTGTGCACCCACTGACCTGTCAGCGGCCAATTGAGGCCATTTAAAAACTAATTTAAGTACTTAAAGAACCTATCCGTCCAACTTTAAGGTTGGCGGGCAGGCCGGGAGCCCTGGCGGGCTTCAGGAAAAGCAGGAAACCTCAGCCACGGGCGGGATGAGGTTTCATGTAGGTTTTTAAAAATTTAATAAAAGTTTAATTAAGAATGATGGACATGTCAGAGAAATTTTATTTTTCTAGATTTCATATTTTTGAATTCGATGCCGATCTCCCTGAGGCAGCGTTTAACATGAAAGGCACACTGTTGGCTCAGGGAATCCCCCTCCCCACCCCCACAGGGAGCGCATAGCGCTTCCCGCCGGACGTCACGCTGGGCGGGCCTTAATTGGCCCACCCATGTAAAATGGCGTGTAAAATGCCCCGACTGGGGGCGCTGATAGAAGGTGCACCCGCTCCTGAACTTCCTCCCCAACGGGGAGAAAATTCTTCCCCTGGTCTATGTAGAAAGGTGTATTTGTATGCCGTCAAAATTATGCCCATCTTTTTATTCTTGCAGATGCTATGGGAGGTATAGCCTTTTCCTCACTAAACAGACCCAAAAGTGGTTTGTGGTCTGATACTATCGTGCAATGTTTCCCGTGCATGTATTGGTGGAAATTTTTTACATCAAAAATAATCGACAGACCTTCCTTTTTGATCTGAGAATACCCTTTTACAGCTGTGGTAAGTGTTCTGGATACACAGCCAACTGGCCTCTCTCATCCATTTTGTGAGATAGTACCACTCCCATTCCATAGGGGGGTGCATTGCAGGGTCGCACCAATTCCTTTATCTGTTAATAATACACTAACAAATTGGAAGAGTGTAAGAGCTGTTTTACTTTCATGAAGGTTTCTTTTTGTGGTGCCTCCCAAACCCAACGCTGGTTTTTTCTTAGCAGTGAATGTAGAGGGGCTAGAACTGTGGATACATTTGGTAGAGATCACCCCGAATCATTTATCATTCCTAAAAATGATTTCATTTCAGAAGTGTTCTTGGGTACAGGTGCCTCTCTTATTGATTTAACCTTCTCTTCAACCGGATGTAAACCTTGGGCATCTACCCAGTGGCCAGCATTTATTGCCCATCCCTAATTGCCCTTGTTCAGAGGGCATTTTTTAAGAGTCAACCACATTGTTGTGGGTCTGGAGTCACATGCAGGCCAGACCAGGTAAGGACAGCAGATTTCCTTACCACAACAATGGGTTGGCCAAAGGATAGTTTGCTGAGAGTGGCCATTTTCCAGGTTGGAATTAAGCCTTCAAGTTGCTGTCTGGAGTACTGGCAGGAAAGTCTTGAAAGATTGCAAATGACAAAGAAAATATAGCTGTGTGTAAGCTGGAAGAAACCATGAGGACATGGTGTGCACTTGGAGTCAATGTGACGCAGGAAATCCCCTGTAGAAAATAATCTTTGGGTCATGCACAAATTATGTGTTGAGAGCTATTCTCTTCCCAGATTCCTTTAAATGCGCTGTCACCTTTCCCACCTTTTCCCTGCCCCTTCAGGTGGAGCAGGCAGCATTTCACCTGTTTAATGTGTTCTGCCAGGAGGAATACCTTGCTGAACTCTGGGGTTAGTGCCCCGAAATGCTAAGTTGGGCAGCCTTTCCCTCACTCATAGCCACCTTACATAGCTATCTGTCCATTTAGTCACCCCTCAAACGGGTGGTCACTTCACTTCCCCAGAGGTTTCTGTCTCCAAATGTGGCTTTGGTTTTTGCTCTATATATGCCAGATAATGTTCTCCTCCCTCCAGCAACCTTGACCAAAACAGACAAATGTCTGAAATTTATTTCAAAATTTGATAAAAGCTGAATAAATACTTGTCTCAACACGTAGTCACGTTTCCTTTTAGTTTGGATTTGCTTGTCAGGAATTCACCTTTGGCCTTGTTTCCCTGACAAAGACAAAATCACACCGGCAGCTATGCAGAATTATTCAAATGAGCTGAAGTAAAAATTTTGGGGCACTGCTCCACATTCCCTGCCAAAAAAACGTGATGCAGAAACGTCTACAGTGCTGGGGTTGGAATTTCAGATGCTAAATTTCTAACTGTTGTGAGGGAATGTTTTACCTGTCCCAGGACATGCACAGAGTCAAATCGTAAACAGGGCAGAAGCACGGCGATGTAAACAGAGTTCTGTCTGGCTCGAATAGCTACAGAGCTACTACAGTGTAATTACTTCCTGAAATAGTAACAGGAGGCAAATGGAGGGTCATTGTATCCTTATTGTTAATCAATGTCAGTACTAGTTTCTTGTTTGTGCAGCAATCACTGTAATATCACGAATCTGTACTGCTTGCTTTATTGAATTGCTGCTTCACAATATTCATGTCAATGGTTCCAAAAGGCAATGTGCAAGAAAGTACAATCTGTTGTAGAAAGTAAAACAAAAGCAGTATTTGCTCAAACGTCTAAGGTCAACAACTTGACCGGTGTTCATCCTATTGAACTAAAATGAACAAATACTGAGGCTTCCTTCTGACACGGTCGTCTCCGATGAATTGTGTTAAACGCTGGTGAAGGAAATGTCATGGGAATAGGGTAACAGTCTTCTTTCTTATAAATGATCAGAATGAAAATTCTCAACACATTTCAGTGCATCCTTAATTGGTACAAATGAGAAGCCACATTTCTGACAGAGCAACACTATCACAGTATGTGCCTGAAAGATATTGAATTAAATGTATTCTTAAACACTGCCATGATTGTCCTTATTCCTAATATTCTATTAGTCATAACTGGAAAGTATGATTAGAAGAAAGAAGTTGTGTTTCTATTATCTGACTTTCTCTCAGCCCTTACAGACATTCCAAATTGCATTTTCTATTCTTCGTTTGTGGACTGCCTACAGAAAGTACCAGTCGTCTTTGGGAAACAACACCTGCAGTTACATTCAAAAGCCGGGCATTTCCAAACATACTCTGAAGTGGTTGGTCATTGTTCTGAGGTGGATAAAGACGAGGCCTTTACCTGACTAACAGAAACATTCCAGCACCATCAGAGCTCTGAACACCCTCTCCATGGGTAATGAGTCCTGCGAGACATTGTAAACCCTCAGGGAAATGTGGTTGGATATAAAAAGAGGGTTGGGGTTTTTAAATAAGTTTCCTATCCACAGATGCCATCAAGCTTTTATACTATTCATTTTGTTTCTGTGGTCTTTACAAAGACTCCCAAAGCTGTGGTCACCACTTCTGCAGCTATAACGCACACAATTAGGCTGAAGTCTGCACTTCAATGAATTAAATGCAAACATTTTACTGAATGTCACAAAATAAACGTATGTTGGTGAACATTTTAAGCATCAAAATACTGTTGGTTTACCAGACCTCACCCCTTTTTTTAAAAATCTGAACTGGAGGTGCAATTCTTTGATTATAATCAGTCAAACCACTGCCCATGTGTTTTAAAGTTCTATTTGATGTAGTTTATCTTTTGTGAATGAATTGCAATTACTTTTCTTCAAGGATTTTTTAATACACATCTTATGCTTCAGAGCAGGTTTTGTCACTAGGTAAAACCTGGCTTTTAAGTTTGTCAGCAATAGCAAATACAGGTCCCCTTTTTTCTTTCAGGGAAGCGATAGCCTCTTAATTCTCTAAGACTCTTGAACCTGATGATGCTGCATTCATAAGAGGAACTAAATTACCCCAGTGGTCAGATAGGAGTTTGTATGTAACCAGAAACCAGAGCAATTTTTTCATCTTTGTGCTTGAAAGCCCATTCTCAAGTACAAACATTTCTACATGGGCTTCAAGCCTGATTTATACGATGCTCAACATAAGAGGTCAAATAACAACAGGGCAAGTTTTATATCTGGGGATGGATGGGTAGTAGGTGATCTCTTGCCACGCATGTTGTTATTTAAGGATGGCACCAAATAAATGTACCCAGAAAATGAACATAATCAACCATGAAAAATGATACAGCCACACATGCGAGCAGAAAATGCTTTTCATCATGTGCACATGTATATCAGTAATGTCCAGATTCCCCTTTGTTCCCTCTCCCGCATTATCAAACTTTTATACTTAATATAAAATCAGGCCTATTCTGGCTTTAACCCCAGTGCATCCACTCCTACATTTTTCCACTGGTCTAATTACTCAATGATTTCAAGGAATTGTGTCCTTATTACTTAATCTTCTTTTTACCATGCACACTCCTTTAGAATATCCTTGCCTGTTCAGCTTGCTGAGTGGATGTTGAATTGCTATCCCACAGTTAATTGATCCTGAGATTTCCAGCTGAGTCCACATACCTTCTTTAGGATACCAAGTCTCCTCCAGCTGTATTATGAAGAATAGGAAGATTAAGCACAAATGGCAACCTTAAGCAGAAACTTCCTGCTCTGCTGTTTACATTAGGTCATTAATATGTCACTTCTAAAACCAATGTTGGACAAATACAGGCATCACTAGTCCTGAATGAGTTAGTGGAAGCCTGCAGTTGGTGTGATATTTAAGGACTTTTGATGGTTTCAGTCTGAAAAGGCACTAGCTCTATCTTCCCAAAAAAATCTTGTTGGTTCATTTAAGAATTTTCTTTCCTTTGAATTAACTAATTATTCTAGATCCTGTGGGTAAGGGAAATCATATTTCCTTTTAAAAAAGCCACCGGGCACTGTTTCTCCCTCACTCACTCTCTGTGGAGAGAATTTTCTCCCCATTGGGTGGGTCATTCGGGAGTGGGGGTGGGCGGGCGTGGAGCCCATCGCCACCCGCAATCGGCTCCATGTCACCATATTATGTGGGCGGGCCAATTAAGGCCCGCCCAGCGTGAAACGCGGCTCCCGAGGACAGAGGGGGTGGGCGGGCAGCAGCGGGACTGCAATGACCACCGGGTCCAATGGACCTGGCGACCTGTTTAAATAGCGCACAGGCAGCCTTGCAAAGGCCGTGAAACATGACAAGCACCAGGGCTCCCCAGAGCGCTGCTGGTGAGCAGGCCAGGATGGAGGGTAGGTCAGCGGGGCACTGTACCCTGCACTTTTCCGAGGAGTGCCTTGCTGCCCTCCTGGAGGAGGGGAGAGCACGGCAGGAGGTCCTCGTTCCCAGGGATGGGAGGAGGAGGCCCACCCCACATGACCAAACGTGCCTGGGAGGAGGTGTCAGAAATAGTTAGTTCCCACGACGTGGTGCGACACACCTGGGTCCAGTGCCGCAAGTGTTTCAACAACCTCTTGCGCTCAGGAAGGGTGAGGACCATGTTAGCATGGGTCACTTAACACAGCAGGTGGGCTTTCCCCCCTGCCCCGCCCCCACCACCCCCCACCCCCACCCCCCCCAACTCTGAATGTAGTTACTGCATTGAATCATTCACGACATGTGTCCCTCGCTGGGTGGGCCAGCAAGTATTGCCCATGCCTACTTCACCCTGAGAGGGTGGTGCTGAGATGGGTTCTGCACCCACAGCATGTGGTAGACTGATACCCACAGTACTGTTTTGGGGGCTACCTCAAGGATCTGCACCCAGGCTCAGTGCTGGAACTCCGAAACATGTCAAAGTCAGGCTGCTGACCTGCTGGGAGGGGAGCTTCCATCCACCCGCTGCCCTTGGCGTCCACGTGCTTGTGCGTCTTTGCTTTACAAAGTGAAACCGTGTGGGTGGTAAATGTGAGGGAGGCAGCATGTGAGCAAGGGGGGGTCAGCCCTGGCTTCTTGGTGTGAGTGAGCGGCAGCTGCAGGGTCAGGGTTCACTGGAGCCCTGTAATGTCCCACTCAGGTGGGGGTGGCAGGGATGCGATGGGAACCCAGGTACAGGTTGGATTAATCAATGCTCCTCTCTCCTTTTCAGGAGAAGACCACACACAACACCGCAGAGTGGATGTGGACTGGTGGAGGCCAGGCCCAGTTGGCCATAATCACTAAATACGAGCAGGAGGTGATGGATCTGGAGAGGCGCCATGCGCACAGGTCCACCGGTGGCAGTGAGGCTGGGGTGCCTGGGGGAGGTAAGAGTGCTGTGCACTGAGGTCACCATGTGTGTCCCAGCAGCTATTCCACTGTTGAATGTTCAGTGATTGAAGCTTCCATTGATTATGGAAGGATGAGCGTCTCCTGATCCGGGGGACAGGGATGCACATGGACATTGTCTCCACTTGAACTAATCAAATGTCCTTGTTCTTCCTTTCAACATCACTGGAGCAGGGCTGGGAGGAGGAGGCAGAGGGCCCACCTCTCACCCCTGAGACCCCAGAACAATTAGAATCACCAGCATCACACCATCTCTGCCAGGTGGGCACCAGCGCAGATACAAGTACCTCGGTGGGAATTAGATCATCGGGTAGTGTCCCGGGGCACAGCGGTGAGGGCACTTCACACTCACTGGAGGTGCGAGTGGAAACAGAGAGTGCCCAGGGCTCCGGCAGTCGGAGAACTGCAGGGGACCAGGAACATGCTCAGTCGGTGGCTGATGATGAGCCTCTGGAGTCGTCCTTGAGGCAGCGAACGCTGGAAATCCAGCAGGGTGTGCGGGAGGATCTGACCAAGATACATGAGGCTATGTGTGGCATGGTCTCCATGCTGGAGGAGTCCACACGGAGCATCACCGATGCAATGAGCCTCATTGCCGGGCGCCATGCTTCCTCCATGGAGAGAGTGCCGACTCTCATGGAGAGACTCCTCCAGGAGAACAATCGGGGCCTCCTAGGGTTGCCCTCGGACCTGCAAGCCCTCACATCGGCATTGGCCACAGCTGATCAGTGCCAATGTGGGAGATGGATTGGGCACCAAGTATCCCAGCTCAGTGCCCGTCCATCCACGGTGAGCAGGGAGGTCCAAAGTGACCTCACATCAGCGCAGCAGCTGCCTGTCATCTCTGTGGGCACCTCTCAGGGCGCTCCGGATGAGGGCAGCAGCTCCTCCGCCCCTCTGCCAGTGACCATGGGATCTGATGAGGCTGCGATGATTGGGGAGATGCCAGACGTGGAACTGGCAGCTCCCTCCCAGGCGGGGCCAGCACAGGCTCCATGGGCCAGAGGATGCCCGCCAAGGTTATCAAGGCCACCAGGACAGCAGAGTGAGCAGGCTGTCCCTAATGCCAGTGCCAGCGAGGGAGGAGCACCTAGACATAGCACCCGGAAACCTAAACTTAAGGCACCTTGGATTGTTCTCGTTGGAGCAGAGAAGACTGAGGGGCGACCTGATCGAGGTGTTCAAGATTATGAGGGGCATGGACAGGGTGGATAGGGAGCAAATGTTCCCTTTAGTTGAAGGGTCAGTCACAAGGGGGCATAAGTTCAAGGTGAGGGGCAGGAGGTTTAGGGGGGATGTGAGGAAATACTTTTTAACCCAGAGGGTGGTGACAGTTTGGAATGCGCTGCCTGGGAGGGTGGTGGAGGCGGGTTGCCTCACATCCTTTAAAAAGTACCTGGATGAGCACTTGGCACGTCATAACATTCAAGTCTATGGGCCAAGTGCTGGTAAATGGGATTAGGTAGGTAGGTCGGGTGTTTCTCACATGTCGGTGCAGACTCGATGGGCTGAAGGGCCTCTTCTGCACTGTGAGATTCTGTGATCTGTGATCTGTGACCTTAGGCACACCACAGGCTTCTCACTGGTGCTTTTATGTTGCCCCGCTCTGAGTTGATTATAAGTTGGTGTGATGCGTAATACCTTTGCACTAAGTTTCTTTTCTGTTTTATTTTGTGAATTCATTAAATGCTTCATATGTGAACATGACTCAAGGTGATTCCTTACTTCTGCAGGCAGATGGGAACCCATGATGTTGTGAGTGAGTTGTTTGACATTGAGCTTTATTGACAAGGCACAAAGTTAATGTTCCTAACCAGGCAGATGTTGCTCTCAGCTATCGAGTGTGGAGCCTGCAGCCCTGGCCTGTGTTGAAGGTCCATTTGTGGTGGGCTAGCTGAAGGTTCGTTGGATTAGGGCCTCCCGGGTGTCTCTGCCTCCCTGGAGTATACCCGGGTCAGCGTCTACCCCCTCAGCGTTCTCCTGTGTGTGCTCATCCTCGGACTCACTGCTGGATTCATTGTGTGCATCCTGAGCAACTGCATCTACACCTTCCTCATCCACAGCGTCTCCCCTTTCCAGCGCCAGATTGGTGAGAGCGCAACATGCAACTACTATCAGTGACACACGATCTGGGGGGTATTGGAATGTGTCCCCTGAGCGGTCCAGGCATCGGAAGCGCATCTTGAGAAGACCGATGGCTCCCTCCACCACAGCCCTTGTGGTGCCCTGGCTCCTATTGTACCGCCGCTCAGCTTCTGTTCTTGGATGACGGAGAGGCGTCGTGAGCCACCTTCTGAGGGGATAGCCATTGTCACCCAGCAGCCATCCATCCAGCTGGGCTGGAGCACTGAAGAGCCCGGGCACCTGGGAGTGTCTGAGGATGTAGGCATCGTGGGAGCTGCCTGGGTACCTTGCAAAGACTTGTAGAATCAGCATCCTGTGATCACACACTATCTGCATGTTCATGGAGTGGAAGCCCTTCCTGTTGATGAAGGCACCGGGCTCACCTGCTGGCGCCTTGATGGCCACATGTGTAAAGACTATAGCACCCTGGACACGGGGGAAGCCAGCAATGGCCGCGAAGCCTCTGGCTCGCTGTGTCTGACTTGCCTGGTCACAGCGGAAGTGGATGAAGGTCAATGCCCATCTGAACAGAGCATCTGTAACCTGCTTGACACAAGTGTGGACAGCTGATTGGGAGACACCGCAAAGATCACCCACCAATCCCTGGAAAGAGCCGGAGGCATAGACATTGAGGGCAACTGTGACCTTCAGAGCCACTGGCATGGGGTGTCCACCCACACAGTTAGGGGAGATCTCAGGGCCTATTATCTGACAGATGGAGGTGATTGTCTATCTTAAGAGACGGAGCCTCCTTCAGCACTGCACCTCAGACATATTGAGGTAGCTGCTTCGCCGCCTGTAAACCCTGGCAGCAGGATAGTGGCATCTTCTGTGGCCCCTTCCGCCTTGGACTTCCTGTTGCCCATGTGCCTGCGCCTGTCCTCCCACAGGTGGCTCCCCTGGAGGCTGCATATGGACTCCTGGCCTCCTCCCCCATATGCTCTCCCTTCCTCCTCAGAGGAGGAGGTGCCTCCAGTGGAGAGTTCACCTCCCATTCCCAGGCTGAGGGAAGGCTTCCTGAAATCCGCAAGGCCCCAGAAATGATGTTTACTCCAGAGTCCTGAGCTGAAGCCTGTTACTCCTGTCCAAGCAGCTGTGAAGAGTTTTGAATTATTCCAGCTCACACAGGCGAGTAGCAGCAAGTTTAAACATTAAATGTCTGCCAAGGAACACTCGTGACCCCACTCACCCCTCTTATCCCACCCGTGGGTGAGGTTTATAAAAATGGTGCCTACCCGCCTGCCCCTTGTGTCCGTGCGAGGACCTGAAGATCGCACAGGCCCCAAAAAAATTGGCGTCAATTACTGGCTCAAAGGCCTTAAGTGGCCCGTTAATTAATGCCCGCCCCCCGAAATATCGTGAAAGGTCGGGATGCCCACCCGATGTCACTGAGCGTCATTTTACACATCGGCGTGCAGGGCCCGCTCCCTCACACAGGCGAGAAAATTCTGCCCTCTGCTTATTTTAACAGTGACTGTGTAATCCTGACATTAGTTTTGTAGACAGCAGAGTATATTTAATTTGGGCAGAAAATAAAAGACTCTGCTCAGGATTTCCTGATAAAACACTTCTAGTGGTTTCATTACTCGCAGTAGCAGAAAATTACCCCTTAAATTTATTTCCAAATTACAATCTAGCCTGTTAGCTGTGCCGCAATCATGTTCATGCACCATCAATATCCGCCAAATGCAAAATCGAACCTGCAGTGACACATTTTCTGGAGGCGTATTGGAAGCAAGTGATTGGATTTTTTCAAAGAGGTTTGTTGTGCGCCATGACTCCAGAACGATTGGCCCACAGACGGGGAATGTTTTGGTGTTCCTACTGTAGGTGAGGTGATGCAGATTGTGAGGAGTGGGAGCAAGTCAGAGAAGTGCCCTTTCCTACACCAAATAATTTGCTGGCAGTGAGATCAAATAGGACATTGAGAGTGTATCAAGATCCTTCCAATCAGGAGGTTGTGGATATGGGGCAGAATTTTCCCCCTGTCATGGGGGAAGTTCAGGAGCGGGCGCGTGCAGGCGCACCTCCGATCGGAGCCCCCGATCGGGGGTGCGCCCCCATTTTACGTGAACAGGCAATTAAGGCCCACCCAGCTTGACGTCCGCTAGGAGGCACTATGCGGCCCCTGTGCGGACGAGGAGGGATTCCCTCAGCCGGGAGTGCGCTCTTTCACGCTTTTGCACATGCGCACGATAGAGCGACTCATGGCCCTGAGGCTAAGTGCTGCCTCAGGGATATCGGCTCCAAATTCAAAAATGTTAAAAATAGAAAAATAAAATTTCCCTGACATGTCCCCTCACGTGACACTGTCACTTGAGTTGGGACATGTCCGTTACTTTTGTTAAACTTTTATTAAATTTTTAAGAACCTACATGAAACCTCATCCCGCCCATGGATGAGGTTTGATGCTTTCTCTGAAGCCCGCCAGGGCTCCTGGCCTGCCCGCCAACCTTAAGGTTGAACAGGCTGGATCTTTAACTGCTGCAATTAGTTTTTAAATGGTCTCAATTGGTCGTTGACAGGTCGGGGGGTGCACAGCTGATTCGGCTGCGCCCCCGCCGACCTGAAAATGGAAATGATGCGGAGTTCCACCCGACGTCATCCCACAACATTTTATGTGTCGACGAGCGGGTTCCGCCCCTGCTTACCGACCGGGAAATCCTGGCCATGGAAACAAAAAGAAAAACAGAAAAGTAAATTGGAGGAATTTACACAGCAAAAAAAATTTAAACAATGTGCTGAGAAAGCCAAGAGTCCAATGCATAATAATGCCATCAGAGATTCTTCGAGTTGAAACTTGAGACAGTGGCGAAGATAAAGTTTGATTCTATCTGACATCATCTCTACTGGTGGTAAAACCTTATCAAGAAGACAAGAAACAGGAGCAGGAGTAGACCACAGAGCCCATCAAACCTGCTCCTCCATTCAATATGATCATGGCCCACCTCAAGCTTCAACTCCATTTTCCCACCTCCTCCCCTTATCCTTTGATCCCCTGAGAGATCAAAAATCTGTCTATCCCAGACTTACGTGTATTCAATGATGGAGCATCCACAACCTCCGGGGTAGAGAATTGAAATGGAAGGTTGGTAGGTTGGCAGTATTGTAGCCTGTGGAGCAGTGGGGCTTGATCTACTGTCTATAGGAGGAGAAACCGACCGATCAGAAAAGAATCAAATTACCAACAAAGGAAGTAGCAACTCTTGCTGTCATTGATAGGGAAACCGTATCATAGCAACCAGAGCAAATAAATTCCAAACAATACTATGAGCACCATGAGCTGGGAAAAGGCATTGCTGGCTGGGAGTTGCTGTAAGCTCAGCTAGAAGTAGATTTCCGTAGTTCAGGAATTTACAGAACAGCATCCAGCTGGCCTGGAATGTTGGCCCAATTAATATTCTTGCCCTCACAACAAGCTGACACGGATTATAAGATGAGGCTTAGCTCAGGTCAGCCTCTCTTAATTTGAGAAGTATGCACATTTTACACAGAACAAGGTGAATCCTAAAATGGATGGAATGAAAAGGCTGGTGAATATGTAGAGCAGGTTACTTCCACAGAAGAGGGAACAATAAAAACACATTCAACACATGTAAATCTTCAATTACTTAATCCCTTAAAAACAAACATTTGCATTCATAGCCCCACATCAAAGACTTTATAACCTACTTGGAGTTGCCAATCAAACTGAATTGACAGACCCTTCACTGTGATAATGCTAGGTTGTGGAATCAGTCACACAACACAAATCCTACAATGATGACCCTCAGGCTTATGTCAACAGAGTGAAATAGCAAACCCTGATTTTAAAAAAAAATTAAAGGCCCAGAGATTTAAATGCCTTGACAGCTTGACAGTTCCAACGGGTTTATCCATTTTTTATGCACATTCATGTCTAATTTTAACAATCCCAAAAGGCATTTGGCCTCTCCCAAAGGTGCCCCTGAAGTACCCCCAACCTCTCCAAAGAACTCTGGTGAGGTTAGACCTCCTATTGAAAAGTGTAAAGCCCACATGTTGTGGTTTGGACATCCCACCAACGAAAATTGGATCTGTTTGAAGGCAGCTGTACTTTTACCTGCGCAGTTGTCTCCATGAACCATGGATGTGAAAACTACAGCCCACCCCCCATTCCCCCACAGTGAAACTGGTGGGCATCGGGTTTGGGGGCAGCACTCGGGAATCGGGGCTACGGCGCCATTTTAGCTAAGCCACAGACTTACTGGGGAGTTGGCATGGAAGGTGTAAAGACGAAGAGTGATGGACAGTGACCATGTGTTTGTGTGGGTTGGCACTAAGTTGGCATAGGAGCTATAAAGGGTCATGGAGGTGGGTGGAGGGGGCATAGGGGTTGTGTGGGGGTGGGGAGGGGGCATGAAGCATGAGGGCTCTCTTTGTTTTCTTGGTTTTTTTAATGCCAGGCAGCCCAGCTCTGCAAACAGCAGCCCCTGTGGCTGCCTCCACACTATTTCCGGAGATGTTGGGCTTGACCCCCATTAACATCTGCCAACCCAGAATGAAAATCTGACCACCCGGGGCACTTTCTTCCAAACCGGGTTTGCGGGATTTGGGAATTTTCCGGACCCTGCTCTCCCGAATTAGGTGCGAAAATTTAGGCCAATATATCTCAAAAGCTAATGGAAGGATTTCAATGAAACTTGGTGCACAGATAGAGAGGAAGAACTGAACGGTTTCTGGTGAAGGGACAGATCCGGATTCTGGAATTTTTTAAAGGATCCGTTAACATTGGGAGTTAGGGCAAATTAACTTCTGTTTTAGAATGTGGTGGGTTGTCTCAGCTGCTGGAATAGGTCACAGCCGTCAACATGTGAGCAGAGTTTTCAAAACAGGATGTTGGATGTGGATTACATCGAGCATCAACCAGGCAGGGAAAAGTCTCAAGTAAATAATAACATTGAGCTAACACAGCATGGCAGAGGAATGTGCTCTACTGAGTGCCCTCTGCTCTCAAATTCAAAGCCCTTGGAAAGGCACTGAGAAAATACCGTGGATAGGTGGTCTGGATGGATCACCGGTCTTCTCCTGCTTGAAACTGTTATTTATTATCTGTTCTTCATTGATTGACTAATTTGCAGTAAGAGTAAATGATTGCGTTGACGTGTATGCAGTTATCCTGATACATTGGGTAACATGCACAGCTTCATCCCATCTAATATGTGCCACTACAAAACTTAGATTTATAATTTGAAATGTAAATTTCATTACAATTACATCTAGGAGTTGTAAATTGTGTTACAGGATGTCTGTCAACACAGAAAATATTGTAGCCTTGCACAATTTCATGAATTGAGGGAAATATTGGAACACATCCTCAAATTTGCTGGTTTTGGAGGAACTTAATTAACAAAAAGAAAAATGGTTTTAATGACATTAACATTAGAACACCTCTAATTTCTTTCTATTTCAAAGCAAAATAAAACCTACAGGTCTGGGCTTTTTGAAGTACTCAACAGTTTATTTTCTTGATCATCTCCATTTCCGCATATGTTGATGAAGACACACTGTGTTTTGAATCTCCGTGGTGGAGTCTGGTTTGTGTTGTTTTTGTGACAGTTTCTACCGAAGCATTTGAAGCATTGCAGGTGCCCTGTTAGTGTCAGTTTGCAATGCCAGTTGTCGTGCTTCACAAAGTCTCCTGGAATGGTTTGTTCACAACTACACCTTGGCCACGATTTGATGGCCCGTGTCTCCCCCTGGCTGATGCAGCCAGCCATTTAAATCTCCATTCAGTTCGGCGGGGCAGTAATATCCCACTGGGCAGGAGGGACTGTAAAATCCTGGCCCTTGTCTGGAGTTGGCTTGTCAACCCTCAAGTGTTATAAACAAGTCAGTGTTGTATTAAACAATAAACTGGTTAACAGCTGAAGTTAAAAGGCCAGGGTAAACAAGTAAACCATGTTTAGGAATGTAAGAAAATACAAAATATGAAAAGACCCTATCCAATTCTACAGTATACCTCTTAAACACTGTCTACCTCCATGTTCCTCTGTGGACAGTCTCTTGCACATGTCCATCAACCTCTGCACCAAATAGTTGAATCTAAACTCTCTGTGAACCTTCCCTCTTTAAGCTTGAGCCTATTTCCTAGTTCAAGAGTCTGTATTGCAAAGACCAATTTAACTTATTTATTCCAGCCATACCGATATTACCAAGATCAAATGTACCACCAGTTTAGCTTCAAATTGAACAGGCCAGTGAAGGAAGCAGAAGCAAAGGCCCACGCACAACTCAAATTGATTTTTCACCTTCACCTGTCTCCCCCCATTTAAAGAAAATGCAGCTTAAAAACACACAAATATGATAAACAACTGCAAGTGAAGGTAGGTAGGAAAGTAGGTTGTGAAGAGGACATAAGGAGTCTGCAAAGGGATATAGATGGGGTAAGTAAGGCATAAATTTGGCAGATGGAACATAATGTGGGAAAATATGAACTTGTCCACTTTGGCAGGAAGAATAGAAAAGCAGTGTATTATTTAAATGGAAAGGAATTTCAGAACTCGGAGGTACAGAGGGATCTGGGTGTCCTGGTACATGAATCACAAAAAGTTAGTATTGAGGTGCAGCAAGTGATTAGAAAGGCAAATGGAATGTAGTTGTTTATAACAAGAGGAATGGAATATAAAGGTAGGGATGTTTTGCTACAGTTGTACATGGTGTTGTTGAGGTCACATCTGGAATACTGTGTACAGTTTTGATCTCCTTATTTAAGGAAGGATATAAATGCATTAGAAGCAGTTCAGAGAAGGTTCACCTGACTGATACCTGGGATGGTGGAGTTATCCTCTGTGGAAAGGTTGGACAGGCTGGGCTGGAATTTAGAAGATTGAGAGGGGATCTTACTGAAACATCTCGGGCAGGATTTTTAGGTCAACGTGTGAGCACGATCTTCCGTGGAACAGACCACCCGCCCACACTCGGCCCCCGGCCGCGATTTCACACTGGCTGGCCAATTAACGATGATCAGCGCTGCCTGGGTTGGGGACGGGAGGAGGGTGAGCGCTGAAGTCAGTGCGGGCACGGGCGAGCACTGACAGAAAGCCCCCTGAAGGCAGAGAGCTGCCCCGGGGAGCTGAAGGCTTCAAAAGTATCAAATAAAGATTTTTAAAATCCGGGAAAAAATGTCCACCCAACACAAGCAGTCACCTGAGCGTAGACATTATAAAAACTCTGTGCTCAGATTTTTTCCTTATTTAATAATGGGAACCTCATCCATGGATGAGGTTTCCTGAAAAATGCAAATGCCGCCTGGCTGTTTTGCCTGCCCGCCAGCCGTAATCCCAGTTAATTGCGCTGTTAATGGGCTTAATTGGTCTCTTAAATGTCGGCAGGCACAACTTCCGAGTTTAGTGCGCGCGCGTGCCAACTGAAATACCGCGCGAGTGCGCGATGATGTCGGGATGCTCGCCTGACCTCATCACGCACTACTTTACTCTCAAACGGGTCGGGTGCGTGCCTGTCTGCTTAGGGAAAAATCCTGGCTATAAGATCCTGAGGGGCTTGACAGGGTGGATGCTGAGAGGATGTTTCCCCTTGTGGGAGAAGCTAAAACTAAGGAACAGAGTTTAAAAATCAGGGATCTCTCATTTAAGACAGAGATGAGAGGAATTTTTTTCTCTCAGAGGGTTGTGAATCTTTAGAACTCTTTTCCACAGAGAGTGGTGGATGCAGGGTCAATGAATATTTTTAAGGCTGAGTTAGATAGATTCTTGACTAACAAGGGAGCCAAAGGTCATTGGGGATAGGTGGAATGTGGAGTTGAGGCCACAATCAGATCGGTCATGATCTTATTGAATGGCAGAGCAAGCTCGAGGGGCCGAATGGCCTACTCTTGCTTTTAATTCTTATGTTTGTAGGCTCAGCACTATAAATGTCCAGACAATATGTTGAACTAATTAAAAAAGGCGTTGAAATGAAGCAGCAATTGTATAATTCAGTATGTCAGAGCCTGTTTTGAACCTTTCAATGGACATGTCCGACCACGTTTGGCGTATTGTGCTCTGTATTCTATATTCACCTCAAAAATTTAGCATTTGTGAGTACAGAAAGGGACAACACGACTGATTTCAGGTGTAAAGGGATTAGAGAAACTCAAACGTTACAATGTAGAAAGGAAGCAGATAGGAGACATCACCAAGGCATATCAAATGTTAAATAACTCAGATAAAGCAAACTTGCTTCAAAGAGAAAATTAGGACATAAATTTAAATCAGTGCAAAGTTATTTCAAAACGAACATTAGGATTCTTTGTTCATATGTGAGAATGGTTTGCCAGGTGAAGTGTTTGAGACAAAAATATTTGGGGCATTCAAAATGCACCTGGTTGCTAAACTTGCTGGGAGACATGGAAAAAAGTTGAATGGCTTTCACTCATCCTTAGGCTTTCTAATAGCCTTATCCATATGGCCACAGAATTTGTATAATAAGACTGGAACTTTTTGCATTGGCATTATGAAGGAAGTGAGCCTATCAGCTTTGTATTTGGAAAAGAGCTTTTTACCAAATGCATCTGTGGAATAGTGGAAAGAGATGATTCAAAATGAAACATGAAGGTGCAAATATTAATCAGCGCTGCAGAGTTATTTATAGGAAATAATGAGTGTCTTATTATACAGGATGTCTGAAGGAAAGACAGTCAGCTGCTCCTGTTCTCACACTCGCTGTTTTGATCTTACAGATGACATTACAATATGACATTTTCCTGCAAAACTTTATATACGCTGAATATTTGTGAAAAACAGCCTATCAGGATGGAATTGGCTGTTTAAAAGTGATGTCCTTTGTAAAGGAAAAATGGCAGCATATGGAATTGGGTTGAAAATCAAAAATAAAATACCCAATTTTACTGCAATAAACTTCAGGCAGCTTGTTCTTTTTGTTAGGGTTCTTCAGTCTATTTCAAACCGCTCTGAAGGTTTGCAAAATTAAACAGTAAAAAAACTGCAACCTTTCTGTAATTCTAAAACAGAAGGGAAATTTTGCTAAAACAGGATGGACCAGTGAGAACCTGGAGAAAAATTTTAAAAACTCATGTCTTTGAAATATCGTTTGATAAGCTTGTATCATGTGCTGGGGACATTGATTATTTATCCAGGCCAGGGGGGTCATGAGACTCGAAATTAGCTTCGGAGATATTTGCATCTGTGTTGATCATATTTAGTTGAGATTTTTAAGGTGACTTTAGAAATCACTGCCTGGCACCACCACAGTCATCGTGTTGTGTTCTCATGTTCAGCACAAGCATACCAGTCATACAACAAGGATTGGTAGAACAATAATGTGGACTCTTAATGTGAAGATAAGACTACAATGGTAATTTGGAGGCTATGTAGAACACGTCGGGTCTGTAGGACTATTGCACTCCTGTCTACAGGGTATACGGGATAATACATCACACCCTGTCTGGCAATAGGAAGCAGTTTTAGATGTGCCTCTTAAAGGTATATCACGACTGATTCTATCTGCTTTTATCCATTCTTTTATCAGTTTAAAAACATTTATCAAATACCCCAATGATCTCTCCTGTTCTAACAAAAATAGTTCCGTCTAATTATGTTTCTTTTATATTTGGTCAGACCAGGCATATTCCTAGTGAGTTTGTGCTGTACCCTCTTTGTTGCTTCAACATCCTCCCTATAATGCAGAGACCGCAAATGTACACAGTGCCTCAACAGTGCTCTTATGATTCAAAATTACATCTTGACTTTTACATTCTGAAGCCACTGCATAAAAATCAGCATTGCATTAACTATTTTATCACCTTCTCGAACTACCCAATCTTACTGCAGGAGGAGAGGCCATTTGACCATTGTACCTGTACCAGTTCTTGGGAACAGTTATCCAATTAGTCCCACTTCCCCTGCTCTTCCCCATAGCCCTGCAAATTGTTCCTTTTCAACTATCCAATTATCTACTTGAGGTTATAACACCTTTAATGGGGAAGTTTCACACTCCTTTCTCTCTAATGGATGGAATTACTATGAAGTCATGAAATTAAAAAATAATCTTGATAATCTTCATAGATATATAGTTTTTTTTTACTGTAAATGCACCAAGACTAATGTTAAACGATAATTTAAAATAGGAACCATTCTTAATTAGAAGCATTTTTATTGGGACAGTTAATCCCTTTGCTGTGTATCACTCCCCATATTAAAATTTATTTCTTAAATCTTTAATTTTGCATGAAACTTTTATGAACATTATTCCATCCTGTTGTCAATTGTGCCTTAACAATTGCAAAAATGTCAAAACTGTTCTTCAAAAGATTATTTCTCATGCTCTACTCTTGACTCCAGCTGTATCAGCATTTCAGTGGGAAAGCTTTATATTTGCACCAAACAATTAACTGCAGGTAAATTAAAACACAATTATAACGTAAATGAGAACTCTGATAACTGCCTGTTGTTGCACATCTGCTTTCATTTATGTAGTTCACTGATGTGTTTGCTTTGTAAATACTTGCATTAAATCATTGTTGATAACTCACAAGAGAAGTGCTCAAAATTCACAGCGAGACGGTGAAATTAATTATAACTATTGAAATCTGTAGCGATAATTCTGCGTCATTTTGGAAGATGAAATGCGTTTCACTTTTTGTGCACTCCACTAAATGATCTGATGAATGTATAATCATTCACAGATTTCAAAATGCTGAAAATTGATTACCTTTGATTAGCTCCGATCTACGCAGAGAGCTCTGACAGGGTATATGTGAAACATTAGAACATTATAAAGTAACAAATGATTTAATTACCAGTGTGCCTGTTAATGTAGGATTCCCTGCAGAGAACCCGTCAAATCACCGGTCTGTAATAAACCTGTAGGTTTCACTTAATTCTATTAAGGTTTAAATAATATTTCCCACTGTCCACGTTGCTGTGGTGTAAAGTTTCTTTATGCAACCTAATCATTTTTAATTAGGATAGAGTAATTCTAAAATCTTTGCAGACATGGAATTAGATGTCTGCTGTTTGTAATTAAAATATGCATAATTACTGAAATGGTTTCTTACACTGCTTAAGTTTTAAAATACATGTAATGCTGCATTTAAAACAACAACTTATATTTATGTAGTACCTTTAGCTTAACAAAATACCCCAAGGTGCTTCACTAAAACAGTAACATTTGGCAGCAAGCTATATAAGGGCAGATGGCCAAAGGTTTAAAGGAGGAAAGAGAGTTAGGGAGACATAGAGGTTCAGGAAAGGAGTTCCAGTGCTTAAGGCCTTGGCACAGCCATGAATAGGGAAGTAATTGAAAAACTAGCTGTTAGATTTATTTTTATATTTGTTCATAGGATATGGCAAAGCCAGCATTTTTTAATACCTATTCCTAATTGCCCTTGAGAAGGTGGTGGTGAGCTGCCTTCTTGAACCGCTGCAGTCCATGTGGTGTAGGTACACCCACAGTGCTGTTCGGGAGAGAATTCCAGGATTTTGACCCAGCGACAGTGAAGGAACAGTGATATATTTCCAAGTCAGGACGGTGAGTGGCTTGGAGGGGAACTTCCAGGTGGTGGTGTTCCCATCTATCTGCTGCCCTTGTCCTTCTAGGCGGTAGCAGTCACAGGTTTGGAAGGTGCTGTCGAAGGAGCCTTGGTGAGTTGCTGCAGTGCATTTTGTAGATGGCACACACTGCTGCTACTGTGCATCGGTGATGGAGGCAGTGAATGTTTAAGGCAGTCGATGAGTGCTGATCCAACGGGCTGCTTTGTCCTGGCTGTTGTCGAGCTTCATAAGTGTTATTGGAGTTGTGCTCATCCAGGCATCACACTCCTTGTAGATGGTGGACAGATTTTTGGGGAGCCAGGACCAGTTACTCACTGCAGAATTCCCAGCCTCAGTGCCTTTATGGCTGGTCCAATTCAGTTTGGGTCAATGCTAACTCCCAGGATGTTGACAATGGTGGATTCAGCAATGGTAATGCCATTGAATATCAAGGGGAATGTCAAGGAGTTAGATTCTCTCATGTTGGAGATGGTCATTGCCTGGTACTTGCTTGGGATGGTATGTTACTTATCATTTGTCAGTCTAAGCCTGAATGTTGCCCTGGTCTTGCTGCATGAGAACATGAACCGCTTCAATATCTGAGGAATTACAAATTGAATTGAACATTGTGCAATCATCAGCGACCATCCCCACTTCTGACCTTATGATGGAAGGAAGGTCATTGATGAAGCAGCTGAAGATGGTTGGGCCTAGGACATTACCCTGAGGAACTCCTGCAGTGATGTCCTGGAACTGAGATGATTGACCTTCAACAACCACAACCCTCATCCTTTGTGCTAGGTATGACTCCAACCAGCGGAGAGTTTTCCCCCTGATTCCCATTGACTCCAGTTTTGCTAGGGCTTCTTGATGCCACACTCAGTCAAATATTGCCCTAATGTCAAGGGCAGTCACTCTCATCTCACCTCAGGGTTTCAGCTCTTTGTCTATGTTTGGACCAAGGCTGAACTGAGGTCAGGGGTTGAGTGGCCCTGGCTGAATCCAAACTGAGCATCAGTGAGCAGCCGCTTGATAGCACTGTCGACAACATGCCCCAGTTGCTGACGATTGGGGTGGGTATTGGCCGGGTTGGATTTGTCCTACTATTTGTGGACAAGACATATCTGGGCAATTTTCCACATTGTCAGGTTGATGCCAGTGTTGTAGCT
Source organism: Cetorhinus maximus (assembly GCF_964194155.1). Classification (NCBI taxonomy): domain Eukaryota; kingdom Metazoa; phylum Chordata; class Chondrichthyes; order Lamniformes; family Cetorhinidae; genus Cetorhinus; species Cetorhinus maximus. The sequence continues at coordinate 101,367,710 of NC_135896.1, forward strand.
GTACTGGAACAGCTTGGCTAAGAGCACAGCTAGTTCTAGAGCACAGTACTATGTTTCAGTAGTACTGAATAGTTTCAGTACTATTGCCGGAACACTGTCAGGGCCAATAGACTTTGCAGTATCCAGTGCCTTCAGCCATTTCTAGATATCATGTGAAGTGAATCAAATTGGCTAAAGACTGGCATTTGCGATGTTGGGAACCTCCAAAGGAGGCTGAGATGCACTGCAGCAGTTCAAGAAGGCAGCTCACCACCACCACCTCAAGGGCAATTAGGGATGGGCAATAAATGCTGGTCGAGCCAGCGATGTCCACATCTCATGAACGAATTTTAAAAATCATCCACATGGCACTTCTGGCTAAAGATGGTTGCAAATGTTTCAGCCTTGTCTTTTGCACTGCTGGGCTCCCGCATCATTGAGGATGGGGGTATATCAGCTTGGGGGGGAAATTGGTGTTCCACTTGATTCCATGAGTTTTCCATTCAGCGAGTTGGGTTAAAATTTCCCTCAGTACCTCTACTGTTTCTGTGTATGACACATCTTTCCATGGTATTAACCTTGTGCTAAGGTATAATTCTGCGAGCAACATTCACATTCATTGCCCTGCCAATTAGCCATTATTGACGTACGCTCCTTGACAGTGGGCATTGGAAGGTTGTTTGATTGAGGGGATCATCACACCCAAATCCAATCATGTCCTTATCTAACATCCATAAACTTCCCTTTAACAGATGGTTTGAGAATCCTAACCAATTTTCACTTGCCCCACCCAAGGGCATCAAAATTCACTGGATCACCACCTACTTAGCTAAGATCGGTTAATTCAACTAAGGCTAGGAGGGGGAGTTTTATGGAGCTGGCGAGGGTCTAGGCTGCCAGCTGGAGAGACCCGTGATGCCTCCTCTTGGCTAAGTCTGCCGTGTTACCAGTCAGGTGTTTGAGAGGTCACTGGTGGACCTTTCATGGGATCAGGATCCCAGTGGCTGGAAGTTCCGCTTGCCAAGAGCTGCTGGCCAATCACAGGCTGGCAGCTCTTTTGCATAGTAGTGCCACCAGGGAGCCGGAATGACACTCACTGGAGGCCCAGCATCTCAGAGCAATCGAGGCCAGAGGGAAGCGATGGCCGGAGGTCTTTCATGGGGTGTGAGTCGCAAGAAGGGGGGGTAGGGGGCGGGGAGGGGTGAGGGGGGATAAGCGGCAAGGACATGGGGTTGGCTTTCAACAGACACCCCCTTCCTGATTCTGGCCCTGTGATCACGCACTGAGGGTCTTTGAGTGAAGGCTTCCATGGGCCACCTTGCCACAGACTTAATCAGGGTAGAGGCAGGAAAGTGGTGGTGTCCCTACCTGCCACCATCTCACCTGATTAAATGCCCTTCCCACCACCAAACATGCCATGGAGGAGAGCATAAAATACCACTTTAGGGATCAAACCCGGAATGTTCTTCAAATGTAAGCTTCTGCTAATTGCTGGACAAATTTATGTGATAATCTGCAAAGGTATTCCATACTACTATCTCCTCTACCATTGGCGTCCCTGCATAGCACCTTCATGTCTTATTAGTACCCAAACTGTGTCAAATGGTGCTCTAAGTTGTATCTAACGTTACTTTTCATTCCAAAAGGAAACAGTGGAGGTTAAGTCAACCTTTGTTTTAGCTATTTTGAAAACTGGTGTCAGAATGTGGATTGTTTCTGATCTGAGGTGACAATGAAATAAACAAGGTTTCATCAATTATTTAGTTCGTGGTAACTCCTACCAGCTGTAGGCGCAAAAGGAATACACACTTAAGAATCTTCCAAATGTATATTAAAGTCGTAATGTTTGGAATTTATGGCTGAGTTAATGTTCACTATCCATTTTAATAGACCATGAAAAAAAGAAAAGTATCAAAATAATAATGAGAATTTAGGCTTTTGAATGTTAGGCTTGCTTTGTAGTTTACAGGTGAAAACTCAGATTATCCAAACTCTTGCATTTAAAAAAAAATTGGGGGCATCAAATGATTAATTTTGAATAATTGTATATATATACAAATGTTTGAACTTAATTTCAAAAAATAAAAAAATAATTACATTCAAGCAGATAATTGTAACAATGGACTCAATTATACTCATAATAAGCCAAAGGACAGCAGTGTATTAGTGTAACTTGTCTTACTATTAATATTCTGACCCTGAATACACAGTCATATAGAGTTCATATATTTGAACTAATCTTCACCAGTGTCTTTTCGAATGTAGACATGGTGTATCATAGCAACATAACTGAAGGCTTAGACAACAGTGATCACAAATACTCTAGGCACCAAAATGAAAGCGTTTGTGCTTTTTAGAGTACAGCCTGTCAGGAAAACTTCTGTTCTTTCTCATTTTCCTTGTTGTCCATGTACTGGCTTTTGCAGTTTTAGCTTAGGATAAACTATAAAAGCAAGATAATTTTACACCTTCCTTTCGCTGTTCTAATACCAACTCTCATCAGAAGCCAATAACATTATTTCTACTTTTGAGTGAAACTTTAGGAATGCAGAGAGGGAGCCGAACGACTGCTTAACCAGCTAAAACAGAGGGTCAGTGCATCAGAGGGTCGGAAGTGTGAAGAAGCATTGGAGAAGTTTTGGCCCTCCGATTTTAAACCGAGTGAACCAAGACCTTACAGAGATTGTAAACTGTGTGGGAAAGAAAAATCTGGAAAATGGCTTCAAATGAATGGTGAGGGTAGGACAAGGGGTGGTGGGGCTGTGGGGTACAGGTTCAAATTATTCAAAGGATTGATAGCAGGAAGAGTTATTTACACCAAGTTCTCACACAAGGAGGAGAAACCCATTCTGACGCAGACAATTTCCTGGGCACGAACTGTCCAGATTTCCTCATCGGTGAATTCTGCAGGCAGCAGGCGGGTAGTGACCCATGGCACTGCCTGCCTCTGCCAAACCAACATAAATCTGCATAGCCTGAGTGAGGTCCTCCCCCAAGGAGTTTGAGGAAAATAATGCAGACAAAAAGCCTGGAAACGTTTTAGAAACAATTTAAGGCAGCTAATAGGTGCTCCTTCTGGATAGGCATTCCTCATGGGTACTTACCTCCCTCTCCAGTGGAGTGAAGTGCACCACCAGCTTGAAAGAGGGATGTACCCTTATGGGCAAGATGGGTTCAGAAGTTTGGAATGTACAGTAGCCTAGAGATTGAATCAAACTGTGCCCATTTTATAGGTGTAAAATGAGCACCTTTATATCATTATTCCATTGGAGAAGTCCACTAATGGGACTCTGTCGAGGTCCAGGATGCACACCTGAAAAAGGCATTAGGTCCTTTGCATATGTAAATACATGGCCCAGCATCTGCTTGAGGTCTGTTTTGCAAACTTCAATTAAATAAGACCACATGTGTTTGTGCACACTAACGTACAGAGGGGAGGGGGTGGGGGTGGTACCATGGTGATAATGCACTGGACTGGTCATCCAGAGGCCCAAGCTAATGACCTGGGGGCATGGGTTCAAATCCTGCCATGGCAACTGGTGGAATTTCAATTCAAATTAATAAAAAAAATCTGGAAAATCTGGGGTTGGGTGGGCCTTCGATGCGGTTGGCTAAATCAGAAGGCCAGTAACTCTGGGGACTCGGCAGTAGCACGAAGGGAAGTGGTCACTGTTGAGGCAACAAAGAGATGGTGAAGACACCCTCAGAAGAGCGTTATAATGCAGCAGATGACGTGTGCCAGTGGGATCAAATCCACGAGGGAAACTCAATCCCGCTATCACAACGCTTTTGCTTTTATTTGTATTTATTTCGAGATGCGTGCCCTGAATTCAGTAGTAATAAGTCCACCGAGACTCTCAAGATTTTTTAGAAAACTAAATTATACATTTATTAACAAAAGAAAAGATTTCAAGCACATACATAGGGCTACAAATTACTATAATTACACCTAAAACCCCTAATTAATCTGGTTTCCAGTTACAACCCCATTAAGGCAGCAGTAAAAACAAATAGATTTAAACAGAGCCAGGCAAGTCAACACAATACACTGGACAGTAGAATTCAAAGCGGTTTTTCCCAGTTTCAGTTTCTGTAGACAACAGCTAAATGCATAAATACTGGAGGCTTTTCACACTTCTGATAGATCTTACAATGCCTTACCCTAACACAGAGCCTCTTCTTCTTTATACATGTTTCTCCCTTTTAATGTAAATTCCATTGTTCCCATATGCCTTTAGAACTTTACCTTCCTCATAATATAAATCTATTCATGGCACTAACATTGTCAGTAACCTTTGGGAAAAATAAACACACTGTTTGGCCTAGCTCCTCTGGCTAGGTGTAACATCCACCACCCCTTTCAAATTCAAACTACTCTGATTTATCGAAAAATACAAATTCTCCTCACTTCACCTTCTAAAACTTCAGCCATGTTTACGTATTTAGCATTTCAAACCCAGCTTCTTTTGATGAGTCAAAGCCTCCAGACCAGCTGTCTCTAATTCAATTAAAGCCCCCTCCACACACACATACACGCACATACACGCACAAAAAAGCTACCCAAACCCCACTATTAAGCTACCTTTACAATAAATCATAATGATATTGTGGGCTGAATCTTCTGGTTGGCGTGTGGGGGCAGGCCCGACATGCCGATGTGTACGTGCATCCCGATGCCATCACGTGCCACCGCGATACTTTGTTTGGTGGGCGCGCACCAGAGTCGCCATTAAGAAATCAATTAAAGCAGTTAAGAATGTTGCCTGTCGAACCTTAAGGTTGACGGGCAGGTGAAAAGCCCAAGCGGCCTTCATGTTTTTCAGGAAACCTCATCCACGGGCGGGATGAGGTTTCCTGAAGTTTTTATGAAATAAATAAATAAAATTTCCCATCTTTACAAATATATCCCAACTCATGTGACACAGTCACATGAGGGAACATGTTTGAATAAATTTTGAAAACGCTTCTTTAATTTTTTTCAGATCCATTCAATCTCCCTGAGGCAGCTCCGTGCCCCAGGGAGATTACTGCGCCCTTTCACTTGCATGTGCGAAACAGCACAGGCTCCGACCCTCCTTCCTCCCCCCTCCCGCACAGCACTAAGCGCTACTGGCCGCGTTTTATACTGGGGGGGACCTTAATTGGCCCACCCACGTAAAATGGTGGCACACAGCTGATCACGGGCAGTGATCAGCTCCACGCCCGCTCACGTCCAGTCTGCCCACCATAGGAAAAAGGCAGGCCTATGAGAATTATTATACTTATATGACACCCCCTTTATTATGGGAAAATTAAATGTCATAATTTAAAAAGACAGCTTCATTTTGTTAACCCATCTTACACTACCTCCTATACTTATCCATATACTCACACTTACATTACTAGATGTATGCATTGACATAACAACATATGTAAACAAATCCTTGGTATCGACAGAAATCATTTCAGTCCAGTGTCCAGGTTTTAAATGTACATTTTTCCCTTTGAGCTTCTAACTCTTGACAATGTATCTGCAATTAGATTTTCCCATCCAGCCACCTGTATAATCTGTAGATTAAATGGTTACAGTAATAAAAACTCCATTTGAACAACCTTGTATTTCGGTCTCCAAATTTGTCCAGAAACTTTAAAGGGTTGTAGTCTGGATAAACAATTGTTTCTGACGAATTGCTTTCAAAGTAATTCTCGAAATGCTGTGACACTAACACCAGACCAGAGTCTCCTTTTCGATCGTTGAATATCTTCTCTGTTGTACATTCAACTTCCATGAAAAATACCCTCTTGTTCTCTTAATAACAATACGGTCCCAATCCCTATATCACTTGAGTCAATGGCCAACTTAAATTGCTTGGCATAACTGGGTACTGCCAAAACTGGTGTCATAGTTTTCAAATTGTCAAATACCTTCTGACACCCTTGTGTCCATTGAAACTTCTTGTTCTTTTTCAATAGTTCAGTCAATAGAGCAACCACTTGGCTAAAATTTGGTACACATTTCCGGTAAAACCAACTCATACCCAGAAATCTCCAAACTTCTTGTTTTGTTGTAGGCACGGGGAAATCCACAATAGTGAGAGACTTTCACATCGCTCGGAGCCACCTTGCCATGTCCATTGGTATGGCCAAGGTACGTAACTTGCACTTTTGCAAATTCACTTTCAGCCAAGTTCATCACTAAATTAGCTCCTGGTAGTTGATTTAATAATTCTTCCAGATGTTGTAAATGCTCCTCCCACGTTTGACTGAAAACTATCAAGTCGTCAAAACAAACAGCACAATTGCTCAGTCCAGCCATTACTTTGTTTGTCGGTCTTTGAAATGTTGCAGGTGCATTTTTCAAACCAAATGGCATGACTTTAAACTGATATAATCCATCTGGTGTCACAAAAGCCAATATCTCCTTTATTCTCTCTGATAACTGTACTTGCCAATATCCTCTCAGCAAGTCAATTTTTATGATAAGTTTGATTGTCCTACTTTCTCAGTGCAATCTTCCAACCATGGTATTGGATATGAATCCACTTTTGTCACTGCATTCACTTTTCAATAGTCCACACACTTATGTTCTATCTGGTTTCATTGCCATCACAATAGGCAAACTCCAGTTACTGCAACTAGAATCAATGATGTCATTCTGAAGCATGAATTCAATTTCTTTCTGTTCCTCTGATAAATTTAGTGGATTTAATCTATAAAGATGTTGCCTTATCGAAGATGAAACTTCTACACTCACATCATGTGTAGCTAAAGTTGTCCTCCCCAGCTTATTCCCACAAATAGCTTTGTGTGACTGCAATAGCTTCTCCAAAACACTTTGATACTTGTCTGGAAGGTAATTCAATGTTGCATTTAAATTTTTAAGTACCCCTTCATTATCTAATTTGATTAGAGCAAAATCAATCTCCGAATCCTTCATCTCTACTTCTTTCTCCTTATCTATCACCACTACTACTTCCTTTTGGTCTTCTTCCCTGTCAAAGTATTTTTTAAGCATATTCACATGACACACCCTCTGCTTCCTTCTTCTATTTGGAGTACTCATTAAATAATTTACTTCACTCAGTTTCCTTTCAATCCTGTAACGCCCACTAAATCTTACGTTTAACGAGTCACCCAGCACTGGTAACAGAACTAGCACTTTCTCCCCAGCAACAAGACAATGAGCTGTAGCTTTCCTGTCTGCCTGCACTTTCATCACTTGCTGTGATATCTTTAAATGTTCCCTATCTAATTCACATGCTCTGTCCAATCTTTCTCTGAAGTTTGATACATAATCCAGGAGAGTAGCTTCCAAATTTTGACCCATCAATTTCTCATGAAAAAATTTCAGTGGTCCCCATACCTCATGACCATAGACTAATTCAAAAGGACTAAATCCAGTTGATGCATTAGGAACATCCCTAATAGCAAATAACAAGAATGTAATTCCCCTATCCCAATCCTGTGGATAGTCCTGACTATACACCCTCATCATAACTTTTAAAGTTTGATGCCATCTTTCCAAAGCCCCTTGTGACTCAGGATGGTAAGCTGTTAACTTAAACTGTTTATCCCCAAACTGTTCATTATTTCCTTAAATAGCCGTGATATGAAATTTGACCCCTGATCTGATTGTGTTTCTTTAGGTAAATCATATCTTGCAAAATATTTAGTGAACTCTTCCACAACTCTCTTTGTTATAATATTTCTCAAAGGTATTGCTTCAGTAAGCATTGTAGACACACCGACTATTGTCAGTAAATACTGATTTCCACTTTTCATCTTAGGGAAGGCTCCTAAACAATCAATCATGACCCTAGTAAAATGTTCTCCAAATGTTTGGATTGGAATTAAAGATGCTGGCTTAATCGCTGCTTGTGGTTTCCCTATTACCGGACATGTATGACATGCTCTACAGAATTTAACTACATCTGTATGCAATTGAGGCCAATAAAAATGTTTTTGTATTTTTGTATTTGTATTTCTAATTCCTAGATGTCCCCCCTTTGGAATTCCATGAGCTATTCTCAGGATCTCATTTCTATACCCAAATAGTATTACAATCTGATGTACTTCCCTCCAGTTTTCATCTGCTGAAATTTGATAGGGCCCCCACTTTCTCATTAACACATCACCCTTAAGGTAATAACATTCTGGAATACATTCTGCCTCTGTTTCTGAGTAAGCTGACAGATAGAACTGTTTTTTTTGTGGATACTTTTTCTGTAACTCTACAAACTGCCTTGAGCTAAATATCTCAGCTGCATTCTCCTCCATTCTTTCTTCCTGAACAATCTTATCAAAGCCAGTGTCAGCTACTTGAATTTCAACACCTTTTCCTTGCCTTATAACTACCTGTTCTCCCTGTTTCAACCTGTGAGCCTGTAATCTTGTTACCACACAATCTGGAAAAATTCCAGGATGCTCTTACTCCAGCACTTCTGTTAAAAACACCTCTACAAGCTGCCCCACTACCACAGGCATTGCCCACATCTGTGACCCAGCTATCTCATTACCTAAAATAAATTGAACCCCTACAATGGGCAATTTTTCCACTACTCCAACAATCACCTCACCTGTTTTCCACTTACTTTTTAAATTTACCTTCCACAATGGAGTAGGTCCAGCATCTCCTTGAAACCCACTTATTATCACCTGTTCCTGCAACCACCCTCTGAACAACAAGTATCACTATTTCACAACATTAAAGATTGACTAGCTCCTGTGTCTCTTAAAATTTTAATATATTTACCTACTCCACCCTCAACAAATGGTTCCCCTTCACATACAAAATCTTCAAACATTTCTGCAACCTGCTCCTCAGAACTCTCTCAGGTAAATTGTGAACACAATCCCAGATCTTTACTTATCACTGATTCTTCCTATTTTACATGTGCACAAAACATTGTTTTTTTCCTGTGCCTGAATCTCAGAATACACAATACTATTACTTCCAGAACGTTTCTGCATCCCAATAATTCCAACAGATTTTCCCTGTAATTTCCAGCACACTGGCTTCATTTGCCCAACTTTATTACAATGAAAACACTTCAGTTTTTGAGTGTCACTTCTACCCTCAGCATTTTCCTTTTTATCCTGAGAAAAAAATTCCAGGGAATTTCCACCTACTCCTCTTCCCTGACTACCCACCTTCCTTTCACCTTCCCACTTTCTACCCTTCTCAGATTTAAAAGGGTGACAAAAAAAGGTTTAGATCTAACTCATAATCATCAGATATCTCTGCTGCTTGTCTCACCATTTTAACCTTTTGTTCCTCCACATGAGTTCTCACTACCGAAGGAATTGAATCTTTAAACTCTTCCAAAAGAGTTACTTCTCTAAGAGCTGCATATGTTGTCTCTATCTTTAATGCCCATATCCACCAGTCAAAATTACTTTGCTTTACTCTCTCAAACTGAATTAAAGTTCACCCAGGCTGTTTTCTCATATCCCAACATTTCTGCCTGTATGCCTCAGGAACCAACTCATTTGCACTCAAAATAACCTTTTTGTTAACCACATCACATTTCTTCTGACAGTGAAGCATAAAACTCATGTGCTGTACCCACCAACCTAGACTGCAACAACAATGTCCAGTTTTCTTGTGGCCATTTCATCTGTTTCCCTATTTTCTCAAATGAAATAAAGAACGTCTCCACAACTCTTGCTTAAAACTTCGGAAGAGCTTGCTCAAATTTAAACATCTCTCCACTTGGCTTTAGGTTAATGGTTTCTCATCAGCAGAACTTTCCTCAGCATCTGATGCCTCCTTTTTAAAGTCCTGCTTATTAAGTCGGTACTCTCTGTCTCTTTCCTTCTCTCTTTCCTCCATTGCTAACTACTCACTCTGGAGATCAAGTTTTCACATTTCCATTTCGTTTTGAAATAATCCCTTTTTTTCTTTTCCCTCCAATTCATGTTTTCTCAGTTCCTTTGCTTGTTCAAATTCAAGCTTCCTCATTTCTAACTGAAGTCTCACTGCCTCCAGCTGTGACTCACTAGTGTCAGGTATCACTTCCAACATTAAATGCTGTGCTATCTCTTCAACTATGTCTGCTTTCTTGGCCCCTACAGATAACCTCAGTTACAACTTATCCACCAGCTCTGTTAACTTACCTGTAAATACTTTTTGTGATCCAATCAAAGTTATATCTTCTACTTCCCAACAAGTTTTATCCATGGATACAGCCATTTTTGAAATCTCACCACTTTAAAAATCCTTCACAGCAACTCCTGAATTCAAAGTGCATCTCATACTCATAACCTTAAGATTCACCAACTCTAAACCAATCAAGGAACTTGAAATATTCCTGGATGAGCCCCCAATTTGTCATGATGCAGCAGATGACGTGTGCCAGGCAGATTGAATCCACAAGGGAAATTCAATTCTGCTCTCACAATGGTTTTGCAATTTGTATTTGATTTTAAGATGCGTGCCCTGAATTCAGTAATAATAAGTCCACTGAGGCGCTAGAGATTTTTTTAGTAAACTAAATTTAGATTTATTAACAAAAGAAAAGATTTTGAGCACATACATAAGTATACAAATTACTACTATAATAACTCCTAAAACCCCTAATTAATCTGGCTCCCAGTTACACCTCCATTAAGGCAACAGTAAAAACAAAAAGATGTAAACAGATCCAGGCAAGTCAACATAATACCCTGGACAGTAGAATCAAAGTGGCTTTTCCCAGCTTCGGTTTCTGTAGACAGCAGCTTAATGCACAAATTCTGAAGGTTTTTCACATTTCTGGTAGATCTTACAATGCCTTCCTCTAACACACAGCCTCTTCTTCTTTATACATGTTTCTCCCTTTTAATGCAAATTCTATTGTTCCCATATGTCATTGGAACTTTACATTTCTCATAATATAAATATATTCACGGTGCTAATATTGTCAATAACCTTTGGGGAAAATAAACACACTGCTTGGCCTAGCTTCTCTGGCTAGGTGTAACATCCTACCATCTCTTTGAAATTCAAGCTACCCTGATTTATCTACGAATGCAAATTCTCCTTACTTCGCCTTCTAAAACTTCAACCATGTTTACATATTTAGCATTTCAAACTTAGCTTCTTTTGGTGAGTCAAAGCCTCCAGACCAGCTGTCTCTAATTCAATGAAATCATACACACACACACACACACACATACACATACACACACACACACACACACATATACACACACACACACACACACATACACACACATACACACACACACATACACATACACACACGCACACGCACACACACACACACACACAGAAACTATCCAAACCCCAATATTAATCAACTTTTACAATAATTCACAATAATATTATGATAATTGTTATAATTTCATGACAAGGGTAAGCATTAAATAATTTTTTACGTGTGCCAACAGGCAGGGCTGAAACAGAGAGGAAACTCTTGTAGTGGCAGCGTTGGGGCTTGGTGGGCGGTGGGTGGGGGCATCAGTTGTTGCCAGCAGCCCCCTCCTGCACCAAGAAGCCTCTGGGTCTGATGGATTCATACAGCTGGTGGCCGCCCCATGTAGTGGGGATGTTATAATGAAGTAATATTCATTAAGTGGATGTTGCCATTTTTATATTACATTGGACATGATAGAATTTAAATTGCTTGTGAAAAAGTATTTTAAGGACTCTGATCGAATTGAAACATTTCTATCCATGTGGCCCGAAACAAGATACAGATTTTTTGAGGTCAGCACTTCTAGAAGTCTGAACAACATATATTTAAGAAAATAATGAGTTTGTTCAAATGATTTTGTTGGAGAGTGGTATTTTTTAATTAGAATATCACAATAAACATTTTAAAGCTAACAAGGTAGAAATTTTAAATTGAAACATCAATCTTCTACCTGAAAGGGTTGATGTGATTTTGTTCAAATTCGCAAGCTAAGTATTTGACTGATAGATATACATCAAAACATTCTTAGAAATATATACTCCAGCAAAAATAGCAAACTTTATGTAACAATCGAGTATCAAAAGAACAAGGATCTTTTTAATTGGAAACATTTGCTTGCTTTTCTGCTTAGGTGTTGGTATTATACATCTTCAGTATGCCTTGGAATGAAAAACAGCCACAGACATTTAGCTGCCTTGATGGAAAAGAAGAAATATTTTTGATAAAGTGGATAATATAAAAAAGAATACTCATGAACCAGAGGTGACTTCACTGTCTCAAGCACGTTTTCAGATTGGAAGACAGTCTCACATCTAGGAATTCTCTGTCTGGTGAGATAGCCAAATCTAGAAGACAAGTGGGATGTTCAAAGCTCCACTTCAAGAATGTTTGCAAGCTACAGTGACATGAAGGCTGATCACGGGTTTTCACTCCTGGGAGACACCAGCTAATGACAGAGGAAAAAGGTGGAATCGCCTGTGGGCCCACATGCACGACCACGATGATCGGTGGCTCCAGCGGCTTGGCAATAGGCGCCAACACCGAAAACAACAGTCAATGCCTGATAAACCTCTTCATACCTGGCACTTGAGGCAGGACCTGCCTCTCACAAATTGGTCTCTTCAGCCATCAGCAAAAGTTCACCACGTGAAGTTACCGCATCCCCAAAGGATTGGATTTGCTGCCTGTCATCATCTTACACGGATGGAAGGATGCCGGCAAGTAAAAGGTAACCAAAACTTACCAGAATCAAAAGACATTTTTTTCAGCACTTGTGAAGATAAACTTTTAGCAAATAATTTTCCAGTCTGAAAGAATTACCCTGTTAACATGGGGGAACTTTGGCGACTGTATATGTTATATTTTTAGTTGAATCTTCAACACATGGGTCAAAATCCTGGAACTCCCTCCCTAACAGCACTGTGGGTGTACCTATACCACATGGACTGCAGCGGATCAAGAAGGCAGCTCACCACCACCTTCTCAAGGGTAACTAGGGATGGGCAATAAATGCATGAACGAAAAAAACATTTTTACAACTAGTAACAGACAAGAAGAACTGACAATTTTTACATTCATTTTCCATTTCATTTAAATACAGGTAGCAGAAAAAAATCACAATGGAAGAGATCATCTAGTTTGGCTCATCAAATTAATTATGGTTGGTTTATTTTCCTCCATTAGGTACATAACATGGCCTCTTTGGAATTATAAAACTGCTTCCAAATATGTACAACATTTTAAAATATAGCTGCATTTTTTAAATAAAAAGAAGCTTATTTTAATTTATGGTGTGTAAATGATGATGTATAAGATTTAATTTGGGTTTCAGAAAGACCTTGACAACACAGTATTGTCAACACACTTTTTCCACAAGTGTCCTTAGACAATATTGTTCTGTTAATACAAATTATGCAATTTGTGATCTTTTCTGCTCCCTTGCATTGACTGAAAACCCTTTTCTTTTCGGTCTGATTTGTATTAGTTTATTTGTTGTTAAAACCTGCTTTTAAAGTGAAAGACTGAATTCGTTTAAAAAGCTTTCATCTTTAAATAGCTTTAACTTTGATAAATGCACAAATGAATGGAGAATATACATTCCGAGAGTCACTGTAATATCTGTTTATTTTTCTCCCCAAGAGTTCCACCAGTATCCACCATTCATTTACCCTTGGCATTAATGATGTAGCTTGTGGAATTATGTCAATTCTGTCAAACCCAGGTCTGCACCTGTGAGTTTTCAACAGAAATATCATCCACATGACTGAAATTGTGCATTGTCATGTGGGGCACAGCCAAAGAAAATCACATCAGAAAATGGCAGAATATGAAAGGAAAGAACTTAATTACACTTTTACAGAATTGTTTTTAAAATTAATCAACTAGTGTTTAAATACTGGCTGCATGTTATTTATTGCAATAATTCTCCCAATTCAGACAGGGGCAGAAATGTGATCTCATCAAAATGTTAAAAGAACCAGAAAGCTCCTAATAAATCATCCTGGGTGTCAGATAATTTAAGTATATCATACACAGAGCTCAAGCTAGGATATAGTTTAGTTTATACGTTTGACTGATGTAGGAACAGGTGTTTGGTCTAAATTGGACTTGGAGACAGTAAAGGATGAAAGTAAAGACTTTTTCTCTTTCAGATGTATTCTTAGTCACTTTGCTTTGCAAACAGACAGTGTGCTTCTATTCATTAAGTGTAGGACATTGCTAAAGTGTGTAACCTTAGGAAGTACATTAGCTCCATACCTGTAATGCTGTTGTAATGTCAGTTTGTTGATTCTCGTCAATGAGTCCACATTGCTGTGGTGTATAGAAGATCCTGAAACAATAAATGTGAGTGTGGCAGTGGGTTTAAAGCTGTGGTAGGATCTATTTTACATGAATTTTATAGGTTAAGGTCATCATTATCTATAGTATTTAATATTGCAAATGCTTCCTCTATAAATAGCCTTGTACTGACCCAAACTTGCAAAATGTTGTATCCTATTTTGATGCTTATAGATTGACAATAAACTTTGAAAGCTGTTCAATAATTATTTTAACAATGCTGCTTCTTAACTCTGTCAGTGATAGGACACTATGAACAAGCCAATTTATTTTCATCCGGCCACAAATACCCAATAAATTGTATCATGTGTTTGGTACATAGTTTAGAGTTGATCTCTGGATAAAAAGAGTTCTTGGAATGGAAGGTGAATAATATTAACACTGGGGCAGGATCTCCACATCTGATACAGTGCATCTACCAATGCACTGGGTGGATTTTCAGTAAGGTAAAGATGTTGTGCTGTTTATGCGAATGATGGTGCTTAATTGGAATGAATTTTCTTTACTGTTTTCCACACTGTTTGTTATTAAAGAAAAGTTATCTTTCCCTTTCCTGATTAGATAAACAAGGATGCACTAATGTCTAAGTGCTTCAACAGGAGATTAAATTAAAAAGGCCAATTAGCTAAACTTCAAAAAGTTCATGCGTGCATAACTCTACCTGTCTGGCTTCATGCCAGCAATGCACAGTAATAAACAGCATATGGAACTCACCGGATACTAAAACTACTCCCCGCTAAATTGCACCAGACCACACTACAATAAAAAGACTCACGTATGGGTGTGCTCTATGCCTCCCAGGCACAACTCCAAAGCCCGCAATTAGTCCATAAATTGGTGGACCCGAAAAATGTATTGTCTTAGCTGGTATATAATTATCTGTTTTGATGAACTATGATTCTGAGGGCCATTGTCTTCAGGCCTGGGTCTGTGAGTGGAGCAGTTGTCTGACAGAGACTCATGAGTGGACTTTCCATTTAGTGTCTATGCCTGAGTGATTTCTGCAGTCTCTTGTTGGCTGGGTGAAATACTGAGTGTTTCTGCATGATTTCTTGAGTTGATGAGAAGCAATTATGCCTTAAATGAAGTCATTCATGTCTGGATTTTTGTTTGCATATTTTTCACTGTTCACCTGTTATTAAACCCATCTTTAACTGTAAGTTACTTTCAAACAGATTTTGTCGCCAACACAATTTTGTTATCAAAAGAAAACAATGTGCACTCACTGGATGTTTTCGATAGAAGTTAGCCAAGCAGAAATTTAAATGTGAAAAAGGGGCAATGTTTGAGCACAGTCAGGTATAAAATGTTTCAATACCAAAACGGGAGCAGTTTTTAAAATTTTCATCATGACTATATATTTCACTTCTGTTTCAAAAGTATGTCCAGAAACTGAACAGATTTTGTCAGACATAAGAATACTTCTTGATGCAGGTCTCTGCAATCTGAAATTGTGTTATACTATCTTATTGTTTCCATGGTTATTTAATAAGTTGCATCAACCCTCACTTATGCCAAAACCTGCCGGATTTTTATTAACCTATAGCTTGTTACATTTAACGTGATAACCGGGCTGCTATTTAAGATCTCTATTTCTAATAAAAGATTAAATTGCCTCGTAATAACTTAATTCAGTAGTATTGCTGTGAGTAGTGGTTTACTTTTAAAGCAATTTATTAAACAGAGACACCAATTTATTTCCTTTACACTTTGGATGCCTAACAAGGTCTTTTATGATTGTGGTTTCCAAGGTGATGTTGGGCACATTGTACCTAGATGACACTGGTGTCATGAAAATGAATAAAAGAGAATAAAGTGCACCAAGCCA
Source organism: Cetorhinus maximus (assembly GCF_964194155.1). Classification (NCBI taxonomy): domain Eukaryota; kingdom Metazoa; phylum Chordata; class Chondrichthyes; order Lamniformes; family Cetorhinidae; genus Cetorhinus; species Cetorhinus maximus. The sequence goes on from NC_135896.1 coordinate 101,383,751, forward strand.
TGCAAATTTGCATGCCATTACTGCTAATATTTCTCATTAAGTGCCCACATTTTTGTTACGATCTGTCGCAGCCATAATTTTGCGAATCTGTTGTTGCTCATACTATTCATAATAAGAGTGTGATTTATATGCCACAACTGTAGTAGGAATTTAGTGTTTAAATATATTTATTTTAATTGCAACCTAATATAGTTGCTTTAATGATGATCACTCCCAATGTCAAAGTTATCAGATATAATTGTTGTGAGGCTTTGAAATGTATTTGCTCAAATCTAAACAAAATGCTAGATAACTGAAGCTAAAAATATGAAATATTAAACGCCTGCAAGGCACGCATGTGGGAAAATTTTAACAGAAGTTAGATTTGTGAAGGAATTATTTTGATTATCGGATGTTGGTTAGGGCAGCAACGGCACAAAACGCCAACAATAAGTGTGCTCCGGCTCTTAAATCTGCTGTTAAACGTGATAAGAAATGAACTACGTATGACACCTATTCATTCGCCAGCCTTGCACTGCCTGTCTGCTGTAGGTACAGGCTGGCTGTAGTACTTCAGAGGACGACTGTGTTAAGGTGACCCCTGCTGTCCACTGACAGACCTGCAAACTTTGCAAAATCCGCACAAAGTGGCTAAGAGCAGAATGGGCTTTTCTGCTTTAACTGTGCTTCCTTCAAGTCCGGCACCAAAAGCAATGTGCTCCTGCACCCTATCTAACAGATTTCTAAAGGATCTGACTTGCTTCCCTGGAAATTTGTCTCAGCATCCACTTGCTGAAAGCAAGCCCCTGACTGTCTGCTCGGTGATGCCAGCTATCGATTATTTCCTCCCCTCCCAACAAAGGTTTTCTTTTTCTCTTTCCCGGCAGGACTCTGTAATGGCCCATAAAATCATCACAGAGTTCTGAGTTCCAAAGCCACAACTAGGACAGCCAGGTTTAGAAGGATTATTTTCTATCAATTGTTTGTTTCAGTTGGCAATATTAGAGAAGTAAGAACTAAATTGCCTGAACTACTATTGTTCCATTAACAATAAAAAAAAACAGAAAAAAATACTTAAGTTTAATTGTGTAAAAGCTCACTACACGTCTGCACAATTTTTGATGGGTAATTACTTTGAATCCTATGCCAGAATACTTAGATACTCTTACTTGTTCCATGGTCCTACAAATCTTCCCACTATTCCGCGTAAAATAGCTCCCAGGACCAAGCACCTCCTCATGATCTTGAGAGCCCAGATCCCCTTTAGCTAACTCTCTGACATCTCCATGAACTAGACGGCTGAAATGTTATACAGTAATTAATGTTGATCCTAGCACACACGCAGCCTGCAGTACAAATTAGAATGGAAAAGGTTATCATAATATTTTGCTAGTCCATTTGGCAGAGTTGAACAGCTCCCTGTGGGAGATGAGGAGCAACTGCATTTTGAAGTTTGTTTTGGGACTCTGCACTTTCAAGCCAGCTATAAGCTTTTGAAATACTTTAACCAAAAAAAAAACTTTAAGTGCAACAGTTGAAACAGTCAGTATTCATGCATCTTATACTTTTCAACATTTTGGGTTCCTTACAGATTGCCTGAATTGTGAAGATGTTAATAGCAAATGTATCACATCATGATCAAGTAATGTGGCAGGGATCGGTAACTGCCAAAATAACTGAAACTTCATCATCAAGGCAGAAATCAAGCTTGAAGAGTTCAATTTCAGGTACAACCAACAGCTGGAACTCCTCTGGCTATCCATGATGTCTGAGAAAACACCCAGAGACTAAATAATTTAGATTAAATATTTCTGACCTGTATAATTGTTTAAGAGAGGCATTCAGACACTAGCTGAAAGAGGTCAACCAGCTGTAGAACAAAACTAAGCTGCAATTGTTTAGAAATACGATCTTGCATTCGGAGAGAGGATGGATTGTAATGTAGGCTGTTCGAATTGCGTGTGACAATACATGCCTGAAATGTAGTGAATGAGATTAGAGAACATTGCAATGGTAACAAGATTTTTTACATTTTGTTTCCAAAGACGCACTATGAATTGTAATAATGGATGGCATTTGAAATGCTATCAGAGTGTTCCAACCACATTACCCAGCGGCAAGTGAAACAGTTACATTTAAATATACATAGGAGCCCTCTTCAGAAATCAGAAGAGAATGCTTTAAAAGTCTCCTCAACTATTTTTATATTCTAAGACTGATTGGCTTCATATAAAACAAAAGTTTATAATGCTATCCAAGCAAGTCATTACACCCTTCAAAATCAGCATGGTGACAATAAGAAGTGCAGTGCTTTAGACTTCTTGACAATGCATTTTTTTTTTTGCTCATGATAGTATTAATGGGCATACTTGTCAGTATGAAAATATACGATTGCGGTAAAGTAGAAGAATCCCTGCTGCTCTTCAAATATGATGGAAAGGTTTGACTTTACCAGTGAAAATACCCACAATTCATCACTCTTCACAGAAAGAGTCAAAACTTGCAATCACAACAAGGGAAGAAAGCTTCTAGCAATATCCCTGGGAATATGTTGAGGTGGCCATTTTAGTCTCACGTCATTCTTAATAGGAATTCTGTGTTTTTATTAGTTACTTCGATATTTCTGTGCAGCAAGGTCAAAGATTGCGTCTTTATTCCAATGGCAAATTTTATATCAATTATATGACATTTCACAGAAGGTAAATAGCACATGCACATATTACCCCAAAGATGCAAACGCTGATTGAGTGAAATGCCCTCAATCATGAAACTTTGCAATGGTTTTAATTTTTCCTTTCTGCTAGCTAACACTCATACTTTATTTAATACTCGGGACAATTGATCTTCATCCATTTTATTTACTAGTTTAATGGTTTAAACAAACTAATGCAAGGAATAGAGTGAGAAAAATACCCTGTTGTCATCTAAAGAAAACATGTGTAATTTAAAGTGCCCTTTAATTTCAAAGGCACATCGATTATTTTTGTAATTATCTGTAATTTTATTAAATTATGATTACTATCAAAAGATTAAACAGCAAAATTAAAAGTGTACCAACATTTTACAGAATTTATTTTCCCAAGATGTTAAATGTTATGAAAAATCTATTGCATTATATTTTCTCTAATGATGTAACATTCATCCTTACAGATAATTCAATTTCCAGATGTTATATTAAGAAAATGATATTATTTTGCAAGTATTGTAAGTACTGATGAAAATCATTATTTCCCTTGTGTTATTAAACTGACCAATTGTTAATCTTGCCAATGTGTCACTTGCAGTCATTCAGAACATTGAAAAGATGCAGAAAGAGTTTCATCAATAATGGAAAACTGAGTCATCTTCCAGTGGTCAACCTATTGGTCCTTATTAACTTATTGAGAAATGTAAAACTGTTCCAGTACTTTGTTTGCCGACATCTAAAAGTCCCTGTGGTTACGGTTTGTTTTCTGATTTGAATAATTAAAATGCCCAATTTTTTTCCCCCCACCGTTGATGTCGTGATCGGGGCCGTTTAGCACTCAAAGTGCTACCTTGAAATGCTAAATGCTTTCTTCAATTGTCAGTTTGAACTGATGGTCATTGATCCAGCGTCTGTGAACCAGTATTGCTGCATTGATCAGTGCCTGCCCCCTAGTGACTGCATTGGAAAATGCGAATTCTGCAAGTTTTTTGTTCACCATTGCTGCCATTCTAGTTTTGAGGGTATTTGTTATCCATGAATGTTTCACCTGCTGCTGCAGCACCGAACATTCAAAGGTTTTTTTTTTATATGTAAGTTGTTAATAACAGCTGTCATAATGTGTACTATGTACACAGTGTGTATGCAATCTGTATTAGCTCCTCACCATCTCCTTCTTTTGAACTTGAATTATTTTCCTGCAGATATTAATACAGCATTGAAAACAAAGATCAATCATCATACATTAGACAAAGGAATTTCGTTAAGTGGAGCCAAACGATGTGATGCAGTGTTTGAAGGGCATTATTAAATAGCTTTCCTATTTCTGTTATTTCTTGCTTTTGTGTGTGTATTTCAGAGCAGCATTTCAGACGTATGGATTGAGAATGAATTGGAATGAGGTAGATAATTATTTTTGGAATTTTTGTAGATTTCATCTGCCTACTCATGGTCAGTAGTTAGATTCAGACTGTATATTTCGAACTCTGTGACTGCATTCCCAATCACTTTGAATATCTATTCATAGAAACTGGCGAGTACAGTGTCGAGCCAATGTGATTTCAGATGAAAAATAGTACATATGTTTTAACTAAATGTAATTTTTTTATTTGTGCCAAGTCTCTTTTGTGTGGACATTGTATTTGTTGCCTTTGAATCCAGTCTGTTTGTTAAAGGTAGCCATAAATAGAGAAAGAAAAATCAATCATTGGAGAAAGGAAGTTTACATTCACTGAAATCAGTTTGCTACATTGTTTGAGAGACCATAATATAAAAGTATATGCACTTGTTTTTTATAAGATTCAAGAGCGTGCATAGCTTATGCAATTTTGTTTAATTCCCAGAATGAACACTGCTTTCAACTGCCTGTCAGAGAGCTGCCTTATTCAATTTTTTACACTGCTAAACCTATTTTTAATAATATTGCCTTAAATCCTTAAAACAAATGTTTTGTAATTGTGATGGTAACTCAATTATGTGATGTCCATCACGTCCATTTTCATTGGAATGCGCACAAGCTGACAAGTACTTAAAGGTTTCACAAACACATCGAAATCACAAGGGAAGGGTCACTGCTTCTATTGGTTTAATGTTTGTTATTTAATGATAAAGAGATAGTTGGAATGTGATTTTTGTATACCATGGTGATGGTATGTGTGCATCACGAATGTAAAATGTTTGTTGTGAAGATCCCACTGTTTGCAGGTGTGGAATGCCCTGAGGAAGAGCAGAAGTGATATCTCTGCAGGTGTCAGCTTCAAGAACAGGAACTTCCCTGTCCTCTCGCACGCTTTTGCTCCTTCGTCATGTTTTAGAATTAAGGTCTTGAATTGGAAAAGGTGATTTTATTACCATTACTGCACTTATAAAACCTGGCTGATTTAAAGTTGTGGTCTCTGGGGATGGACAGTAGTTAAACAAAAAAACTTTGTGTCATGTTTTTGTTTTGCAAGTTAAAATGGTGCAGGAGCACTGCAATGATATTTTGTATCATCACATCACGGGGTGTTTTTTTTTAGAAAGCAGGTAGAAAATATTTCCTAAACAACTTTTCAGAAGAATGGTGCCCCTTTAAAGCTTCATGCTTTACAAAATATGACAAGAAACAGTTGCATTCTTAAGTTTGGTTTTCTTATGTAGGTGCATGCATTAGGTACAAATGTTATAAAATAGTTTCGAATCTTTTGATTAAAAAAGAGAAATAACAAGCAGCTAAATTGTTGACCAATATAACCTTTGGCCTGAAGTTATATTTACATTTTAAATTAAGGTTACATATCTAATTTTACTTCAAGTGCAATAAGCATAACTACCTCAGCTGTAATAAGCTATTGAAGCCACTTACATTGAACTGATGCAAACTGATGTGCTGCAGGTTGGGATACATACCTGCTCTCACTTCTCTTCACTTATCACTTAGATTTTCACGCCTAAAGCCAATCTATGGTATCAATCACGGCTAACTTGGCTGTTGAAGTTGCAAGAAAATTTGTACTCTAAATACCAGAAATCTTTGTTGGTAATGTTATTGTCAAAACAAGCTTATTCAGTTTCTCTCTCCACTTTTTATTCAACTATTCATCAGTTTAAAATAAATGGGTTAACATCCTGGTTAAAAAAGCAGAGAGATGAATTTGGTGTAAGCCTATTAAATGTGCGGATGATAATATCAATATTAATAATTTCCATGGGCTTTGTTGCCTTTAACTTATTGAATTGAGAGGTTTGATTATCATCCCAGTTTAAATAGTGTGACAAAAATGATACCTAGAAATATATTTAAAGAGCTTTTTTGGCAATTAGAAGCCATTTCCTGTTTAGCCAAATCTATTGTCTATATCTACATCAATCAGCTGACCCAACATTTTGATTCTTTTTCCTGTGTTTCCTGTGTTTCTCACTTGCCGGTGCAGACTCGACGGGCCGAAGGGCCTCTTCTGCACTTTGATTCTGTGATTCTGCTGCAACCAAAATCCTGGATCTGCTTGTCCTGGTTCAAAGAGTGTAACACTGCCAGAGAGCCAGCCTAAAATCCGACTGAGCTTGAAATTCATTTAATTGGTTTTAGCTACACAGTGGCCAGAATTTTCTTGTCAGCGTGTTGGGGGCTCCATATGCTGACTCATAAAATAACGCGCGGTGATGTCAGGCATGCGTCATTCCAATCCTCAGTTCAGCGGGCACACGGCCGACTCTGCTGCACGCCCGCCAAACTGTCAAAAGCCTATTAAGGCCATTATTAAACTAATTGAAGTACTTGTCTGGGCTGCCTGTCTAACCTTAAGGTTGTCGGCCAGGCGAAGAGCCCAGGCGGCCTTTGGATTTTTCATGTAACCTCATCCACGGGCGGGATGAGGTTTCATGAAGGGTTTATAAGTTTAATAAAAATTTTTATTAAAATTCATTGACATGTTCCAGCTCATGGGACACTGTCGCATGAGGGGACACGTCTGAAAAGTGTTTGTGATTCTTTTATTCAACTTTTCAAAATCAAATTAATCTTCCTGAGGCAACTCCATACACGAAAGAGCACAGGCCCTGACTCTCCCTCCCCCCCACTGCCCACACAGGTAGCGCTGAGCGCTTCCAGGTGCGTGTCACGCTGGGAGGGCCTTAATTGGCCCGCGTACGCAAAATGGCGGACCGCAGTCGATTGCGGGCGGCGATCGGCTGGGTGCCTTCCCACGCCCGCTCCCAAACTGCCCGCCTGATGGAGAGAAAAGTCTCCCCTGTGCAGAATTCCATAAAAATATGTCAATTTCAATAACTGCTTCCAGTTGACAGAATGCACAGTGTATGGTCACTAGGTGGTTGTGTTACTGTATTAGTAATAATCAGAGAATGAAAATTAAAATGCCACTATAGCAATGTGAAAATCTGAATTCAGTTTAAAAAATATTGGAAGTAAAGGTGACCATAAAATTGTTGGATGATCATAAAACCGCGACCGTTTCACTAATGCCCTTTCGGGAAGGAAACCTGCTGCCCTTACCTGGTCTGGCCTACATGTGACTCCAGACACACAGCAATGTGGTTGACTGTGAACTGCCCCCTGAAGTGATCTGTTAAGTCACTCAGTTGTATCAAAATTATTACTCTAGAAGAAGGAATGTCACCACCTTCTCAGCCAACTAGGGACAGAAGCTGAATGCTCCATATGACTTTGTCCCACTTAACCCAAGAATAGAAAAAAAGATGTTTAGCTGGAGAGGTGATGTTGCTAAATATTGATATTATTGATAGGGGATAACTTGCATATTATATGTCTGATTCTGGTTAGCTAACATTGATAGTGAAGTTGCAAATGAGTTCTGTAATCTTTTTAAGAAAGAAAAGTAATAAAAATTCAACTTACAAGATAGGTTCTCAGGAAGTAGAGGATTTATAGCGGAATTGAAGATACGTTTGATGTTACTAACATTTGAAAACATAAAATAACAATTCCCAGTTATCTTTTTAATGCAGCCATACACATATTGAAATTTGTGGAAAGTAAACAGGTGTTCTAGCGTTTGCCACAATGAACTCAAAACTTAACTACATAATTGATGATGCATACAGTGTGTTAAATCATGTGAGTGTGCAATAATAACATGTAAATAATATATTTGTTTTCATATATAATACCGATCATACAAGAACCTGATTTTATGCCAGGAGGCAGGCTTTACCTTGCCCACTGAATTAGTGTGACCTGATCAAAGCTAATAATTAGCTATGGGAAAGAACACAATGGGATAATACTGCACATGTGGGAATGAACACAATGGGATAATACTGTAGGTGCGGGAATGCATACAATGGGATAATATTGTAATTGTGGGAATGAACACAATGGGATAATACTGTAGGTGTGGGAATGAACACAATGGAATAATACTGTAGATGTGGGAATGAACGCAATGGGATAATACTGTAGGTGTGGGAATGACCAGAATGGGATAATACTGTGGTGTGGGAATGAACAGAATGGGATAATACTGTAGGTGTGGGAATGACCAGAATGGGATAATACTGTAGGTGTGGGAATGAACACAATGGGATAATACTGTAATTGTGGGAATGCATACAATGGGATAATACTGTAAGTATGGGAATGAACACACTGGGTTAATACTGTGGTTGTGGGAATGAACAGAATGGGATAATGCTGTAAGTATGGGAATGAACAGAATGGGTTAATACTGTAGGTGTGGGAATGAACACAATGGAATAATACTGTGTCAAGTTTGCACTGTAGGATTAGTCAAACATCATTGGGGTTTGCACATTCTGGGTTCTATTACATGAGTGCGGCGGCTACAGATCTCACAATCATCAGCCCCAGGGAAGAAAGTAAAAATCCTATTACACAAACTTCAATGAAATCTTCTGTGCATACTTGTTCCATAAAATAATTACCCTTAATATATTTTTCAGGGTGGTAAATGGATATCAAGCCATGTTATGATGTCATGACTTCCCTATGACATTAAAGTAATGGAAATATGATTTGTGTTGTCATCACTTTCTATAATTATTCAAACAAAATTCAACCCATCTGAATGACATATTCTTCTCTTTGACACAATGACTATTATAATGAAACACTAAAAGTCAACTTGTAATGCTTTGAAAGCAGGTTTATAAAGCTATATTTTTACTCCTTGTATCTGGAATGCGTAACTATGGAATATCAAGTTTATAATCATTATGATCTGTATATGACAAATTATGTAAGTGGTGCCTGTTCAACTTACATTAGGCTCAAAAGTAGCTGAAAGATCCACTGACGATGTGAACATGGCCCGTCCCTCATTATATTAGTTTCCAATAATAACTGTGCCTTGTTTACGAAGCTGACAGATTTTTCATATCACTTGCATATTCTGTTATGGTACATTCACTGGAGTGCGTTCATTGCAGCTTTATGCCAGTTCTGGTTCCTGAGAATCATACTATAGTAAAGACAAATCTGATGCATTAAAATAGTTAGTGATTTATGTTTTAAAGTATTTTAATTAAATACTGAAACAAGGAAATCTGTTTAGCAACTCTGTAAGAACATTTTAGTTTCAGTAATAATGTCTGCAGTATTCATTATCATCTCAGGAAATTAGGAATCAAAAAGCATGTGTACATTTAAAGAGGCAGTGTTGCCATGGTAGTGTCTTTTAAAATTTAAGTTTATAAACAAAAAAAAAATTCCAATGAAAAGATTGGGAATGTCATGTTGCATCACCAATTCATGTCCAGCACTACAGCTGTTGCTAAACCGTATTGCATTCAGACATTTTGTGTAAGTTTCAAGTTCTAGATTAGCAGATAATATGCAAGGCTGATATGAAATGTCAAGTCAATTGCTATGATTAATCCACAATTTGATATTTGTGCATTACAAACACTAATTAACTGTTTTCCTGAAGGCTGAGAATCTACTGGAAGCTGCATAACATTTCAAGATTAGGTTATGGGGATTTTTACACACTCAAAATAATTATACGATCTAAGTTTTGGTTAAACTAAGACCGCTTTGTAACAGCTGGCACAAGAATTGATGTAAGTCTGTTAAAGTGTGATCTTTCCTGGTGGAAAGCATGACAGCACAACAGTACTTGAAATCTAGCTCTTCCAATGAGTCATGCCTAAATGAAACTCTCTAATGAGTTGACCTTGGTATCTGAATAACATTGTTGTACTCATTTTACTTTGGATGCAAGATTCTTACTATAGTCCTCATACTGAATCTGGACCCATTAATCCTGATGATGTAAAGCTTCTCACCAAGACTGCTTAAAAATAAGCAAATCCCATGAAAAGTTGATTAGATTTAAGTATTGATAAACAAATGAGTCGGGATAATTTGAAGATTTGTTAAAAAGAACAAGTTCTAATCCATGCTCAGAGCTAATTCTTTGTCTGGCTCTAGGCAAAACCTTTTTGGTAAATTCGGTAGAGCATTTCCCCCACAGTAGGCCTGTGGGATCTGCTTTGATCATAATTTACAAGTAATTGATTACTTTAATGTGGCAGCAGGATTAACCAAAATGACTGCATGTCAAACTTACATAAATTATTCCAAATTCTACATTCTATTTTAACCTTTAAAATTTTTATCAATTTTATTTCAGCAAGCTTTCCCTAAATATGAATATTCTGTACACAAACATGATCAAATTGCTACTTTAAAAGAAAATCTCATTTGGTTTGAGTCAATTAGCTTCTATGAGTTTAAGAAGTTGTCTTACAAAAACTTAGAGAAAGAAATTGGACAACAAAGAGTTCATTTCCTTATCATTCGATCACTTTTTTGACATGAGCGGTTCACACCTTTTTTAACCAACAGCTTCCTTGTACACCTGCTCAGCCATCTCATCAATTTTATTTTAGCAAAGTAGTTTCCTTTCAGTTTGTCCACCAAAAGATGGCAAGTGTGATAAAGGAGAGAAACAGATAAGTATTGGCAGTCTTTATCTTGGCGTCTCTGTTTGTTTTTGCATTGGTGTACGTAATGAAACAAAGAGGATTTAATCATGTTAAACAAAAGGCTATTGGTACCCAGGGGGATCTCATTTACTTTGCTCTTGGTGTACTCGGTTCATGTTGCACCTCTTCCTCTTTGTCGATGCAGTACACTGAGCTTCCTACCTGAGGCTTAGAATTGGAAGGTGTGAAACTCAGCATTTGTTTTGACAGGTGCTCTTTCCCAAACAACAACCGGGACAGCCAATGCCTGGGCACATGAGGATAACCTCTGATATGCTAATTACTGTATTTACCAAACTTTTCTCTTTAATGAGGTTTAGTAGCTCAGAACACCTTTGTGACTATTGACATGATGTGATGTTCATGCTATGATTTGAATTGAATCCACTATTCATTTAGTGCTCAATATATTGACCCAGCAGTAATAAGGTCAAAATACCTGGAGAGAGGACGACAGTATTAGTCACTATTAAGTTAGAAACATTTTCCTCATGAGTGAGATTACCACTGCCTATTCCATTTACACTAAGGTTTACTGACCATTGCGTTTAATTTATGTGAAAACACTGTTTTAGTGGAGGTTGTTGCATGTGGGGAGAGTGGTTTTAAAAGCCCTTTGGGTTCCTTCAAAATAACTTTTGCTTTTCTTCAGTTGCCTCACTCACTGATTTGAAAATCCGGTGACCAGGAATCCAGGTGGGTCAGTCTAGGATGCTAACATCGCAAATTGTTTGATTGTCAGTCACTTCTTCTGTGAAAACTTGTAAGTTTTTGACTGGTCCATGATTCAAACATTTATAAATGTTCATGGGGAGGGTGTGGAGATATTGCAAACTTCTTTCCAAAATGCATATGCTGTAAATAATGGTTTGAAATCACTGCTGAGGTAACTACCACATCCATTTTGGACTCAAACCGCATTGGTAGACTTCCTAACCAGTGTTCGGCCCTACAGCTTGCAGTCGCACCATTCCAGACATGAAGTTATTTAATATTGGGACAGTAACAACTGCAACAGTTTCTCATAAATCTGCATGACAGTGAGTCAAAGATTAACCATCAGTGTTGGGTTGGAGATGCCTTTGTGATATTATTCAAGAATAATGTACCTACCCATGGATATTTTTAGCCCCTAAATAAAAATATAAATATTGAAGAGCACCAACTTTTCTGTTTTATCTTGTCTCAATGTGGTTTAAATTTGCACAGATATCTCATTTCAAACCAGCAGCATAAATATGAGCCATACAAAGGTACATTAAATATTAGATTCTGTAAACAATGTTGGGTGGATTGAAGAGATGAAGTCAAGGAGTGGCTGTGTTTGTTTAACTATCATCTTTTCCCCTGTACTGACAGTGCTCCTACTTCTTAGTCGCAGGTCATAATGAATAGATAATGTTTCAGTCACAACAGGTGTTCATTTAAACCTGAGGCATTTAGCAGGTATGAGAAACTTTAATTAACATTTTGTTTAATTACTGCCCTATGACCCCTTTTCCTTTCCCATGTTGGTTCTCACCTTCCCAAACAAAAGCCCAATCCCTGCAGCTAATATTAAGATCAGAAACTTAAATTTGCTGTTTCAGGTTTCGTGAGTTCTTTATTCTGACACTATTGACATTCCCATCAGCTTCCTTTTCAGTTACCATAAGCAGATTAAAGAAATTTCACTAGTTAGGCTTGTTGATTTTTTTTGGGGTAAAATTCTATTTCTTACTTTCCCTATGATGACAAATTGTGCTCAGTTTTCCGAAGGCTGTTTTAACATTCATTTGCATCCCGTCAAGGTCAGAGTCCGATTACTATAAGTAATGTTATCTATCCACATGGAAGGGTAAATGGTTCTCCTGCATGTTCCAGCTCAAGGAAGAGATTTAAAAAAATCAGAGGATCACTTTTCATTAAAGTAGTTTAGACAAACTTCTGTATGAAATATTGCAGCTGAGAAACTGTTCAAAAATGATCTTAGTTCTACATATGGGGAACTGACATTTCTGCCACCATTTGTGATTATATTGAGCCAATGTGGGTGCTATAGTAACAGCTTATGCTGCTTCCAGCTTTGTGATGCCTTCTCACCCTCCCTGCAGGCTAGCACAGCATCTTTGACATTTTATTCTTCTTACACATTAAAGTTAATGATTATTGTGTGTAACTGTATATGGCACAGTTTTAATGAGGAAAAGTGAACTTTGCAATCTCACTGTGTTTTTATTATGAAGAGCTCACCATCTTTACATCCTTCATTTGATTCAGAGATCATGTCAAAATGTCTGATTTCATTATTCAAAAGCTAAGGAAAACAGACAGTTGATCTGTTTAGCACTTTGTGTGAGAGTCATTACTTGTACATGTTTTAATGTGTAACATTGTCTCTTTGTGGATGCTACTAAATGAAGTATTTATCAATTAAAGAGAAACTGAAAGTAAGCCGACAGAGAATATGCATTTGCTTTACAAAAAGATCTCTTGTACCTCATAATGAAATAGACAATTATTCTGACAAGCAAGTTCATTAGCTCCATTATGGGAGCGAACAAATGATTTTTGCCTTTGTTTCTAAATGATTTCCAAAGTGTAAATGTACATTTGTACCAATTTTCCAAGGATGCCAGCTCATCGTAATATTCATTCAGTGAGATGTTACTGTAGGAAGAGACAAAGAAATTAACCTGACAAAATGTAACTGCTGAAAATTGTTCAGGCACAATTCCTTTTGTTCAGATGGTCTTTGAAATCACTGGCTATTACCAAGATTTGGATAATGTTTTTAAGTTACTAAGAGAACAGAATTAATGTCTATCAATCTTGTTAACTCATTTATAATCTCTTTTACCTGTCCAGTAAATCTATGAAAAAATTCCCTCAAAACCACCACAACCAATAGTTTAGCAAAGACAGTAACATAGAGCAATGGTTGCATTTTTAATAACGACATTGAACTTTGTAATTATTAGCAACAGAGGTGATATATGTGCAATTATTTGAGTGTTGTCAGCGTCGTGGGACTAACTGACAGACACAGGAATGTTTATTTCAATTCCTGGATAAAGGTCATCTTTACTTGTTGCAAAGAGGGGTACATGGTGGTCGAAGTCCCCTGTCAGGGCAAATACTGAGACAATAATGCTGATCCATGGCAAAGCTATGCTCACAATGTTTGGCACTATTCCTATATTTGGTATGACATTCAAGATTGGATACTGTGAAATGTTAGTGTTGAGCTGTAATCTGTCAGCCTTGCTAAGCATATAAAATGAAGTAAATACATTTTTAGCATGCAATTAATATGCATCTACAGTAGGTACTGTAAAAGCAACGCTGATAGCCACAGCAAAACACTTCCACATTCATTAAATGATCTATATTTTGGCTCACACAAATGAGAACTGCAGTAAAATAGCATCTAATTATGTCTCATTAAAACTAGCAGAAATCAAAACAGCAGCTTAGTTTGCCTGCATGTATAACATCAGATGATGATGTCTTTCTATCGAGCTTGCCGATTTATTTAGCTAATGCAGAAATAATTGGTTTTTGGACATAATGATTTCAAAGTCCCAAAGACACCGGCTGTCATCTGTGATCTCATGAGATGGAATGTTTAAATGATCTGAGTGCCCTAAAACTACAAGCAACATATAACTGTCTTGCATGCTAATGTGTATGTGTTGCGTAAGTGTTTTAATACTGCATCTATCTGTACTGACTTTGTCAGGATTCCAAATTACAAAATGTAAAGATGACTGTGACAACTTTAATTGGACAAGTTTATGGCAAATTAACTGATTTCCACTGTTCTTGAACAGGTTTCCATGGGTTTCATGCACAGTACTATGTCACTATGTGTGGGAATCGGATTGGTTGCATTAGTACAATAAGCTGCCATATAATACGTTCGCTGTATGTGTCCAGATTTCAGTTACATAACAACCTGTGATAATTACTAAACATCGAGTCTGGCTGACAAGAATAATGTCACAATAGGAACATTTCAGAATATGATAATCATGGCTGGGGAAAACAATGGTGATTTTTCTTATGTAAATAAATTACCAACTGGAGTTTAGAATTATGATCCATTATAAAGTGTGTGTGTTTATCTTCTTCTGCAGTTTAGACATTTGAGAAAATTCTGCTCAGGAACTGGCAGAAGATTAAAAGCAGTACAAAAGTTGTTTGAATTTTTCAATTCAGTTAAATTAATTTGTGTACCTAATTACACTTGTGATTTTCTAACATATTTCATTGTTTAAAATAACTTCTCCATGGAGTTCTCCCTTTGAAGGTTCAAAAACAACCTGCAGTTAAATAGCACCTTTATCATTGAAAAGCCTCCCAAAGTGCCTCACAGGAGCAGAATCAGACAAAAGATGGCACCAAGCAAAAGATGATATTATAAGGGGAAGAGGTGAAGTCTTAAGTGGTCTTAATGGAGGGTAGAGAGCCTGAGAGATTTGAATTGTAGAGTGTGAGGCCTAGGCAGCTGAAGGCACGGCTGCTGGTGGGGTAAAGGAGTAGCAGATACTTAAGAGGCTGGAGTTAGAGGAACACAGAGCTTTCAGAGGGTTATAATTCTGGAGGAGTTTCCCAAGACAGGAAAGTGTAAGGCTATGGGGTGTCAGGAAGATATAATAATTTTCATAATATTATTGGAATTTATTGTCAAGTAGAGTAATAGTGGGGTCTGTGTGTGTGTGTGAGACTTAATTGAATTAAAGGCAGCAGTCGGAAGGCTTTGATGTAACAGAAGATAAGCGAGGTTTGAATTGTAAAGTAGGTAAACATAGGTGTAACGGGAACAATTGCATTTTTAAATAAACCAGGTTAACTTGAATTAAAAAGAGGGGGTGAAATGTTTCACCTAGCTAGGAGAGGTTAAGATACAGTGTGTTTATTTTTTTCCAAAGATTACTGGTAAAATTGGTACTTTGATGGATTTTTTTTTATTAGAGAGGTAAAGTCCAAAGACACAGCGAAACAATGGGAATTTGTAATCAAAAGGGAAAATATGAATAAAGGAGGGAAGACTGTGTGCAAAGGAAGGAATTCTAAGATTAACACAAGTGTGAAAAGCCTCCAGCATTTAAACCTCAAGCTGCTGTCTACAAGGAACTGAAGCTGAGAAAATCTCACTTTGAATTTGACTGTTCAGGGTATTGTGTGACACTTTGCCTGGGTCTTTTAAAATCTATGTGTCTCACTGTTGCCTTAACAGAGGTGTAACTGGGGTTTAGATTAATTAGGGGATTTAGAAGTTATAATTGTGGCGATTTGTAGATCTATGTATGTGCTTAAAATAATTTATTTTATTAATAAAGGTTTAATTTAGTTTTGTAAAAAAACCTATAAGACTTGGTGGCCTTCTTTTTACTGAATTCAAAGCCTACATTTTGAAATAAATACAAATTCCAAATAGTTGTGGAAGCTGCTTCAAGTTTCCCTCTGGGATTTGGGCAGCTTGGCATTTACCATCTGCCTGACATAACAGGAGGGACTTGAGCAGAGGATCAGAATGTGGAACTGATGGCATTGGGAACGTATGTTATTGAGAACAAAGGCGATGGCTGAGTGCGATTTTATGTTCATTAGGATTTGGCAGCAGAGATTTGGAGAGGCTCCAGTTTATTAAAGTTGGAAGATGGGAGAATGACCGAGAGAGCATTGGAACATTGTGAAGGTAGCAACAGTATGAAAGATATTTTCGGCAGCTGGTGGCTGAGATAGCCAGGCGGTGAGCGTTAGGATGGGGACAAAAGGATCAAAGGTGAAGATGAGGAAGTGATTGAGCAGACTGATAGCTGTAGAAGTGTCGTGGAAAATGGGGGACCAAAGGCTAGACAGGTGACAGTTTAAGAGTAGCCCCGTAAGCGACTTGGAGAAAGGGTTAGATGTGGAGTTGGAAGGGAGAATGAGTGGCAATGAATACAAGGAAGTGATGGTCTTGACTCTAATTCAGACATTGAGAATAGAGAGGCCATGTTTAAGTAGCAAGGCTGGGGGAGTGGCTGTGAATATGGGTAAGAGAGTTTGTTTGAAAGGAAAAGTTAAGGGAGAACAAGAGAATTCGGAGGTGAGAGGACAAGCTAAGTTGAAATAGACATCAAAATCATGAAAAATGAGGAATCGCTCAGTTCAGAGGCAGGAAAGAAGGGAAGGGATCTTGATAAGAAGCTTTGGATGGAGTTGGGCAGTCAGAAAAGAATAATAAATTTAAAGGAGAGGCAAGAAGAGTGGAGCAACTAAGAACCTCAAGGAAGGAGATGGTGGGAGAGACAAAGGTGAGATTTGAGTATAAGGGCCATTTATCTACACCTGGGCAGTTTGACTGGACCAGGAAGTTATAGGCATGTGAGGAAGGGAATGGTGACATGAGCCTTGAGTCAAGCTTTCATCACGGCAATAATGCCAATGCAATCCTTCACAATAAGTTAATGATGACAAGGGCACTCTTCACAAGTGAATGGGCATTCTGGAGAGACTTGCCAAGGGGGCACTGACTGTTTATCAGCTGATAGAGTCTAAGAGGTGGGAGGGGTGAATGGGAGGAGGAGAAGGATAGCACAAGATGAACTTGAAGCAGATGTGATGGATGGGAAGGTCAGCGAGAGAGGTGGATGGGACAGTAGAGACTGCTGCTTGGAAAGGAGCAGTGACAGTATCACTCAGCAGCAGACAATTTGCATAAACCCAGGCCCCACAAATAACCAGATAAACTGTTTTCATAATTAATTAAATTTAATTAACATTTGGGCAGGATACCGGTGACAAGTCCACTGTTCCTCTTTAAATAAGGTGATGGGATCTTCCATGTTCACCTGGAAGAGCAGCTTGCAGTTTAATGGGCCATGTGAAACCATACCTCCGATACTGCAGTCATCCCATGCTCCTGCACTGAGGTATCAGTGTGGATTTTGTACTAGTGCTGGAGTTGGCCACAATACCCTTTTGCTCAGTACCGAGTGGTATTGTGCCTCCTAAAGTGTTTCTGGCTTGGATTCTCCAGCCCAGCTGTGGCGGGACCCACTGCATGGGATGTAGTTGGCCAGCTAAAGGTCCATTGAGTGTGGGAGGGCTGGACGATCCCAGCAGCCGAAAGGCCAGATAATCCACCCAATGTTTCAGTTCAAGCTGGCAAAATGTTAATTACCTGCCTGTTTTGATTACCTGCTTTGTAATTTAAAAACTTGCTTAAAATTTATGAAAATACCTATTGCCAGCAGCTTATAAACCTGAAGTTACATTTCCATACCTTTGTTAGGTCATTGGCTGCAAGATCATTGCTCCAAATCTCTTCATCATTCTCAAACAATTTGATTTCATCGTAGAAAAAGGTGCAATAATATACTGGGTGATCTACGTCAATCCAAGGATCTGCTTTTGTGTCTAATATCTTTAACACATATTAAAAAAATACATTTGATCGAAACTCTTGCTCTGCACTCCTGAGATTTTAAGCTCAGCTGGAGGCCTGGATCACAGCTCAGTTGATGTCAGGCATATATTTAGTCAATAAACACCTGTGCCCACACAATGGGGCTGTCACCCTTTTCATTCAGGTGTTGGTTTGGAACTTGCAATCATTCCTAACCTGTGGCTGTGGGTGATTATAATTGTACAATTAATAAATAGCCAACATAATTAAAGGATCTACCTGGGACTTCAACTCCTGTTTCATGTATGGTGACATTTTGGCCCTCTCTATTTTTTGTATAAACCCATCATTTAGGTGAAGGCCATATTTGGAACAATGATGGTGGTTTTATTGTTATCCAAACAAGGCTGGAATCGTCCACACCCATTGGCGACAGGCGCCATAGCGGGCGTGAGTGGATGATGTGGCAAGATGGAAAAAAATTGGTTTTACACCGTCGTGAAACCAGTTTATGATCGTCCACTCCATCCATCAGTGGCGGGCCGCATTTCCTGCTGTCCAACATCAGGAACTTCATTTTAATGCATTTGCATCTCATCACTTTGGCAGCAAGCCAGAATCATCCCTCCCACATCAACTTTATCCCCCATGGTGACGTAACTCAGAATCACGTGATTTACCTTTAAAAGGCCTGCACCTGGCGAGCTGAACTTTGAGGGGAACTACTGCAGGATTTGGCACCACGGGGACATGGAGGGCATCCACTGCCAGTGACTGTGAAAGTGACAGCGGTGCTCAATTTTTATGCCAGTGGCTCCTTCCAGGGTTCCACAGGTGATCTGTGCAGGATCTCGCTAGCCTCTGTCCACAAGTGTATCTAGGACGTCATATATTCCGTCTTCATGAAGACACAGAGCTTGCCTGGGATCAGGAAAGTCAGGAAGCAAGAGCCCTGGGATTTGCGCAGATTTCAGGTTTCCCACAGGTGCAGGGAGCACTCGACTGCACTCATGTGGCCCTTAGATCTCCATGGTAACAAGCAGCCAACAATGTCTACCACAAGGACTTCCACTCATTGAATGTTCAGCTGGTGTGAGACCACCACAAACACATCTTACAGGTCTGTGCACAATTCCCAGGGACCGTCCATGACTCCTACATCCTTAGCAGGTCTCAGATCCCTGACATCCTCCAGGGCCCAGAGAGGCTGCAGGGTTGGCTCCTCGGGGACAAGGGCTACCCACAGAGGACGTGGCTGATGATGAGCGTGTGGTGGCCTCAGACTGCAGCAGAGCGACGGGATAACAAGGTTCAGGCTGCAGCCTGGACTTTGGTAGAGTAAAGGATAGGCATTTTGAAAATGAAGCTGGTGCACTCGGGAGGCCCTAACAGCAGCAAGATTCGTGGAGGATGATGATGAGATGCAGTGAGGACAGTCCTGGTATCCTCACCTTACACCTATGAATGTCTGACTCCTATGTGCCTGATGGCAGCACACATACTCTCAGTGCTCAGGCTCCTGTCATGGAGACACAGTGGAGGCCCGAATAGTCACTAGATTCTAGAAGGATAATGACGACATGCATTGAGGACACTCCATAGATCTTCACCTAGCCTCTGAGAATGTCTGACTCCTGTCTAGCTGTGGGCAGCTCACTCATGCTCTGTGATCAGGGTCATATCATGGAGACGCAGCCATGAAACTTTAAATGTACCTGATCCATTGTCCGCCTTCAGCATCTGTCCCCCTTCAGGAACAGAGACTCACTGGTCACAGATGTTGAAGAGATGGGGGCCAGCCCCACCTTAAAGCCACTGAGAGCACACAGAGAGAATGAGGGAACTCTGTGACACCTGCCCACGACATCCTGGCAGCAATGACCAGCACCATCGAGGTGCAGGCATCAGTAATGTGACCAGGGAGTGTGAGGCCGGACCATCACTTTACTCTGAAAGCTACACACTGCACAGGGAGGAGACCCTGGACTGAGACACCTGCCTTTATCTTGTGCAGGAACCAAGATTTCACATCTGAGTGACATGAACACTGCTCATCAGAACAAGGAGCCATAGGCAGGGAGACATTCTTGGGATTTTATTGACAATAGTGAACAGTATCTACAAATGATTAACACTCGTGCCCCAGGCTGTGCAACTACATCTTCTTAACCTTCCTAACCCTGCCGCTGCAACTTGGTTCTCCCCCGACATCCACAGCTGAGGTGGAGGCAGCCTGCCGACTGCTACACCCTGTCTGTGATGACCTTGGTGGGTGTCCTCTGGAAGGCCGAGACTTGGAGGGCCCCGACCTGCTTTGGGTATCCATTTGGATCGGCCGGAGTCACCTGGGTGGATGGCCCGGGGTGTCAAGCTGCAGGTCATTCTCCCTATAGGTGCCCGAGGGCCCCTGGCTGACTCCTTGAGGAGAAGGGGAAGCTGGAGAGAGATTAAGCTGCCCCACATCTCTCTCATATTGAAACTTTGGAGGGTAACTATGGCGTCAGCTATGGAGTTCAGCTCATGCAGCAATGCAGGTCCGATGTCCTGGACTAAGGTTTGCATGGCAGCTGCCATCCTGCTAGTGTTGACTTTGATGCGTTGGCATGTTGGTGCTATCACTTGGACTTAAAGCAGACGGACTCCTCCACCGTCCCTCGCAATCTGAGGAGTGCACCAGACATCCCTTCCTGATGTTCCCGTGATTGTCTTTGCAGCTCCAACAACTGATTGAGGACGGAGTCCAGAGGCTCATCATCTGACTGGGACTCAGCAGATTCCTTACCTCCAGCAGGTCTCCGAGTGCCGGTGACCAAAGATGTCCCTTCCTCCACCTGCTGTAGGACAGATTGTGGGCTGTGCTCACCAGATTGTGATCCCGAGGCTGCTCCACATCTCGACCCCCCAGAGGTGTGTGTCACTGCGCTGGTGAAGGGTGTGGGTGAGCACCGTGATGGGTCATCAGAGGTGCTGCCCTCAGGGTCCTCATCCGAGGGGCTCCCGACGCTGGGGTCAGGGTCAAGGTTGCCTGAGGGAGATGTGGCAGATGCGCCTGACAGAAAGTGGAGATTATTAGTGCTTGAACACAGAACAGTGGACTCAGAGTAGCGTTGAGAGAGGGATGGTAGAGTGCAGGATCCTCACATGAATGTTTGCCGACGACCTCACCATCACTGCAGGAATGGCCACGTCCTCTCTGGCCAGTTCCGATGCACCACTCTCGAACGGAGTGAAGATCTTGATTCCCAGCAATCCACTTGGAAATATATCGCCGTTCCTTCACTGCCACTGGATCAAGGTCCTGGAATTCCCTTCCTAACAGCGCTGTGGGTGTACCTACACCACATGGACTGCAGCGGTTCAAGAAGGCAGCTCACCACCACCTTCTCAAGGGCAGTTAGGGCTGGGCAATCAATGCTGGCCCAGCCAGCGAAGCCCACGTCCCGTGAATGAATTTTTAAAAAATCTCTGGTCTGGGACCTCTCCAAGTGATAGTGCGCGATCTTTTTCTTCATAAAGACAGATGGAGAGAGTGTGAGCAAGGCACATGCCAGGCCACATGAGAAGGATCCAGGTGTGTGTGTGTGTGCTGAGTGGAGCCATGGACGGGCTGAGGAGGCAGTCTCCAGAGGAGATGAGGCCAGATGGAGATGTGACGGTGTGTGTGAGAGTGAGTGGTGATGTCCCTTGAGCTGGCAGTGAGTGAGAAGCCAGTGAATGTGTGATGGGCTTGAGTGAGTGGGTTTAGAGCGATGAGATGGTTGCCTTACCCTGGCTGCACAGATGAGATTATTGATCCATTTTCTGCACTGGATGGCTGACCTCTTGTGGGCAGCATTGGCACTGACCATCTCTGTCACCACCTCCCAAGCCGGAGTAGTGAGACTGATGGGCCTCCTGTGACCAGAGCAGGGGTAGAGGACATCGCGGTGGGCCTCCATTATGTCCAGGCGGCATCCCAGGGATGTGTCACTAAATCGGGGGCTGCACTCTTCTTGGCATTTGGGACTATGTCTTCACCGGAGCAGTCTGGACTGCAACCATTGAGAAGTGTGCGCGCGGCTGCAGTTTAACTTTGGCACCTGGAGCGAGGAAGCGGCGAGGTAACGAGGGTAAATTGGAGGCCGCCCGCCAGCGAGGCGGTGTTTTCCCTGTGGCTGCATCGTGAATGAGGCAGGAAGCGGGTGATAAAGCACGAAAACCCGCCCTTGTGGCTGATGAGTCAGACGTCTTTTTTCACATCCACTACCGCACTTAGTGCAAATCTGGGACGATTCTGCGCTTACACTTGCCACAGGGAAGATTTCTTGTTCAATACTAGTTACAAAATTGTAAATTAATTATTCACACTTGCATTTAGAAATTTGCCAGATTTTAGTAAACATTTTCTCCCCGGGCCTTCCTGTCATGTCCATCTTGCTTTTGGGAGTTTGTACTGAGATTGCCTATCCTCATAGAAATCTCCCTTTTTCATTGAATCACCAATGTTGATGAGTAACATATTTTTCATCTGTTGCCTCTAAGTCTATTCAGGCAATAAGACCTTCTGAGTTCTGCCTTTGTTCCCTGCACTCATGCAGCTAGGACTGTCCTCACCCAAACTATTTCTCCATCTTTTTCCATTCATAATGCTTCTTGTGACAAAAACCTTTTAAAACTGACGGGTTCTTTCCTGATTTCTTGACATTTCCTTTAATGCTTTCTGAAATCCAGCTGGCCAAGGTTGTCTGATTTCTACTGGTGAATCATAGTTGTGTGATAAAACCTTCCATCTAAAAATCCTGCCTGGTTTTAACTTCTGTCGCCTGGATAATAATACTGAGTTTGCATTTTCCCCCAATGCGTAAAAACTGCTCCAATGGCAATCACATAATTTAGCCAAGTTTTGTCACAACAACATATTCTGTTCAAACAATGATTAAAGCTTTAAGTTTAATGTCTCCTCGAATGCTACGGTCTACTTTGGGATGCTTAACCACTTCTTCTGATGACTGTTATTTGCTAAGCCCTCAATTTCCTCATTGTCTTCAGCATTTGCATTGTTTTTTAAATGCCATGTTTTAGTGCATTTGGGTACACTTATGCAAATTTTCCTTGATCTTTTTAGCGGTGTAAATCTTACTTTTCCAAGCGCCTCAGGGCTCATTTGCATAGCTGCAGTGTTTAAGGACACAAAGGTTTCCTTGTTTTATGCCACACTCATAATTGGTGCACCTTTACACCCTCCAAAGATGGTTTTACAGCTCCCCCTAGCAATTTAGATAAGTGCAAGTGAGGGTTTGGTGAGTTGAAAGGGTTAGAAATTTCAATTATTAATAACAGGAACTTTTTTAAACAATTTCCCTCACTTCAATGACCAATCGATTAACACTTGCACTTCAATTAACTGAAGTACTTTCCTTTCCTCCCAGAATTTTTACATGGACCCCGGCATATTCCCAACCCCTAAACCCACACTCAGCTTAACTTTATACAAGAAGTGGCTTTTCCCATAGGCATAGCCGTCTGTGCCACCATAATGGAGCATCACCATGTTCAGACCAGGAGAACCAGACAACAAGGCCCATCAAGTCAAAGCTCCCTATACAAGCTACAATGGCCTTACGTGGACCTCTCCACTATTACAATGACATAAAAGTGGCATTGAGCAGTGGAGTATATGTGAATAGGAATGGTTCTGCCCTTAGGACTTTCAACTCATTTATAATCAAGCCAGGCTGTGTTTTCACTTGTCAATGTGAGACCAGAAGCTGCAGGGTGGTATCATCGACTGATTGACTGCAGTGGCAGCACCTTCATCTACCAAATGTTGCCAAAGCAGATCCCTTTGGCACAGCAAGACTTGACGAGGAATCCTTACTTGTGTAAAGAAGTCCGAATCTGCTGAATTATGCTTCAGCTATAAAGTTACACAGGGCATTGGTGAGGCTGCATCTCGAATATTGTGTGCAGTTTGGGTCTCCTTATTTAAGGAAGGATATAAATGTGTTTGTAGTAATTATGGTTTTACTTCATGTGTAGTGTACCTTTGAGAATGATACATGTTAGGCAGGATCATATGATCTGTAGTAACCAATAGGGGAGTAGTGCGGGCTACCACAGCAGTCAGTGTAGAGATGGAGTTGGAGTTGAAAGCACACATATAGTTGCTGCTGAGTATATTGTAAATAACCGTAAAGTTTCCACCCAAGAAGTTGTCTGCAGCTCAACTCAATTACTAATAGTACAACTTGGCCATCCTACAACAATGTTGGAGGTAGTTCAGGGGAGGTTTACTAGATTGATACCTGGAATGAGCGGGTTGTCTTATAAGGAAAGGTTGGACAGACTGGTCTTGTTTCCACTGGAGTTTAGAAGAGTGAGGGGTGATTTTATTGAAGTATACAAGATCCTGAATGACCTTGGCAAGGTGGATGTGGAAAGGATGTTTCCTCTTGTGGGCGAGTCCAGAACTAGGGGGAACTGTTTTAAAATTAGGGGTCGCCCTTTTAGGACAGAGATGAGGAGAAAATTTTTCTCTCAGAGGGCTGTGTGACTTTGGAACTCTCTGCCTCAGAAGGCGGTGGAGAAGGGGTCACTGAATATTTTTAAGGCAGAGGTAGATAGATTCTTGTTAGGCAAGGGAATCAAAGGTCATCGGGGTAGATGGGAATGTGGAAATCGAAACACAAACAGACCATGCATGGTCTTATTGAATGGCGGAGCAGACTCGAGGGGCCGAATGGCCTACTCCTGCTCCTATTTCTTATGTTTGTATGAATGGTCTATTTCCTAACTTACTGTGACCTTCATAAAATAAAAAAGCAAAAAAAGCAATGTCCATGTTTTTCAAAGTAGACTTTTGATGGGGGCAAATGATGGGGCTGGCAGGTTATTTGTTTGAGTATAAGATTGCCAGTTAATGAGTCTATGGGAATTGTGATAGAAAAGATAAAGTAACAGATGTGGAGTTGTGAGGATGTGAGAGTGGACAAAGGGGTTTGGAGGTTGCGCAAGTTTCTTACGGGGAAGTCATATAGACCCTTATGTAGGCTGTAAGAGGATGAAGCTGTGTTGCTGAGGAAGATAACACACTACCTTTGCCTGCCCTCTCCTGAGTTATAATATTTAGAACTGAATGCCTGTAATACCCTGTTTACTCAATACAAATGACCTTGTAAGTGATGCTGTGTGGAGATTCTTATCTAAGGTCACAGCCTTATTTCGATCTGTTCAGCCGGAGTTACAGTGAGAATCTGACAAAGCAGCTGAGAGGCTGGAACCCTTCATTTATATTTCAGCTGGCTCATTGAAATATTAGCATGATCCTCAGAGGACACAACATCAAGTGGGGACAAACAGAGGAGAATCCCAAGGAGCAGGTTTTAAAGAAATGCTGTCCTCTTTCAAGCCTTTCCCATAAGCACACAGAAGAAGAGATGACTGGAAGGCAAGCTACCCTAAACAGCTCCATTTAATGAAGTGGTTTTGGAAATGCAGACAGTACTGTGAAGGAAACTGGTTCGTTCTGGAGCAGAGGGCTTCTCTGCAATAAAAGCCAGTATCATGTCTACAGGGGGGAAATGCAGCATCAGGCTGTGTACAGGTCAGTAAAACATTTGCTGATCTTGGGAAGGGTGCCAATTAAGTAAAAGCCATTTTTGCTTCCTTTTACAAAGAATTGCCTTACACAGCCTCCACTTTTAATCTTGATGCCTAGTCACAGAATGACAATCAACAACACTCAATAATAGTTTGCACAATTTCAAAATACACAAGCATGCCCTTTTTTTTGCAGGGCTGTGTTCATTGTTGGTGGTATAAGATATTTACCCTCTGCCCCTTGTGAGGCAAACATTGATCCACTTAGAAGACTGTCCACACCAGATACCTCAGGTACCTAAGTGTTCACACATTTGCATAAGGTGGCTATTGCCATGGATATTTTCTATCACATTCATAATTACACAGTTTCCTGGTCTCTATTTTGACTAGAGAAGGCCACACTAGTTTCTGAAGGCAGAGGGAGGTTTCAAACATATGAACCTACAAGCAGTGTCTCAAGCCTGCTCCTCCATTTGATGAGATCATGGCTGATCTGATCATGGCCTCAACTCTTCTTTCCTGTCTACCCCCTATACACTTTGACACCCTCATTAGTCAATAATTTATCTAACTCAGCCTTAAAAATATTCAATGACCCAGCCTCCACTGCTCTCCGGGGAAAAGAATTCCACAGACTAATGACCCTCTGAGGGAATAAATTATCCTCATCTCAGTCATATATGGGAGGCCCCTTATTTTTAAACTGTGCCCCCTCGTTCTAGTCTCTCTGACATGGGGAAGCATCCATTCAGCATCCATCCTGTCAATTCCCCTCAGGATCTCATATGTTTCAATATCAGCTCTCAGTCATCTAAACTCCAATGGACACAAGCCCAGCCTGTCTAACCTTTCCTCATAAGATAGCCCCTTCATCCCAGGAATCAGTCAAGTGAACTTTCTCTGAACTGCTTCTGATGCAAGTATGTCTTTTCTTAAATAAGGAGACCAAAACTGTACATAATAGTCCAGATGTGGTCTTACCGAGGCCCTCTATAACTGTAGCAAAACTTCCCTACTTTTATATTCCATTCCGCTTGCAATAAATGACAACATTTCATTTGCCTTCCTAATCACTTGCTTTTCCTGATATATATTAGTGATTTACAGTGACTTTGGTGTAGAGGGCATAATTTCAATGATGATATGAAACTTGGAAGCATTGTAAACTGTGAGGAGGATAGTGTGAAACTTCAAAAGGACATAGACAAGTTAATGGAGTGGGCAGACAGGTGGCAGATGAAGTTCAGTGTGGAGAAATATGAAATGATTAATTTTGGTAGGAAGAACATGGAGAGGTGATAGAAAATAAGGGGTATAATTCTAAAGGGGGTGCAGGAGCAGAGGGACCTGGTGGTATATGTGCATAGATCATTGAAGGTGGCAGGATAGGTGGAGAGAGCAGTGAATAAAGAATGCAGTATCCTAGGCTTTATTAATAGGAGCAAAGAGTACAAGAGCTAGGAGGTTATGTTGAAGTTGTACAAGAAACTTCTTCAGCCTCAGTTGGAGTATTGCATCCAGTTCTGGGCGCCTCACGTTACAAAGGATGTGGAGGCTTTGGAGAGAGTGAAGAAAGGATTCATGAGAATGATTCCAGGGATGAGGAACTTCAGCTATGAAGATAGATTGAAGAAGTTAGGATTATTTTCCTTGTAGAAGAGAAGGCTGAGAGCAGATTTGATAGAGGTGTTCAAAATCATGAGGGATCCAGGCAGAGTAGATAGGGAGAAACTGTTTCCACTCATGAAAGGATTGAGAATGAGAGGGCACAGATTTAAAGTAATTGGCAAAAGAACAAAAGTGATTTCAGCAAATTTTTTTTCAAACAGAGTGTGGTTAAGGTGTGCAGTGCGCTGCCTGAGAGTGTGGTGGAGGCAGGTTTGATCGAGGCGCTACGATCTGGAATGCTGTGTCTGAGTGTGTGGTGGAGGCAGGTTCAATCGAGGCATTCAAAAAGGAATTAGACTGTTATCTGAAAAGGAAGATTGTTCAGGGCTATGGGGAGAAGACGGGAGAATGGCAAAAGGTGAGTTGCTCATTCAGAGAGCTGGTGCAGGCATGATGGGCCGAATGGTCTCCTTCTACACTGAAAAAAAGTCCTGTGATTCTGTGATGTACTGGGACATCCAGATCTTACTGTACCGCAGAGGTCTGCAATCTCTCTCCATTTAAATAATATTCTGCTTTTCTATTCTTCCTGCCAAAGTGGACAAGTTCATATTTTCCGACATTATTCTCCATCTGCCAATTTTTTGCCCACTCACTTAACCTGTCTATATCCCTTTGCAGGCATCTTATGGCCTCTTCACAACTTACTTTCCTACCTTTCTTTGTGTCAACAGAAAATTTAACAATCATACTTTTGGTTGTTTCATCCAAGTTGCTGATATAGATTATAAATAGCTGAGGCCCCAGCACTGATCCTCATGACATTCCACTCATCACATCTTGTCAACCCAAAAATGACCCAGTTATGCCTACTCTCTGTTTCCTGTTAGCTAACCAATCCTCTATCCATGCGAATATGTTACCCCCTACATAATGAACTCTTATCTCATGTAGTGACCTTTGATGTGACACCTTGTCAAATGTCTTCAGGAAATCCAGGTACACCACATCTACAGGTTCTCCTTTATCCACCTTGCTTGTTGCTTCCTCATAGAACTCTAATAAGTTAGTCAAACAAGATTTCCCTTTCACAAAACCATGTTGACTCTGCCTGATTGCATGAAGAATTTCTAAGTGCCCCGCTATAACCTCCTTAATAATAGATTCCAGTATTTTCCCCATGACAAGATTTTAGGCTAACTGGCCTGAAATTTCCTGATTTCTGTCTCCCTCCCTTCCTGAATAGAAGAATTACATTTGCTATTTTCCAGACTGATGGGACCTTTCTAGAACTGAGGGAATTTTGGAAAATTGAAATCAATGTATCTACTGCTTCAGCAGTCACTTCTTTTAAGACCTTAGGATGAAGTCCATCAGGATCTGGGGACTTGTCAGCCCTAGGTTCTAATAATTTTCTAAGTAACCTTTCCCTAGTGATTGTAATTGTTTTAAGTTCCTCCCTCCTTTTCAACCCTTGATTTACAATTATTTCTGGGATAATATTTGTGTCCTGTACCATGAAGACAGACACAAAAACTGGAATCTTCCATTTGGAGAAAGGGGTGTGTGGACAGGAGACTGCACCTGAAGAGATGGAGATCGAATGAGCAGTTGGAAACTTGGTTCAGTTGGGAACACCTATGCAGAGAGGAAAAAAAATGCTCCTTTTTCTGCTGTTTTACAGCCTCCAGTAGTTGGTGGATTTCTTTTCTTGTCCTCAAGTGAAGGGAGTGCCACTTTCTATTAATTTACCTGTGTAAATTATTGACTAATTGACTAATTAAGTAAACAAGGTTGGACAGACATGGCCGGGTTGGAGGTGTGCCTTGACCACAGCATGTGGGAATCTGTGGAATGCACTCCAATCCCTCCCAACCACAGCTGCAGAAAGTATCCGCAGCTTAGGCAACTTTGGCTCGAGTTGCTGAGCTGGGGTCTGAGTTGTGGATAGTGCAGGACATCAGGGAGGGGGAGAGTTACCTGGACACTTTGTTACAGGAGGCAGTCACTCCCCTCAGGTTAGGCAGAGCCTTAGAGTTGGTCAATGGTCAGGGACAGGAGGGTGTGACTGCGAGTCAGGCAGGTTTGGGGAATCAGCATGTAGTGGTGGAGGAGCCTCAGCCCCTGACTTTGTCCAGCAGGTACGAACTGCTTGCTACCTGTGTGGATGAGGAGAAGGACTGCAAGGTGGACGAGCAGGTTGGCCATGGCGCCATGGTGAAGGATGTCATTCAAGTGGGCAGAGTGAAGAGGAATGTGGTAGCGATAGGAGACAGTGTAGTCAGGAGGTTAGATATTGCTTTCTGCAGCTGCGACTGGGAGGTCCGAAGGTTGTGATGTCTGCTCAGTGCCAGGGTTAAGGACACCTCCTTATAGCTGGAATGGAACTTGTTGTGGGGGTTGGAGGGGGGAGGGGGGGCGGAGGTTCCAGCTGTTGTGGTCCACATGGGAACCAATGACATAGGTAGAACCAGGAATGATGTTCTATTAAGAGAATTTGAGGAGTTAGGAACCAAATTAAAATGCAGAACATCAGAAGTAATCATCTCTGGATTGCTATCTGAGCCATGCGCACATTGGCACAGGGTCAAGCAGGCCAGAGAAATAAATGCGTGGATCAAAGAGTGGCATGGAAAGAAGGGGTTTTGGTTCATGGGGCATTGGCATCAGCACTCAGGGAAGAGTGAACTATTCTGTTGGGATGGGCTCTCCTTGAACCAGCCTGGGACCAGTGTCCTGGCCTGTCATATAACTAGGGCTATGAACAGGGCTATAAACTAATGGGGGGCTGGGCTGGACAGTAGGGTTCAGGTGAAGGGAGATTTAGAAATCCATAGAGAAAGGTGGAGGTATTGGAACAGTGTAGTGATGTGGGTAAAGGCAAGCAGAGTGGGACAGGAAGGGACAGAGAGTTTAACAAAAATTGTACATCACCGAGTAAGGTCATTGCAGGGAATAGAAGCAAAAAAATTGAAACTAAAGATTCTTTATCCGAAAGGATGAAACATCCACAATAAGATAGATAAACTAGTGGCAAAATAGAGATAAATGATTTTGATCTAATCACCATTACAGAGACATGGTTACAAGGTGATCAAGGTTGGCAAAGAAATATTCCAGGGTACATGACATTTCACAAATACAGACATAATGGCAAGGGAGAAAGGATCACCTTGACAGTAAAAGATAGCATAGAGACGTTAGTGAGAAAGCAACTGGCCTCAGAAGATCATGAAGTAGAATCGGTATGGGTGGAGTTTAGGAATAGCAAGAATCAGGAAGGTCTGGTGGGAGTAGTTTATAAGTCCCCTAACAGTAGTTATACTGTTGGACAGAGCATTAAACAAGGAAATCAATGGAACTTGCAACAAAGAAAATGTAATAATTATGGGGGCTTTAATCTTCATATAGACTGGGACAATCAAATTGGCAGGGGTGGCCTAGAAGATGAGCTTGTAGAATATTTTCATGACAGTTTCTTGGAACAATACATTTTGGAACTGATGAGGGATAAAACTATCTTAGATTTAGTATTGTTTAATGAAGCAGGGTTAATTAGTAATGTCATGGTAAAAGATCCTTTGGGAAATAGTGATCATAATACCATTAAATTCCACGTTAAGTTTGAAAGTGACATACTCCTATCATAAACAAGAACCTTGAACTTAACTAAACCCAATTACTTAGGTATAAGGGGAGAACTGGCTAAGGTTAATTGGGTAAATAGATTAAAAGGTTTGGAGGTAAATGAACAGTGGGAAACATTTAAAGAAACAATTCAAAATCTTCAACGAGAATACATTCCATAGAAAAACAAAATCCAGTGAGAAAGACCCATCTGTGGCTCACTCAGGAAGTTAAGGATAGTGTTAGATTAATATAAGAGGCTTACAATGTTGCAAAAAACAGTAGAAAGTCTGAGTCTGAGGATTGGGAGTGTTTTATAAATCAGCAGAGGGCCACTAAAAAGTTGATAAAAAGGGAAAAATTAGATTGAGAGCAATCTAGCCAGAAATATAAAAACAGATTGTAAGAGCTTTTATAAGTTTATCAAGAGCAAGAGTGTAGCTACAGTAAAAGTTACTGTAGTCCCTTAGAGGCAGAGACAGGAGAAATTATCATGGGGAATGAGGAAATGGCCGAGGTATTGAACAAATATTTTGTGTCTGTCTTCACAATAGAATACATAAGTTTCATTCCAGAAATAGATGGTAACCCAGGGGCTAAAAAGACCGAGGAAATTAGGGAAATTAGTATCAGCAGAGAAAAAGTATTGGTGAAACTTGAGGGACTAAAATTCAACAAATCTCCGGGATATGATGGCCTACACCCTAGGCTTCTAAACGAGGTAGTTGCAGAGATAGTGGATGCGCTGGCTATAATTTTCCAAAATTCCTTAAGATTCGGGAGTGGTCCCATCAGATTGGAAGTCGGCAAATGTTACACCACTTTTTAAGAATGGAGGGAGAAAACAGTGAACTACAGGCCAGTTAGCCTAACATCGGTTGTTGGGAAAATGCTGGAATCTATTATTAAGGAAGTCTTAACAATGCACTTAGAAAAGCATAGTGAAAAAGTCTACATGGTTTTACTAAGGGGAAATTCTGTCTGATGAATTTATTAGATTTTTTTGAGGATATATCTAATAGGGTAGATAAAGGGGAACCAGTAGATGTAGTATACCTGGATCTCCAAAAGGCATTCGATAAGGTGCCACACAAAAGATTAATAGGCAAGATGGAGTTGGGGGTAGTATTTTAGCATGAGTAGAGCTATTTACAATCTATATTAATGACTTAGATGAAGAAACAGAGAGTAATATAGCAAAATTTACTGATGATACCAAGCTGGGTCAATAGGTAAACTGTGGAGAGGACGCAGAAAGGCTGCAAAGAGATAGTGACAGGTTAGGAGAGTGGGCACCAAGGTGGCAGATGGAATATAATGTGGGAAATTGTGAAGTTATTCACTTTGGACATAAGAGGCTGAGTAAACTTGGTCTATGTTCTCTGGAATTTAGAAGAATGAGAGGTGATCTCATTGAAACCTACAAAATTCTGAAGGGGTTTGACAGGGTGGATACTGAGAGATCATTTCACTGGTCGGGGAATCTAAAACAGGAGGACACAGTCTCAGGATAAGGACGGATCATTTAGGACCAAGGTGACGAGAAATTACTTCCCTGAAAGGGTCGTGAATCTTTGAAATTCTCTATGCCAGAGGGTTGTGGAGGCTCCATTGTTGAATACATTTAAGGCTGGGATAGACAGGTTTTTGGTGTCTCAGGGAATTAAGGGATATGGGGAGCAGATGGGAAAATGGAGTTGAAGCCTGAGATCAGCCATGATCGAACTGAATGGTAGAGGAGGCTTGAAGGGCTGTGTGGTCTACTCCTGCTCCGATTTGTTATGTTCTTGTACAGTCTAAGTTCAGCGGCAGGTGCGGAAGTAGGGGTGATTCCCGCCCGGCGGGGGTGAGGTGGGGTGGAGGGTGTGATGGCTGATCACACGGATCTTGCGCTGTTCATCTCATTACATATGCATCCACGAGGAACGCGCCAAATCTCACAGCGGGGGTGGGCAGGAAGTTACCATCCCACCGTTACCTCATGGGGTTGAAGGTTCTGGTGCCAGATTTAAAGGGCACCTGGACAGCCATTCACTCACTGTAGGCCAGGAGCTCCGGATTCTGTCGAGACCAGGATGTCACAGACCAGACAACGTGTGGCCCCCACGGTTCAGCAGAGCCTCCCCGCGGGTTCCCCTCCAGGCCATCCAGGAGAGGTGGGAGATGCTATTTCCCAGGGATGGCAGCAGGAGGCTCTCCTGTCTGACCACAGCCGCCTGGGCAGATGTGACAGCAGAGGCTAGCATATCAAATAAGCACCCAGGAGTGCAGGAAGACGATGAAGGATCTGGTGTGCTCTGCCAGGGTACGTTGCATCGTCTACTCACTGTAAAGTGACACTCAGGAGGCACATGTGAGTGCACGGGGATGTCAGGCAGGAGCTTGGCCTGCAGGACTCAGCAGCAGCTGGGATGTGTGCATTGAATGTGCGCCAGGCACTTCATGGTCCCAATCTTCTATCAGTTACAGGGCATCCTGCTTGTTAATCACTTACTGCTCAGTGAGTGCCATAGGGATGCACGCTCCTGAACTGCTTATACACACCTTGGGATGACACTCAATCCTTCTGTCCATCTGTGGGACAAGAACACCCACAATAAGAGGGAGCAGACCAAGACCAGAGGTGGTGTTCTGGACATTCGAGTCCTCATCCTTTTTAAGGAAGAGGTTGTTGGTCAAGCTGATGAGGAGCCGGACCGTGCGTATGCTGAAAGCGATATAGGACTGCCCCAGTGAGGATGCTTCCAGTCTGCTGTTGTCAAATACGTCCACAGAATAACACATTGCTTTAATTAAGGAGCCTGCTTAGTCAATCATTAAATCTCTCTTTTCTCCATTCCAGGTACCAGCAAAGAAAGGGGGAGGCCCACAGCAGAGACCAGTAGCAGCTCCATCTCTGACCCTACCTCTCAGGATGATGCCTCAGAAACCTCAGAGTTTCTCCATCATGGTGTTGACTTGCACTCTCCACCAGCGCAGGTACAGTCACCTTGGTGGGTGCAAGTTCTAGACCAAGCTCAGGGTCACAGTCTGGTGAGTATGTTACTGACACGAGTCCACACCTGTCAGAGGCAATGACCATAAGACCATAAGATATAGGAGCAGAAATTAGGCCATTCGGCCCATCGAGTCTGCTCTGCCATTCAATCATGGCTGATAAGTTTCTCAACCCCATTCTCCCGCCTTCTCCCCATAACCTTTGATCCCCTTACCAATCAAGAACCTATCTATCTCGGTCTTAAATACACTCAATGACCTGGCCTCCACAGCCTTCTGTGGCAATGAATTCCATAGATAGACAGCCGAGGCCTCTGACATTCGGAGGACTGCTGGAGACTAGGCCCCTGCCCAGCCCCATGCAGATGATGAGCCTCTGGACTAGGTCCTAAGAGACCTGTTGGCAATGTAGAGATGGGCAGGGGAACATCAGGCAGAGATTACAGAGGCCATGTGCAGACTGGACTGAAGGCTGGGGGAGTCCGTCCATGGTCTGTCTGCTGTCCTGTCTCCAGCATGCGGGCATTTGGCTGCCTCCATGGAATGGGTGGCAGTCACCTTGGAGACCCAGGTCCAGCAGAACACACAGTGGCTGCCGGATATGTGCTTGGACCCTCACTCCGTCACTCTAGCCATGGGTGCAGTGCAGAAGTGGCCGGGTGAGAGGGGGATGGGACACTTCGACCTCCCTCCAGGTGCCCCTTCTCCTCAAGGAGTCATGGAGGTGCCATCGGGCACTCACAAGGAGAGGGAACACTAGCAAGGCACTCCAGGGGCATCACCCCCAGGGCAGGGTGCGCTGTCACCCCACCTCCACTCTGCCAGTGACCTCATTGCCTCCAGCAGTCAGACCGAGGAGGGTGTACCTGCACCTGAGCAGGAGACCCTTAGCAGGCAGGGACCCTCTAGGCCTCAGGCCATCAGAGGACACCCACCAAAGTCATCACAGCCAATAGGGCATAGCAGTCAGCAGGCTGCCTCCACCTCAGCCACGGATGTCAGGGCTGCACCTAGATGTAGTGATAGGCAACAAAATATTGAGAATTTTTGAAGGCACACAGATGGCACAGGTTTACAATCATTGTATAGTCTTTTGGAATTTGTAAATATCTGTTAACTCGCACTATTTGCAAGTGTCCTGGATTCCATCTTGCTGCTAGTTGCTTCAATGGTCGCAGGCATTTAAGGGTCTGGAATTAGGGCCCCCATCAGAGTCCGATAATGAACTCCTCTAGATTCACTTCTCTCACGTCGTCAACATAGTGATTACTCAATTACCCCACATGTGCAGGATTAAACACTGGCCACCATTTGGGAGTGTACGGCCTGGACACGCATCATGCAAGTCACCACCTACAGCTCACCATGTTCTGAGCTCAGGAAATGTGTTCAGGAGGTCATTGCAGTTCCTAGTGCTGTTGCTTTGATGTGAGATGTGGGTGGATGCAAGGAGTACTCAAGGGGAGTTAAACCTGCGACGTGAGTGACAAGGGACAGTGTAGGTGCAGTTTCAGGGCTGGAAGAGAGAGTGAAGCTCTACACTGCCTGCTTAACAGTAGAAAACCAGAGGCTGCCCTTCATGTAGGAGGAAGCTGTGGTGGGCACATCCAATCATTAATGGCCGTCCTTAATGATTTGTCATTTTGAGTTAACATGCGGGTGAAGGCTGCAGTATGGAGGTGACGGGCAAGTTAGCCTTGAATACAAGAGGGATTGAGTGTAGGATTAAAGAGGTGTGCGTTCAATTAACTGAAGCCTTTGTCAGACCTCACATGGAGATTTGTTTGGCCTGTTCATTTCCTTGTCAAGGGTGCTGTAGACCTCATATAAATGGTTTGAGACAAAAGTGCATGGGACAGCATTGAAAGACTGGGGTCTTAGTCCATGAGGAGAGAGAGAGTAGAATGGGCCTGTGTACTGGACTGAGCCGAGGACTGTGAGACTATCCGGGTGAAGCATCAGCAGCTCAAACAGGCCTCTGCAGGGTCCATGCAGGAAAGATGTTTACCTTGGCTGGAGTATCCACAATGACAGATCACAGTCTCACACTAATGCTAAAGCTATTTAGGGCTGAGACTTGTGGAAGTCTCTGCGATTGGAGGGTCTGGAATGGTTCCTACTCAACAACCCATAATACAGGTGAGGCACTGTCAATGGGTGGACTCCAAAGCAACCTCGAAACTTCTCAGTGTGATGAAGATGTCAGGGGATATGGGTTTACTCTGGGTGAGTGACAACCAGGGGGCAGGAACACAATCTTCCCTCATCAATCTGTGTAAAAGAGTGATTTCGAGGAGCCAAATGGTGTTCTCACACTGCTCCTCCCTGTGGGCCTCTCTATCTGGTTCCACTAGAAAGAGCTGTCTGCCAGCTCTGAGCCCATTGGCAACAGGTGTGAGGCTGACATAAGTGCATCTTGCTGAGGTTAGGTTTGATATTACTTTCAATGTGCCATGCATACAGACTTTGTGAGCACATGAGTAAAATCACAATCCTACTTACAGGTGCCCGAGATCACGGGAGAATGGAGTGCCTTGCCGGTTCTAATATGCCCATTTAGTGCCAGGTCTCTGTATATTAGCACAGTTTGGAGCATGCAAAGGATCAAACAACCAGCAGGGCAGGTGTTAAGTAGTGCAATTTAATTCAGCCATCATAAATCAAGGTACGTTAGGGCAAAGTATAATGTCTGTTACCAAAATGGATCTGGGGCCTGCCAGCCAACAAAGGATAGAAAACTAGAATGTTGAAGAAATGTGTTGGCAGCTTACTCTGCCTGGAATCTTCTAGCCATCCGATTGTCACAGGCCTGCTTGCCTCATCGTACCTTTGCAATGGCCCCTGTATGTTCCTCCGCGACATCTTGACCCTCATCATCACCACCCCCTTCACTGTCTTCATCATCAGAGGAGACATCTCAGTCCCCCATGTTTCCCTCAGCCCCCTTGGTTAAGTGAGGTTGTGCAGGGCGCAGCAGACACCGATGATCAGGGACATTCTCAGTGGTGAGTATTGGAGAGCCCTGCCTGAATGGTCCAAACATCTGAACCTCATCTTCAGTAGGCCTATCGTCTGCTCAGTCTCAAACCTGGTGGAGGCATGTGCAGCGTTATAGCTCTGCTCAGCAACACTCTGCAGGTGGCGAGCTAGTGTCATCAGCCAGGTCTTCTGGGGGTCTCCCTTGTCTCCAAGGAGCCAGCCCTGCAATCGTGGAGGACTTTCAAAAACCATGAGTCCCCTGGGAGTGGTTCAGAATGTAGGCGTCATGAGAGGTCCCATGGAATCGAGCACAAACATCCAGGATTTTCTCCTGTGTTTACACATCAGCTGCAAGTTCAAAGAGTGGAAGCCTTTCCTATTGATGAATGTGACTGGCTGTTGCCAGGGAGCTCTCAAGGCCACATGTGGACGGTCAATAGCCTCTTGCACTTGCTAGAAACCTGAGGTTGCTGCAAAACCCAACTCTCTTGCAGCCTGGATTTCAGGATCCAGGCATAATTCGAGAAATTGGTACGCTCTCCTGAGCAAGGCAGCTGTCACCTCCTGGATGCACCTTGTGTGTTGCTGACTGGAAGATACTGCACAGGTCCCCAGTGGTGCCCTGGAAGGAGCCACTGGCAAAGAAGTTTAAGGCGATGGTGATCCTTAATGCCAGCTTGGCTGAGGGCCAGGATGCGCAATGGCCTGAGCAGTAAGGGGTGGCGGGGCCTCCAGAAGGTCAGGATGCTCATGACCAGGGACCAATGCAATGGCAAGTCTTGGCCTGAACACGGGCATATCGCAGACGATGATTGCCTCCAGGCCCTTGCAGCTACAGGTCATCGTGGCCAATGTGAGCAATCTCATTCCGGGACATTCTAAGGCATCTGCAAAATTTGCCTTTTGGCCAATTGTGTTGACCTTGAACTCCACCCATCCAAAAAGGCCCTCCTCCCATTTTGAGGGATCTCAGTTTCAGAGTGACATCGTTGCAGAATCCCAAAATGGTGCACATCACATTCGAGACTCGGTCCACAACCTTCTACCCTCCACCTGTCACCCACCAACTTCCCCCCATCACCCTTGACCTACCCAATATCACCATTCTCATCCCTTCTGTCAACCTTGAACCTTCCCCCCGTTACCCTTGCACCTATTACCATCGACCTCCGTATGCCTTCCCTCCTATCTGAGCCTATACCCATCCCCATGCCCACCCTGACATTGACCTCTCCAGTTATCCAAGCAACCTGTTTCATCTGTTTGCCTGACACCCTCATGAAACCTTCAGCTACCTGACTATTAGCCTGGACCTGTCACCCTTATGCATCCCACTTCCCCCTCTCACTGTTACTGTTCCCTCCGCTGCCCAGTATCCTCAGTTCAATCCCTAGGACCCAATGTTGACAGCATGAACCCAAACATCTAGGACCATTTCTCTCCCACCGTCCATGCCCAGAAACCTCCCTCCCCCAAGCACAAGACCCCCAGACTGAAGAAGCAAGGCCCTTCCCTCCATCCCACATCGGTGCACCCTTACATTCGCTTGCTGCCTCTCTCCCTGCCGCGGACAGTCTGTTTTCCTTCCCTGCACAGCCTCCCTCCCTTCCACCCTTAAGCTGCCTCCCATGTTCAGCTTCTGCTCCACCCTTCTATTCTTAGCCTCCCTCTCCTGTCCAGCCTCAGCACAGCTTGGCCTACCAGCACCTGATCTGAGTCAAAGGCTGAGATTTGTGAGCAGCTCCCAAGAAGACCAAAGCAGGGTCTACTCTTGGAAGAAATCATGCTCACCAAGTGCACGCCACTTTTAGACAGTCACAATTGTGAATGTTCTAATTCCTGCCTGGAGAGGAACTTACTTTGGAGGGGGAACTTAATTCCGGTGAGGTGTCCTTTTAATGATTGTGCATGACATGCCAACACATGCAAAAGGACTTCCTGACATTGTTCATTCGAAAGCTCAACCACCTTAAACCGGCTTTTAAAGCCCGAGGAACTTAATTTCTAAAATTCATCCCACCATCGGGAAACTGATTTTTAGCCTCACTCCAAATGAAGTACCCCCACCTGCTAAGCTTCCCACTGCAGGTGGGCCCGGAAGATTCCGCCCAAATTATCTGTTCACTGCATCAACCATTTCCTTATTTCCCAGTATTAATTTCCCAGACTCACTCTCTAGAGGACCAACACTCACTTTAGATACTCTCTTTTATAATTACATGTAGAAACTCTTAATATTTTAGTCATATTTCTAGATAGCTTTCTCTCATACTCTAATTTCTCTCTCTTTTTTTAGTCATTCTTTGTTGTTTTTATATTCTATCCAACCTCCTGACCCGCCATTAATATTTCCAGAATTGTATGCTTTTTCTTCAATTTGACATTATCTTTAACTTTCTTAGTTAGCCACAAATGCTGCATCCTTCTCCCAGAGTCTTTCTTTCTCGCTGGAATGTATCTTTGCTGAGTGCTATGAAATATTTCCTTAAATGCCAGCCACTGTATCTCTACTGACCTATCCCTTAACTTAATTCTCAGTTCTCTTTAGCCAACTCTGTCTTCATACCTTTATAATTATTTTTATTTAAGTTCAAAACACTTGTCTTAGACCCACTCTTCTCTCCCTCAAACTGAATGCAAAATTCAATCACGTTATGTTGTCTAGGGGTGCCTTTATTTTCAGGTTATTAATTGATCCTGCATCATTTCACATTACCAGGTCAAGTATAGCCTGCTCTCTGGTTGGCAATAGAACGTGCTGCCCTAAGAAACTGTCCCAAAAACGTTCCATGAACTCATCTTCCAGGCTACCTTTGTCAATCTGATTCATCCAATCTATATGTAGATTAAAAAATCACCCATGATTTTCACTGTACCTTTCTCACAAGCCCCATTATTTCTTCCTGAATGCCCCTTTCTTTACTATGGTTACAGTTAGGGGTCCTATACCCTACTACACCCACAAGTGACTCCTTACCTTTGCTATTTCTTATTCTACCCAAACTGATTCTACCCTAATTAAAGCAAAAAGTTCTGAAGGAGGGCCATGTGGACTCGAAACATTAACACTGTTTCACTCTGACGCTCTCAGGCCTGCTGAGTTTTTCTAGCATTTTCTGTTTTGATTCTACACCTTGATCTTTAGAACTAAGCTCATCTTTCTCTATTGTACTAATGCCATTCTTAGTTAGCAGTGCTACCCCACCACTTTTTCCTAGCTTCCTGTCCTTCCGAAATGTCATGTACCCTTGAATATTCAGGTGCCAGCCTTTGTCATCCTGCAGCCATGTCTCTGTAATAGCTATCAGGTTATAAATATTTATTTCTATTTGAGCTGACAATTCATCTTTTTTTGTTACAAATGTTATATACATTCAAATACAGAGCCTTTAGTCATGCCTTCTTACCATTTTTGCAATCTCTAGTCTTGTCTGCTGGCACACTCTTAGGTTTGTACACTCTGTCATTATCCAATCAATTCCTGTCATGCTCTGATTATCATTACCCTTATTGCTACCTTTCTCTCATCTTCTCCTCTCCCTTTAATTTATCATATCTTTCCTCACTTGATCCCTCACCCCCACTATTTAGTTTAAAATCCTATCTACCGCCCTAGTTATACAACTCACCAGGACGCTGGTCCTAGCACAGTTCAGGTGAAGACCATCCCAACAGTACAGCTCCAACTTTCCCCAGTACTGGTACCAGTGACCCATCAATCAAAACCCATTTCTCCCACACCAATCTTTGAGCCACACATTCAAATTCCTAATCTTATTTATCCGGTGCCAATTTGTTTGTGGCTCAGATAATAATTCAGAGATTATTACCTTTGAGGTTCTGCTTTTTAATTTAACCCCTAGCTGTTCATACTCCCTAAACAAAACCTCTTTCCTAGTCCTATCTATGTTATTGGTATCTATGTGGACCATGGCCACTGGATCTTCTGCCTTCCACTGTTAAGTTCCATTCCAGCCCAGAGCAGATGTCCTGAACCAAGGTACCAGGCAGGTGAGCCTAACTGATAATCTTAAATTGGTTGTCAGTGTAATCCTTAGCACATTCAGCATTGTTTAGCAAGGGTTGTCCAATCGCAGGATCATATCTAATGTTGGGCACTGTGGGCAGAATTATCCCAGATTTGCACCATGTTGCTAGCTGCAATGGTGGGTTTTCATGCCATATCATCCCAAATCTGCCACATTACTTATGCATTCACGGGAAACATGCCATTTCCATAGCGGGCGGGCTCTCATTCGCCCATCATGCCATCACCTCACCGCTTCATCATGCCCACGCGCTATATTTAAAGTACAGCCACGCTCAGTACTTCCAGCCCAGGGCTGCAGCAAAGAAGACATGACCCCGAAAGGCAAGAAGACTGCAGCCCTCGAGTGCCTTTTGGATACTGTGGAGGCCGCTGTGATATCCTCTACCCCTGCTCGGGCCACAAGAGGGGCAGCTACATTACCGCTCCGGCTTCGGAGGCGATGGCAGTGGTGATCAGTGCCAATGCTGCACAGAAGAGGTTGGCCATCCAATGCAGATAGAGGATGAATCACCTCATCCGTGCAGCCAGGGTAAGGCAACCATCTCATCACTCTAAACTCACCCACTCACAAGCCCATCACACATTCACTGGCATCTCACTCACTGCCAGATCAAGGGACATCACCACTCACTCTCTCACACACACCCTCACATCTCCACCTGGCCTCATCTCCTCTGGAGACTACCTCCTCAGCCCTCACCATCTTGAGGCCACTTGCACAGATCAACATGTGGCCCCCACACACAACCTGGGATACCCCCCTTCCCCAGTACAGCCCTCACCCTGCAGCCTCTTCCCTTGCCTGAGGCCACTTCACCCCCTTCCCCAAGTAAGCCCTGGCCCTGCAGCAGTTGAAAAGCACCCCCGGCCTGATGGCTGCTCTGGTAGGTAGAGACCTCCCTTTGAGCCCCTCTAAAAGTGATGTGGTGCTGCCTGTGAAGCCTGGTGCTGGTGACTGCGAGTGATGCCCGAAGCAAGGGAGGCAAACAAACCTCGAAGTCCTGAGTGAAGTGCAACCTGCCAAGTGCACACATTATATATGTTGTTGTGAAATGTGTCGGCGTGGGCAGACGATTCAGTGAGGTGGGGTGGTGGGGTTGGGGGGTGCCGATGAGTGCAGTGGGCTGGCCTTACATCGAAATGCTGATGTATTGCAATGAGGCTTCCGACGTCCGATGGTGGGGAATGTGGTCTGCCATTGGCGGGCGGAGCGGACGATCGCAAACTGGTTTCACAACGTCGTGAAACCAATTTTTGGCCTTCTCGCCATATTGTCCACTCACACCCGACACCAGCGGGCACGGAAAATCCTGGCCTACGTTCTGAGTTTTGCAAGCACCAGCTGGTTAAGTACGGTCAGTACTTTGCCCCTTGTGAACAGTGGCTGGAACATACTGTTTGATATGATCCACTAATTTTTGGAGCCCTCGGCCTACATAACCAGCATCACACCGGCACTGAAATTCATACACCACATTACTCATTTGGGTGTTGACAGCAGCATCCTGTTAGTGCAGAATTAAATTTTAGTTTATGTCTCTAGACCTGCCTGTGCTTATATTCTTATTATTCCAATTAACGCCCTACTTACCCCAACTGAAATTCCTTAGTTTAGATAAGAGAGAAAACACTTACCAGCCAATCACCTACCTGCCTCCCTGTAATATCACAACTTGATTTTTCTTTCTGAATGTGGCTATGGCAGTAAAATCCCTGAATTAGCTGCTGAAGACCTGGACTCTCAGTAAAATCCCTGAATGAGCTGCTGAAGACCCGGACTCTCAGCCTTTAGGAACTCAAATGATGCTTTGATCCTTGACTTGCGTTGTGAGAAGAGCCTCAGTGACATGGAGGAAAGTGGGTGAGTTCCTTCATGCTCTTGGCTAGCATTCTCCTTTCCTTTCCATTCCTTTTCTACTTCTGCACTGACTCGTTCAATCCCTTATGTATAGACGTAGCAATAACACACTATCTTCTTTTGCTATGTTTCAGGAATGTTTTATCACTATAATTCTCAAATATTTTCCAACAGGTGAAGGTTGTGCCTTGTAATGACTTCAAAGCATCTCCCAGGATTCGGAGTCATCTATTCATAAATTGGCAAACACCAAAACAGATATATCCACTTGGAGCTAATTCAGCTGCTAAATCTCGAGATTTGGACCTCGCAGAGTTTGGTAACTCATTGCAAGTCTTTTATGCAGCCATGCCAAACCTTTGTAGAGTTTTGTGTGACTGCCTGGGCAAGGCCAGCAGAACGGAAATGACCACTTCAGGACCCTTTGTAGCTGAGCACCCACTTGACAGAGGGTCCTAAATTTAGGCTTGGATGAAATAACAACAATGAGAGAAATAAAGGCTTGCATTTATATTGCATCTTCCACAACCTCAGGACATCCCAAAGTGTTTAACAGCCAATGAAGAATTGAAAGTTCTGTTGTAATGTAGAGAATGTGGCCGCCAACTTACAGCAACAAACTCCCACAAACAGGAAAGTGATTCTGACCAGATAATCTGACCTAGTGATGTTGTTTGAAGGATTATTATTGCCCAGGAACCAGGGGGAACTCCCACGCTCTCCTTCAAAACAGTGTCACTGGATCTTTTATATCCATCTGAGAGGGAAGACAAGGCCTCAGTTTGATGTCTCATCCAAAAGGAAGATCTCGGATAGCCTGGCATTCCCTCTGTACTGCGACAGATTGTCAGCCAAGGTTTTGTGACCAAGTCTCTAGAGTGAGATTTGAAGTCACGACCTCCTGACTCAGAGGTGAGCAAGCTACTCGCTCAGCCAAGGCTGACACAATCAATAGCCAATGTTTTCACTGGGATCCTCAGGACCCTGGACTTTAGGTTATACCAAGCTTCCTTGTCTCAATTCATTGTGTTAGAAAATGAGATTACATTGGTTCAAAAACTACACATGAGGGAATACATAGTAACAGGGGAATGATGGCATTGATTGATATGGGGACTCCATCCAGCCCTATTACTCCATATTTCTCAGATGATGTGGAGACCAAGGCAGTCACCATAGTGACGCCCATAATGCCTGTAGTATAAACTAGTTCATTTCAGGTAGGTACCATTTACTTCCACCCCCAGAAACAAAAGGTGACATCAAGCAGTCGACCACCTTACTTCTTCCTTGCACTGAGGAACCACTCAGGAGAAATATGCCGAATGAGGAATAGGGTGAACACACCTGCACCACACGTGTAGTTAAGGTGAATAAAATATGGGTTAACTGGGACTCAAATATATCGTGAGAAGTTATTTGAGATGAGGCCGTGGAGTGGTTATTTTAATAATCTAGGGAATCTAAATTCATAACTCCACCTGAGTCCAAAAATTTGACTTAAAACATTTTGTTTGTTGGTGCGTGTCCTCTCCAAACTGTTCCAGGGCGATTCCATGATGCAGTGTGAAGTTGTGTAAAATGTTGCGGTGTGAAGTTGTTCTGGTAATGGAGGCTGGTCTGTAGTATAGCCCTCACCTTATCCTTCCAGAGATCTGAACCCTTATTTAAAGATGGTTTAAGGGTGGAATCCTTCATCTGGACATCTCTTGGTGCGTCTCATCCCCTATGGGTTACAACACATTTAACACTGAAATCCAATATCACAGGCAGTAAAGGGCAAAGGAGAAGCTAAAAGGCAGGGCAAAATCAGATAATTCCACCTTGCCCTCACTGTGGAAAGCTATGCTTGTCCGCAATCAGGCTCCACACTCACTCTGGATACACAACAGACTCTACATGTGCAAGAAACAGCCATCTTTGAAAATGATGGGAAACCAACAATGACGACATTACCACTGGGGTTGGTTTAATTACTACAATTCTGCATTTTTCATATTATCTTTACACAATTTGTATAACTGCAAATTATCCATAACATGAATTAAGCTAATTGTTAAGGGGCAGAGCTGATTAAAAATAAAAGTGGCATTGTCTTCAGGAAATGGTTCGAGCTGTATTATTAGTG
Source organism: Cetorhinus maximus (assembly GCF_964194155.1). Taxonomy (NCBI): domain Eukaryota; kingdom Metazoa; phylum Chordata; class Chondrichthyes; order Lamniformes; family Cetorhinidae; genus Cetorhinus; species Cetorhinus maximus. The sequence continues at coordinate 101,428,585 of NC_135896.1, forward strand.
TGCAATCAAAATTGACATAGCAATAATTTTCAAATTCGGAGATGTAGGGACTTTCCTATGGATGTTAGTGTGATGTGCTCTGAACAAGATAGAGAGAAGAGGGGAGGGTGAGAGAAAGAATTCTTTCCAGGAGATTTTCTGTAGTGATTAAAAGATGAAGCACTGGCTTGAAATAAGGATTAGTAAATGTATCTGAATCTCCATGTGACAGGATGACCAAAGCAGAGTGATATTAATGGGCAGACTCTTGTTTATGCAGTCAGATCCTTCCAGGTACCAGGGTGTGATTTCTAGCATGTTCCAATCTATATGTTATGTGGAAGAGATTGTGAGGACAGTTAATTATATATGTTTCCTCAGTCACAGATTGAGGCACTTTTGGAAGCTATTTACAGAATTCAAAAGTTTTTTTTATTCAATACAATCTGAACAACATCTAGAGATTTCAACTCCTTACTTCATCTCTCTTCACAGTCAGACCTGGAGGCAGTGACTGGGATTGTCAGCCTCCTCTTTGTCCATGATGACTGGGGTGTGTAGATACCTGCTGCACCGCACTTGGAATTTTACATTGTTTTTGTTCTTCTTCATTTTCGCAGATTTTGCACCCTTTCTTCTTGCTGTTAACAAAAAGTCTTTGATTTCTACTATCATCCAAGGCATGGTGGCAATGAACCCAGCGGCGGTGAGATAAATCGCGCTCTGAGACTCAAAGGTAGGTGAACACACTTTTTGCAGAACTGAGAGATGTATTGCTTTGGAACTGAATGATGATGGCCCCATTTCCCTGTGCTGGTGATCAGTGCAAAGTGGTGTAAGCGTCAGAGGATGCAAACTCATTATAAAGTTAAAATAACATTGAGTCAGGAGACAATATGCAAACCAACCAAGAATCTTGAAATTCTTTAGTTTGTGCTTAACTCAATGAAGCAGGTAAGTGGGGCCATTTAAATATGGATTCATTCAGGTATCTACAACAAATTGGCACCACACAAACAATGTTTAATGTAATTTCACAAAAATGTTTGTGGGATAAACCAGATTTGTTGTGTATTTATAATATGCTTGGTCTTGTGTTAACAGGTATATTTAAGCATTGAGACTGTGACAAAGAAATATTCAATGAGACAGGTGGTGTTAGTTGTTGTTCTGGTCTTAGAACATTTAATTATACTAAAGGCAAAATATAAATGCAGATTGTTGGTGTTGACATGCAGCCTCAAGGGCAATAGGGGTATATCTTGCCTCATAGGAAGGCACATTGGCTGAATGTATAGATTGTATTTGACACCACCACAGGCTCCAGACTGACCAGAGAAGCCTCATTCTGTGTAAATTGTTCCAAGTTGAATTGTACAGTACAGGTTTCTGCAAAGCAGCCAGGTGATCATCTGAAAGGCCCAAACCAGTTTGGATATCCATGTTTTTTTAATCATTCTAATATTTTTTCCTCTTCACTTTGATGTCAAAAAGGCACCAGTCAGTGAAGATCAGTTCCCTCTGTTCCCTCATTGAAATAGCCCATCTCTATAAGCATTGGTTATTTGATCATCACTGTTCAGCTCTATTCTGTGCTCAGATTTCCACACATAGGAGATCCTTGGGGGTTGTTGGATAGTGAGCAGGAGCTGTGGCTAATTCTCTCCTAATCCAGGAATATTGAAGCCAATGCAGCACTCTTCAGTGTCCCAGCTGAGATTAGTTAACTTGCTATAGTCAACCCTGTGACCTTTCAGATCTATAGGACTCAGATGGGAAAGTGTGTAAAGCCAAGCTTAGCTTTTAATCCTACATGCACTAAAGATTGCAGGGCACCCCAAAATGTCATAATATTTGCTTGTAGAAACAGTAGTCTTACAGACAAATAGCCGGCAAAACATTGGCACACTCCAGACCATAATGGAACCCTCGGGCCAGCCCAGCAACAAAGATAAACTGCCTCCAAGATAGGAACATGGGAGTAGACTATTCAGCCCCTCAAGCCAATTCTGCCAATCAGTTAGATCATGCTTGATTTGTATTTTAACTCCATCTACCTGTCTTGGTTCCAAAAGCGTTGTCTAATAAAAACCTATACATCTCAGTTTTGAAATATTCAATTGTCCTGGGCACAACAGCTTTTTGGAGGGGAGATTTCCAGATCTCCATCACTCTTTATGTGAAGGAGTGCTCCCTGACATCAGCCCTGACCAACCCAACTCAAAAATTAAGATTATGCCCCCTTATTCTGGACTCCCCCACCAGAGGAATTAGTTTATTTCTATTTACCCTACCCATTCCTTTAATATTCGACTGGTATACCCCATCGATGTTGATTGCATTTCAGTCTGGTTTTCAGGTTAGAACGATCAATTTTATTGGTTGCAGCAACTTACATTGGTAATTACAGACTCAAAATTCCTATGGTCAAGTATCAACTGTGAAGAGAAAACAGCTAATACACTCTGAGATTAAAATCACTAGTTTACATATTCCAAAGGTGGTTGCACATTTAGAATTATATTTGATGCATTTTGGAAAAAGAAACCAGATTTCCTGTTGATTATTGTACATCATTTGCATGAATTGAACCCCCAGTTTATACATTTATCATATTAAAATAGATACTCAGAAAGATATATCAGGAGAAGGAGCTCTAATCATATCATAGTCTATATATCTACCTCTTAAACTGCAGTAGAAAAGAGTACAGGTAATTTCTCCTCCGTAGACAGCAGTTCTTCAGGTTGTATCTTTGTGGAAGCCTGGAGCCTAAATACAATCATCTCTCTGGTTTTAGTATCGTGTGTCACTAAACTTTCCATTCCTTTGAATCCTGAATCTGTTTTCAGCAGTTTGGTAACCTGTTCCCATGCCTCTCAACTTGTCCTCTGATTAAAGTAATTAACACCAGTGGCAAACATTCCATCAGGAGTTTGCATGACATTGAGATCCATCTCTTTTGTGAACCTCAGCTTTATCTTTTAGTCAGCCACTTTCTACAATTGTTGTATGTTAGTATCATCATACATTAATTTATAAGAAGCAAAGTCCCTGTACTCAACAGGGTCAGTCGGTTATTGAAACATTTATCTTAATTTGTCATTGGTTGTAAATTGTCGTATATGATTCTGCTTATGTTATTGGTGAGTGTTTGCTGTTTGTACATAATTTCCATCCAAGGTGCCTTATAGTTCTGTACAGGATAATACATACATTTCTGATCCCTTAATTGACACATATGAATTTGTAATGGCTCACAATGATCACATTGTCTAACTCGTTTCCCATTACAACTATTCTTTGTAGCAATCAATTTAGCTAAGAAATGACCTAAAAATATGCTATTATTATCTGATGCATATTCTAAAAAGTTTCTTTATAAAAACTCTGGTCTGAGCTTTAACAGTCTATTCCTACTGGAGTCACCTGTGAGTAATGTAATTTAAAATAACATCTTTCTTTTTCCTTTGAGTGTTTAACACAGGTAGCCTCTACTTAACACCTATTATAATATAAAAACTTTAAATTGAAAGAACTGTTTTGTGGCGATGATTGCTATGAAGTTATCATTGGATATAATTTCAGAGGTTTGATGGGTGGAATGTGATAAAGGACAATCGAACATACAAACATACTTACGAACATATGAAATAGGAGCAGGAATAGGCCATTCGGCCCCTCGAGCCTGCTCCACCATTCAATAAGATCATGGCTGACCTGTTTGTGTTTCGAGTTCTACATTCCCATCTACCCCCCGATAACCTTTGATTCCCTTGCCTAACAAGAATCTATCTACCTCTGCCTTAAAAATATTCAGTGACCCCACCTCCATCGCCTCCTGAGGCAGAGAGTTCCAAAGTCGCACAACCCTCTGAGAGAAATAAATTCTCCTCATCTCTGTCCTATAAGGGTGACCCCTAATTTTAAAATAGTGTCTCCTAGTTCTGGACTTACCCACAAGAGGAAACATCCTTTCCACATCCACCTTGTCAAGACCGTTCAGGATCTTGTATACTTCAATCAAATCACCCCTCACTCTTCTAAACTCCAGTGGAAACAAACCACTAGTCACTAGCCACTAGTTTTCTGTCTTTGATTTCATAACGTAATGAATAAAACCTGAATTTTCTCTTTACACGGTAACAAACTGAGATATAAAAAAGAAAATGTTTCACCTGATTTCATTCCACAATTAAAGAGGCAATTTTGTACATTTAAAACTGAATGGTTGGTTGATGGATGTAAGCGCTGAAACATGTGATTGGTAAAATGACCACAAGATGGCAGAAGATACTTGCACTGCCAGATGTTTGGGGGCAGCTGGTTAATAAGGTATGGTCTTCACCACCATTTATATTATGGAAAATTAAGTAGAAAGAACAGATTTTAGTTTGTACAGAAGCTGCTCTTGTCAACAAAATAAAACATTTATAATATCCTTCTGATCAGTGGTCTGTATTTAATTGTGCCAATTAAGCTTCTGTAATCTCATTGCCAAGACGGCATTGAAATAGATAGGATAAAAACAAAAAACTGCGGATGCTGGAAATCCAAAACAAAAACAGAATTACCTGGAAAAACTCAGCAGGGTCATGAGGACTCGAAACGTCAACTTTATTCTTCTCTGCCGATGCTGCCAGACCTGCTGAGTTTTTCCAGGTAATCCTGTTTCTGTTTTGGAAATAGGTAGGATTGAGCTGAATGAAGGAACCCAGTTTGGGGTTCAATGATGTATAAATTGCATAAAGCATCACCCATATGGTTTATGATATTTTAGCCCTTGGTTGAGTCACATATGGTGTCTATAATTTTTCATGTTGTTGCAGTAATGTTTGCTCAGGGATAAATCCACCCTGAGAAAGCTGTTCAGGTTCTTGAAGAAGTACAGGCAGGGATGTGTGCACCAAATCATCTTCCCACAAAAATAGAATTCATTGTTCATGTGACCTTTTAAAATGAAGCTATCCATTAAACCTGTGATAACACTGGCTCAATTGTTCAAATAAGCTAAATTATTCCAGCATTTTTGTTGTTCTAATGATGCTTATAACACTGGTTCTTAGCGGAGTAAGCAAAAAGCTTAGTGTTTATGATATATTGAAAGCTGAAGTTGCACTCAGCCGTGTTAAGTGGTAACTTGTCTTTTAGATTTTTTTCAGTAATGCATCTGTTCTGTGCTTAAAGTCACCTTTCAATGAATATTATAACTCACCAGCAATGCTAAAGCAGTCAGTTTTATTTGGTTTTGAAGCAAAAAACCTTTCACAAAATTTGTACTGAGACCTATCAAGACACTTGTTATAAAAGGACAATTGCCAACGCTCTATGGTACAATGAGCAGTAACTGCTTTTATTTTTTGATCTTTTTTGACTCATTAAAGCAAGGAATATTTGTGCTAGAAAATATAACCCTCTCCCCATTTCAGTCCCCTTTGCCAAGATGAAGTAATTTAAGGGCGAGATTTCAATGGTTAGATATAAAATGAAGACCTTTGTGCTCCATGCAATGGTGTGCCATCGCTTCATATCAGAAGAATACCCTTACTGCAAAGTGACATTCCCGCTTTCCATACTAACAAAAATAAGTGAGATTACAAGGTTATTTTATGATCATTTATACATACTCAGACCTGAAGTGGTTTTAAAGATGGGGCAAAAATCAGCTTCCTTTGCTATCAGCCTGATCAGGATTAAAACCAAGTCCCAGCCAGTTGGCCTCAGCATTCCTGGGCTTGAAGAGTGAGGGATTCGGTCGGGTTCCTTGTGGTTTAATTGCTTTGGTCCTATAAAGTTAGCACATGCACTCAGTGTGTGTTAAGCAATAGTCATTTTTCGAGGTTTGTTAAAATAAAAACTACGCTGTTGCTTCCTCCCTCACCCCTAACAACAAAAAGATCCTTCAGTTTTGACTCAATGCCCTTTGTCCTGCACCAGACAAAGCTATTTTCTCCCCACAACTGCTGCACCATTCTTGCACAATGACACACTAATGTAAATGTAAATTATGTTATCATTAACATTCAGTTGGCAGTGTATGATAACCAAAGCAATACCTTCAAGACACAGTGAAATGGCACCAAAGCCAATATTTCTAAAATGAACAAAATTCATCCCACTGTTTAGCTCAGGAGCTGCTTTACACTAGTTTCTTCCTAAATGAATCTATACTGTTTACTGCTCAATCTTCAGGTATGCATAAAATATGTTATTTATAATATTGAGCAGTTTTAGTCCCTGCTAGTTTCTACAGGCCAGATCCCTACAATTTTACTTATCATTGATGTTGGCCGATTCACCCACTTTGATGAATAAAACTCCTGTGATTATTGTTCAGACTTAATGTTAAATGGAATAGAATTGGTGTTTTTCTCATTTGGAGTGATGGTCCCAATTGTTCAGATTTGGGAAGTGAATAGGTGTGAAGTGTCAACAACAATTCCTGATCTGAGTTGAGTGAGTTGATCTCAGATGTGATGTCAATTATTGGTCCCTGTCCCCCTGTATTAGGGAGAGAATTAGACCAGAGTTTCTAATCCTGATCACTTCCCTACAACCTCTGTCAGAATGGCCGCCTGTGTATGAATGGGATAGACTCGGCTGTGATGATACTATATTCCCAAGGGCTGCACACAATGTCAAGGAATCAGACATCAGTGTCGTCTTTCTGAAAACTATGAGAGTGTAAGGGAATTCTTAGGGAATGTGAATGTGTAGTATAAAAACATTTTATAATTTAGTATTAATTGACATAATCACAGCTTCAAGGACTGCTGCATTTTTATCTTATTTTATATCAGCAGGACACCTTGGGATCTATAACTTACAGCACGATATAAACACAAATTACTGTCATTTTTCTGAAGTAATAGTAGCAGCTCCTCTAAAATTGGATGCATCATAATTGTAGGCCAGAATGGCAGGATATCATATTTATACAAAACCTGATCCTGCTAATGCTGATGTTACAAAAATATATTTTCCATCTTTATAAGTGTTGTTAAAAACCTTGAAGCAATGGGATATATTGCATGATTAACTTTTTGGGACTATTAATCAAGAATATTTTTCCCCATTTTGAATTAAGCAATCTGAGCGAAGAGATTTCTCTGTAAGAAGTAAATTGGCATTGTAACATTTATACACATATTGCTTTTTCTCACTAAGTGAAATTGTCCTGTCATGGCATCCAAGATCTCTTGTGGAGAACCAGATTGTCCCCACTGGCTCCTTACTGCCAACTGAATCTGCAAAGAGCAGAAGATTTCTGAGGTAGAGGTGAGAGGAGAGGGTATTTTAGTTTAGGGGATTAAAGCCATTCAACATTCATTTCAACTCTCCCGAAATAAATAAAAACTTTAGCTTGGGTTTAAAACACATTTCTGGCAATCAGATGGTGTTGCATAAGGGGAGGAGAAAAAAGCATATGTTTATTTTCATTAATTTTGCCTGAGAACTCAGTGAGGTGCAGTAAATGTTGGAGAGGAGCTCTTCCGTTTCCTTTCCTGGCTGTCGCACATAACACACACACGCACACAGTTACACTGAAATCACACCCAACTGCTCTGCCAGCAGGAATATTTGAATGGAATCAGTACAAAATAAAAGAAAAGTGTGTGTATATAATAAAATTGCTGTTTGTTTTTCTTCAGGCTAACAGTAAACATTAAAATGATCTTGCAATGTTCAAACACCCACATTTGTTCTGGCTTTGGGCTGTTTATTTTTAATCAAGATTGATCATATTTTGTGTTGATGCTCAAAAGTTTAAAACAGGAAACAGGCTTTCAACTTCCAAATTTAACAAGAAGCAATCGTATAAATTCCTTTGTACTCTGAGCAGAGGGAATGAACAAAAACGATGCCCTCATATTTAAAGGTGCAAATGCAGATCTTCCCCAAGTTTAATTTTCGTATAAACTTACGGTTAGATTACCAGGATATTATTTGAAAACACTCAGTCTCCGTGACTGTTTGAGGGTCTGACAAATAATGGGTGTCACTGTCCTAGAGATTCCTGCTGTTTTTCGTCAAATGATTGTGCCTTGAAAGGACCATTAATGGGAAGGTTGAATGAAAAAAGAAGTCAATTGCTTAGCTGTAGACTCCGAGAAATGTGGTGAACTTCAACAGCAGTTTAGCTAACATCTATTTATATACCGCCCTCACCCTGAATACTGATATTAAAGGAGGACTGTTCTGTTTTGGGGAAGGATGTCTTTTAGTGCTATTTCCAAAAAAAAAATCAGTCTTCTAATGAGAAACGTAAAATGGTTTAAAATATTTTTACTGTATTTAGCAAAAATCAAAGGATTAAGTATTGTGCTACCATGTTTGTTGAGGCTGTTGTATGCAGAGCTTTCCAGTTTATTGTATGAGGTAAATATTAAGTTATGCAGGTTTCATATTTTTATAGCAACACTATTATTTTAAAGCTTACATCATGCGATTTTTGCTTATTGTGAATTTCATAAGGTAATGGATCCTGACTAATAGCTTGCAATGTCTTCTTGAGTGTTATGGTTATTTCTTTAAGCTGACAAGTGTCACTAACTGCCCTATCCATCTAAAAGCAATTATTTTATAATCAATTTTAAACCTTGCAAAGGTTCTAGCCGAAATCAAAGTGAGCAAGGTTGTGAAATAATCAATCAAACATGGCTGCAGATTTTGACAGAAGTGTACACCGGATACTTTGAAAACATTTGAAAGGAAATCTTTTCAATCTTTTACAAATCTCAGAAGTGGAGGTAGTGACTTTCATTATTTTAATTTATCTAGATGAAGTATTTGAGTGAGTTACCTGTTTCACAGAATCATGCATCAATTAGAATGATTAGATTAATCAACATAACACCATTTTTAACCCAAAGAAACATGGCTAATGTTTAAATAATAATAAATAAACCTATCATAAATAGAAATAGTGCACAATTAAATGAAAAAAAAAGTGCTCCTTCCTGCTCTGATACTCAGGGTTTAAATGTCAACTCTTGGTGACAAGTCATGTCCGCGTCTCTATTAAAGTTTTCATTTTGTATGCACCTACAACAATAATAATATTTGCTGATAATTTATATATCAGAATAAAAATTTTCTTGAGATTTACAAATTATTTAGATTATAGTGCTCAACATATCAGAAAAAAATAAAAAATATTTCCACAAATGTGCTTTCCACAATGACATTTTAAAAGATACAAGTGATAAAATACCTCATGGCTAGCATGTAGAGAACATATAGAAAATGTCAAATCTGACTAGAATTTTGGCTGTGATATTTTTGCTTGAGTGTTATCTGGATTGGCTGTGTTTGAAGACATTCTCACATCTCATAATGTGATGTGGCACAACCATTTAGTAACCCAGTCCAACTGAACAAATTGCAAATATACAGGTATCCAGAGGATACTGAGTGACCGACTGTGATACAACATGCTTTTCCCAAAATCAGCATATTGAATCATTTAGAAGCAACATTGATTCAGTTGCAATCAGATGTTTTAATACTGATTTTAGTTATACATTATAATTTTAATTTTAAAGAGGTATTAGCAGAGAAGCCACATTTATGCTCACAATTATGGTTTTTATAAGCCATTTTTCCATGGCTGCCATTTTGAAATTCCCTATAATGTATATAATTATTATTTAATGGGATTTTTCCAATGCAAAGTGTCACAGACAAAATTTATGTGTTCCTTTTTACTGCCCATACAAATCAATATATTTGTATGTAAGGGGCGTGCATTTTCTTGCCCTCAGAGTGATTGTCTAAATTTAATTCCAGCAGCAAGCTTTTTGTGAGTTTTAAAATAAAGAATGTTATTTATTATCAAACACTTGCTCCAGATGTTTAAAATATGATGTCTCACGCACACAAAAATTTCTCTTTCATGGCACGCGTGTAGTTTCTTATATGAGTTGATGCTTTAGGTTAAATGCGAGCCTTGTAAAGCAGAGGGTTATCAGTAAACTGCAAGGCTTCTTTCAGGAGGTTGGTTCTCCGCTGAACCCAAAGTTGGAAAAGGTTTGGGAGAGCCCTCAGGATCTCCCATTTTCAGGGTATTTTCTGTTTATTACTTCGGCTGCTTGGATGTCTTTGAGCTAGTTTGATGGCTTTCTGGTGGAACTCTGTCCTGTAGAACAGCTTCTGCTGTTTTTAAAAGCAAACAGAAAGAATGGATGTCTCGTCATGTGACCTTTCTCATACCTGAATTCTTTTTCTAAATGAGTTGGGTGGAGAGGTCAATTATATATCCTGTGTTCTGGATTTCACACCTTTAAGGTTTGAGACAGCTAATGTCTTTGTATTTGAAAGGCCCATTCAATTGATGATACCCTTTTCAATTAGTTTTAGGAATAGGGCACTGAGTCAATATCAGTCTGGAGGGTTCCTTCCATTTGTTCCCTTTTGAGGCAGGGGAGTGGTTTCAATCTGCAAGAGAAGTCAGCTGATTCCTGGTGACCATCTTTTTACAGCCTTTTGTGGTCTGTTTTAAAATATGAAAATTAGTTTGAAGTTCAGAATATACTGGGACATGAATTATGAAAAGTATGATTTGTACCTCACCTAGCGCCCATTGCCTGTCATGATAGGCTCTCCCTGCAACCCTGAATTGGATAAAGAGATTCTGGAAAACTGAATGAATTGATTCAGTTAGTGAGATGATTATGGAGCTAACATACATTTGGATGTATTGTAGGCTTGTGTCACTCTGACTTGCTATGAAAGCCAAACATTTGAAACTATTTTCAAACTTATTGATGGGTACTCTATGGAAGTAAACCCTATAGTTACTACCATAGCCTTTTCAGCACATTTGAAGTGCTATTGTTAAAAATCCATGACTATTTTGATTCCCTTTGGAGTGTAGTTATGATCTAATAGAATACTCCCATGGTTTCCACACCACAAACATGCTATTGTTTTGAAATTTGCTGCAATCTTTTATAATTTGAGAAGTTTTAAAATTAGTCAGACGATTAGTTCCAGGAGATAATTTGTTTCTCCGTTAGTTGATGTAAGTGAAAAGGGGATCGTAAGAAGAGAAAAGCCCTTCAGTTTATCAAGGACAATATTTCCTTGAATCTTGTACAACAAACCCTATCCTGATCTCCACCTGATGGAAACTTGGGTAAACTCTCTCCCTCCTTCCCTCCAATCTGTAGACATAATCAAGCAAAACTCCAAAATTTTTATTCATCCCCGTAACTCCATTACTCAACTAAGATGGAAGCTTTTACCACACATTTCTTGGACACAACAAGAGTAGTCACAACCCATTGGGATATTTAATGATTTCTGTCCACTCTGATCTCAGCATTCACTCTTAACCAAATCCAATTCTTGTTTGAAAGAATTCTATGGCACTACATTGGCCGTTTCTTAATGGAGTCTGTCCACGAATCAGCTGCTCTCTGGATAGATTTAGGTGGGGGCCTTGTACAAAACCCATACATGTTGTGCAGGTCATCAAGAAAGTTTATGGTCTGTCAAATTAGTGTGCTTGATGGACCATCTATGAGTTTCAAAAACTACAAAATGAGTTTTGCCTCAGGATCTTAACTGAGACAAAGTCAGATAAAAAGGAGGATTACAAGCTTGATAAGGAAGTGACTTAATACAAAATCAACTGTTAATATACTCACACGTATAATGCAAGCCCTCCAATTTGTATCAGAAACTTTAAGAAACTGTGTAAGAGACATCACGGCCTGAATATTGCTGTTGGCGTGTGGGGGTGGGGCCAACACGCTGATGCGCGGAGTGATGCCGGATGACATCGGGTGTGCGTCCCGACATCATCGCGTGTGATTTAGACATTTCGTTCGGCGGGTGCATGCCAGAGGCAGCTGCGCACGCACTGAACTGTCAAAGGCCTATTAAGGCCATTAGGGAAGCAATTTAGATAATTAATAGCACTGCCTGTCAAACCTTAAAGTTGGCAGCAGGCAAAGAGCCCAGGCGGCCTTCACGTTTTTCAGGGAACCCCATCCACGGGTGGGCTGAGGTTTCGTGAAGATTTTATATAATTATTAATTAAATTTTGCGCAATTCATAAACATGTCCCAGCTCATGTGACACTGTCACATTAGGGGACATATCTAAATAATTTTTAACTTTATTATTTACACATTTTTATGAAGTACTTAATCTCTCTGAAGCTCAGGGAGATTGCTGTGCTTTTTCAACTCTCCCTCCTCCCCCCGCCCACACAGGTAGCGCTGAGCCTTAATTTGCCTGCGCACATAAAATGGAGCTGATTGTGGGCAGCGATCGGCTCTGTGCCCGCTCCTGCCCAGCCTGCCCGACACAGGTAAGTTTCTGTGCCCATAAGTTTAAAACAATAAACGCTGAGAAAATAGTTGGTCAAGATGCTAATGAACTGAAGTTAATGTTTCCTGGTCGACTGTAAATAAGAAACACATGGTTAGAGTGTATCAGTATTTGAAACACACCCACACCCATTGTTTTCAAAAGTCTTTGATCCCTCTTCTGGTTTTGGAAAATGAGAGATTAAAGAAACAGTCAGGGACAGGCAGCCACAAAGGTTTTGTTCCAACACATTAAATCGACCAGATTTGTTATGATAGTAAATCTAACAGCATCCCCACATTTAGCTTTTTAAATGTTTTATGTCACAGCTGCTGAAAGCGTGAGCTGATAATGTCACTGCACAGGGAACAGGACATTTCAGGCCTGAGTGAACATGACAAGCAACTCCACGGCCAGAATTTTTTCCTCGTTGGGTGGGCTCGGTGGGAGTGGGTGGGGGCGTTCGGGAAGCTGACCGCCGCCCGTGATCGGCTTCGCGCCGCGATTTCATGTGGGTGGGCCAATTAAGGCCGGCCCTGTGTGGATCGCGAGCGGCAGTGCTGAGCATTACCTGTGCGGGCGGGCGGGGGGGGGGAGGAGGAGGGAGAGTGGGCCTGGTGCACAGTTCACGCATGTGTGAGAAAGAGCACTTCAAACTCCCTGAGGCACGGAGCTGCTTCAGAGGGATTGAAGCACCTTTTAAAAAAATTAATAAAGACAGCATGAGATGGGACATGCTTTTAACTTCAAAATAAAGTTTTTATTTAATTTGTATTAGCTTTAAGAAACCTTATCCCCCTCGTGGATGAGGCTTCCTAAAAAATGTAAAGGCCGCTTGGCCTTTTCGCCTGCCCGACTCCCGTTAGGTTGGACGGGCAGCGGGAATTTCAACTTAATGAGCTATCTGTATAAATGATAAATTTGTTACTGCTGCTTCTCCACCAGATGCAGAGACCACTAATGAATAGAGAACTGATACTTTTCCGTTTTTGAGTTACGAATGACATCTACAAACCATAGGTTAAAGTAACTTTTATTGCCTGAATTCTAAGTTCTTTTTATTAAATGGTACATTTGCTAACTCTAGTTGACTACCTCTTGGTTGAAAATAACAATACTAACTACCAGATGAAGGATTTCCAACCTTTGCATGTAATTCTTCATGCTGCAGATGGCAGAGAAATTGAAGAGCTTTAGCTCAAAACAGATTGAAACAGATAAAGAGCGGCTGTAACAAAACAGATAAAGAGCGGCTGTAACAAAAGCCACTTGATGAAGATTGATTACAAAAGTGGATCAGTCAAGTTAGCTGGAGAAACGTAAGTTTATCTAGAATTTCAAAAGGTACATTTCTAATAATTGAAGAGCATGTGTGACAGCCTCAAGAAGCCACACTGATTAGCTATAAGAAGTAATCTTAATGGCATGTCTCAGCTGTCTGCGGCAGCAGCCAAACCCTATTGTTTACACATAAAGCAGTGAACACTGCTTCAAGTAGACTGATGTAGGTAGCCAATAGTGGTTGAAATCATACAAAATATATAGATTATTGATTCAATGTAGAGCAAAACAAATAGAATGAACACTAGGAAACCACGTGATCTCAGTTTATTCTTGGAACCTGCATGTGGCATAAGCAACAAGTCAAGAGTTAGCATAGGGTTAGTAAATAGTTGCAAAATAAGACACTACATAGGAGAAATGCGTGAGTGGTAATTTCATTGAGAATTTCAGGTGATGTTACCTGGTTAATACTCTCGGTAGTCATTACCTTTTAATCACAGGTGCTCAGTAATTGATGATGGTTAATCTCTTCATGGTCAGGGCAAAAGCAGACTGTCTATACCTGATGCATTCAGTGAAAGATGGAATTGCTTGCGTTTGCCAAATCTGTACTTGATTATAAAATACTACCCATCAGTTCACCCGTTTGTTCAAAAGAGGCCATCATATTGACATGCTGAATTTCATAGAATTAAACAATAGCGAGCGCAGTAATCCTGGGGCTCAGAGGTTGTTGGAACTAAGACAAAATGAATAGCGTTAAGGCAGGGTTGATACTGGGTAGGAGTTTGTGTTGGGGCAGCAGAACAAAACTGAGTGTGCAGGGAATTGCCAACATGGACCAACTGAGGAAAAAAATCAGATTTGGCAGGAATAATAATCTCACAGCTACAGACTAAAGAGGAATTAAAAAGTATGCTTTTGTAAGACAATTGCATATTTTGGCCTTGATCCTGCCCAGCTGTGTTTGATGGGATTCATTTCTCTGCTTTTGTGTTGGGAGGCAGCAGGGATACTTTGTAATGAAAGTAAGATTATTCTTCTGTGTAAGGATTAAGGGGAGGAAAATGGGGGCCAACAGTCACCTGGAAACCAGTCAAGAGCACATCTATTTAATGGTGAGATAAACCCGTGTTTTACTCCAAAAGACAGAGAAATTCGAACCCGAGGACATGAATGCAAGTAAATTTCAAATACCTGTCAGGGGAAAATCTTTTGTAAAAATGCGTGGAAATATAAATAAAGATGATGGGATCAGTTAGCTTACAATTCCTGCTGTGACGGAGAGAGATATTTTAAGGGCCAATGGGCCATTTGTCGTCCCTTGTTTTTCTCGTGAACATATTCAGTTGTACACTCCTGACGAAAGGCAGATTTCAGTACTTAGATTTTTCATTAGACTGATGATATAAAGTGAAAAATGAATTGGTCAACACACATTAGGCAGGGCTCCAAGCAATTCATTGTAACCACTTAGTAAGTTCAAAAACATGCATTTTGAATCAATAATCTGGCCATAATGAATTGATGAAATGAAAAACTAAAATCTTCCATTAAACAGTAAAGAAATACTCTGTTTATTAAATCTGTTTTTTGGCTATTAAGGGTGGGATTTTGTGCCCCCAATGGCATCGGGACTCATGGTGGGTGTGAATGGACAATGTGGCGGGAAGGCCAAAAATCGGTTTTAAGCCGTCATGAAACCAGTTTACGATCAGTCACTCTGCCCGGCAATGACGGGCCACATTTCCTGCTGCTGGACAGGGGGAAGGTCATTTTAACACATCTGCATTTAGTGATAATCCCTGCTCGCCAGAATCATCCCCCCCTCTACGCTGGATCATCCAGGCACATTGGTGAGATTACACACCGACGTGTTTCACAACTGTACATAGGCAACATGCACCTGGCCAGCTGCACTTCACTCGGGACTTTGAGGTTTGTTTGCCTCCCTTGCTTCGGGCAGCACTTGCAGTCACCAGCGCCAGGCTTCACAGGCAGCACCACATCACTTTTAGGGAGTTCAAGGGCAGGTCTCTACCCACCAGACCAGCCGTAAGGCGGGGGGGGCTTTTCAATGGCTGTAGGGCTAGGGCTTGGGGAAGGGGGAGAAGTGGCCTCAGGCAAGGGAAGAGGCTGCAGGGTGAGGGCTGTACTGGGGAAGGAGGGTATCCCAGGGTGTGTGTGGGGGCCACATGTTGATCTACGCAAGTGGCCTCAAGATGGTGAGGGCTGAGGAGGCAGTCTCCAGAGGAGATGAGGCCAGATGGAGATGTGAGGGTGTGTGTGAGAGAGTGAGTGGTGATGTCCCTTGAGCTGGCAGTGAGTGAGATGCAAGTGAATGTGTGATGGGCTTGTGAGTGTGTGAGTTTAGAGCAATGAGATGGTTGCCTTACCCTGGCAGCATGGATGAGATTATTCATCCTCTTTCTGCAGTGAATGGCCAACCTCATCTGTGCAGCATTGGCACTGACCACCGCTGCCATCGCCTCCCAAGCCGGAGTGCTGAGATTTTTGGACCTCCTGTGGCCAGAGCAGGGGTAGAAGACATCATGGAGGGCCTTCACGGTGTCCAAAGAGTGTCCCAGGAATGCATCACTGAACTGGGGGGGCTGCACTCTTCTTGGATTTTGGGGCCATGTCTTCACTGGAGCAGTCCTGGGCCACAAGCATTGAGAAGTGTGCACACAGCTGCAGCTTAAATCTGGTGCCCGGAGTGAGGAAGCCGTGAGGTAACGGTGTGGCGGGCAAATCAGAGGCTGCCCTCCAGTGAGACGGCAAGTTTCCTGTGACTGCCTCATTAATGAGGTGGGAATGGGACGATGCAGCGTGAAAAGCCGCCATTGCGGCCGGGAGGGAGGGGGGAGGGGTGGTAAAACGTCCCTTTTCCTGCCCACTACCGTACGTAGTGCAAATCTGGGATGATTTTGTCCTAAGATTTTCCTTTTGGATTGAGGTCAGCAGTTCACGGTTAATCCTGATGGAGTGCTACATTGTCAGAGGCGTTGGCTTTCAGATAAGACATTAGACTGAGGTCCAGATCCCCTGGCAAAATTGAAAGATCAGGCAGTTCTCTCAGTTTTCCAGCCAACACTCTAACTTTCATTCCTTTATTTGTTTGTGGGACTTAGGCCGGGATTTTCCGGTGGGAGCCGTTGTGGGAGATTCGGCAGCCCAGCTGAAACTCCATTGACTTTTGGCGGGACCGGATGATCCTGGCAGTGGGCGGGGCTGTCGTTTGTGTTCCAATTTGGCTACTGCTGGCTTAGGTTACAAAATCGCTTCATAAATAATCCATCAGTTGTAAAACATGTTGGTATATTCTGAGGATGTGACAAGGCACTATAGAAATGTAATTATATTCTTTGTATTTTCTCCGATGTTAAGTCACAAGTAGAAATTTCCAAACTACTGTTCTTGAACACTGTAATGAACAATAAAAGTTACAGAGCACCTGACCATATACCCCTTAAAGTTTTTTTCTATACAGTCTCTGATTGGCCAGCAGCTCTGAGGGCGGGATTTCTTCCCCCCCCAGTGACCTCAACCACAGGGAAGACCCGATGGTGGCCATCTAAGTGTCTGAAGGGCACTTCACTCTGTCGGACCTCCCCCACGGAACTGACAGGAGTTCCTTGCCAGCTTCCCGATTTGGGGGGTTGCGGGCGAGAGCCTGTCAGTCCGACAGAATCCAGGCCTTGATTTTTAAAATAACTAACTTAAATCTAGATTTAGTTTCAATCTAAATTTAATCATAATGGAGATATTTAACAACAATCTGCAAATATAAAATGATTTTTCAAGGCCAGGTCTGTTGTTCCATAATAGTTATTAACAGATCATCATTTAAAATAAACAGTGATTGAACAAGGTGTGACTTTTTGAGGTTTCTAACAGTAATGTGAGAGTGGAAAGGGCAAATTCTCAATCAACTGATTTCACTGATTGCTAGCTCTGGGGTATGTGTGCCCACAATGCAGCCTGTGGTGGAGTGAGTGACAGACCACAACTTCAGTGTTTCCCCCTTCACCTGCCCATGCATTAAACCTCATAGCTTTGGACAGTTTCAGAAGGATAATGATGGCAAACAATTATAATCCAGTGTCAGAAACCCTTGCAAAACCTAGGCCAACGCATTCAAGTAGACATGGGGATAGTGAGAGAGGGCGGAAGGATTGCAAATGTTACACAGCTGCTTATGAAAAGTGAGGAGAATAAATTGAATGACTATTGGCCAGCCAGGCTGACATCGATGGTGGGGAAGTGTTTCGAGAAAATACTTTGCAACGATATAAATTGGCATTTACAAAAATCTGGACTGAAGGTCAGCGTGGATTCACTAAAGGCAAATTGTGTTTGACTAACTTGATTGCATTCTTTGATGTGGTAAGGGTTAATAAGGGTATTGTTGTATAGATTGATTTTCAAAGGCATTTAACAAAGTAATATATAATAGACTTGTTAGCAAAGTTAAAGACCATGGGATTTAAGTGATAGAGACAGCGAGGAGTGATGGTGACTACTGTGAGACTGGAAGAAGATATACAATTATGCTCCCCAGGAGTCAGTAATAGAATCACTGCTCTGATATATTTATTAATGAGCTGGACTCGTGTATACAGGGCATCATTTCAAAGTCTGCAGACTGGAGTGAAGTTTGGAAATGTTGTAAACAATGAGGAACATTGTAACACACTTCAGGAGGACAGGAGCAGACAGATGAAATGGGCAGACACAGGGCAGATGAAATTGGATGCAGAGATGTGTGAGGAGATACCTTTTTGCTAGGAAGAATGAGGAGGGGCATTAACTCAGCGGTGCTATTTTAAAAGAGGTCAAGAAAAAGACCTGGAGGTGAAAGTACACACACTTTTAAAGATGGCAGAACAAGTTGAAAAGGCTATTTTAAAAAAAGCATGTGGGATTCTTGGCTTCATTGCACCAGGCCCACAAGCGATACTATAAAGAGACGTCCCTAAGTTGTCCTCACCTTGCTTCAGCTATTGCATTTCCTGAGGCCTGGAAAACTCACCGTCCACCGTCAATCCTGCAAAGCTGCAGGGCTCATTAACAGATTTAACCAGCCAGCCCAGCCCCGTGGCTGTTCACCCCTTGACGATCCTCCTTAAAATCTGAAAATAAATGTGTTGGAGTTGAGTTTCAACTTTTAATAATGTTAACACCTGACCCAACCCTAGCCCAACTGTTTATGACTGTTAAAATTCACCCCAACAACTTCTTCATCTGCTTTTGGAGTCATTGAATTGCAGATGGGAAATTTGGTTCTTTGATGTCATGTAAGGCCTCAACCCGTTTGTGAATGCAGCTGTACAGACATTTCTGCTGGGTATCTAATGGATATGTGGCTTTGTAGCAAGAGCCTCACTGGGATGATTTAGAAGTTTAGTTTTTGAAAGGAAATTAAAACAGACAGATCAGACAGGGCAGTTAGACATGTGAAAGGCAAAGCTTGTAATTAGAGAGGCATCATGAAAATATAATCATTTTCATATTATTATTGTGATTTATTGTAATGGTAGGTTAATAGTGGGGTTTGGATTAGTTTCTCTGTGTGGATGTGTGTGTGTGGAATTTAATTAAATTAGAGACAGCTGGTCTGGAGCTTTTGAGTTATCAACAGGGAAGCTAGGTTTGAAATGCTAAATACTTAAACATGGCTGAAGTTTTAGAATGTGAGGTGTGAGGGAAAGTTGCATTTTTAGATAAATTAGGTTAGTTTGAATTTCAGAGAAATGGTGAAATGTTACACCTAGCCAGAAGAAGTTAAGCCAAACAGTGTGTTTATTTTTCCCAAAGGTTACTGATAATATGAGTACTATGAAAGATTTATACTTTGTGAAAAATAAAGTTGCAAGGACATATTGGAACAATGGAATTTACATTTAAAATGGAGAAACATTGTATGAGGTTCTGTGTAAGGGGGAAGGCATTCTAAGATCCAAAACACGTTGCCTTTTCAAGTTGTTGGCTATAGGAACCAAAGTTAAGAAAACTCACTTTGAACATCCCTGTGCAGGGTATTGTGTGTTTTGCCTGGGTCTGCTGAGTTCTGTTGTTTTACTGTTGCTTTATTGGAGGTGTAACTGGCAGTCAGATTAATTAGGGGGTTTAGGAATGATTATAGCAGTAATTTGTAGGCCTATGTATGTGCTTAAAATCTTTTCTTCCATTATAAATGTTTAATTTAGGTTTGTAAAAAAAAAACCTCTAAGCCTCGGTGGACTTATTACAACTGAATTCAAGGCACACATCACAAAATACAATATAAATTGCAAAACAGTTGTGGCAGCTGATTCAGGTTTCCCCCTGGGATTTGGGCAGCTCGACATTTACCATCTGCTGTACCATAACAAAATTGGGGTCTCTTTGCGGGATATATTTGAAATTCCTTGACTGGGTTGGAGTTGGTGAATCTTAAGGTTACGAGTATGAGAAACACTTTGAATTCAGGAGTTGGTATGAAGTTTTTTTTAAAGAGGTGAGACTGCAATATGGCTTTGGCAGTTGCTAAGGCTTGTCTGGGAGTTGAAATTCTAACTTTGGTTAGTTTACAAAAGGTAAATAAAGCTAAGTTAATGTAATTGTCAGATAAGTTACAATTAGGATTACCTGCAGGGGGTAAGGAAATCAGACATAATTGAACAGCATTTGAGAGACCGAGTTCTCCAAGAGGTGGGTCAAATTCAGTTGCAAATGAAAAAAACTGGAACTGGAGGCAGCAGGAAAAGAAAAGGAAAGAGAAAGGGCATTCTAAAGGGAAAAGGCAGAAAGGCAGGAGGGAGAAAGAAACAGGAAAAAGAGTTAGAAATGGTTAGGTTAGAATAAGAGGAAAGAGAAAGAGAGACAGAGACAATTCCAGCTTAAAATGCTGGCAGTTAAAAAAGAGATACTCAAAGGTGCGGAAGGACTTCTTTCCAGATCAGAACCCAGTGGGGAGATTTTAACTTTGTACAAGCTCTTCCAAAGTTTGAAGAAAGAGATGTTGACACATTCTTTATTTCAGCTGAGAAGATAAACAGATGAAATGGCCACAGGAAAAGTGGACATTTTTGTTACAATCTAGGTTGGTGGGTAGACTACATGAGGTTTATGTTTCACTGTCAGAAGAAACGTTGGTGAACTATGACGTGGTAAAGCAAGGCTATTTTGAGCGCACATGAGTTGGTTCCTGAGGATTACAGGCAGAAATTTAGGAATATGAGAAAATAGCCTGGGCAGACTTATATTATGTTTGCGAGAATAAAACAAAGTAATTTTTATTGGTGGATACAGGCATTAAAGACAGAGATGACATATGCAGCTCTTGGAGAAATAATTCTTTTGGAAGAATTTGAAGATTCAATTCTTTCAGGAGTGGGAATTCACGTGGAAAATGGGATTAGAATTGTTAAGTACTTGTTTGACCGGCGCAGACTCGATGGGCCGAAGGGCCTTTTTCTGCACTGTAGACCTCTATGACTCTATGACTCATGTGGAGGAACAGGTGGCTAAAATGGTAAAACAAGCAACAGAGATAACTGATGATTATGAGTTAGTTCATAGAGCTAAACATTTTTCTCGTCACCCTTTTAAATCTGAGAAGGATAGAAAGAGGGAAGGTGAGAGAAAGGTGGGTAGTCAGGGAAGAGAGGGAGTAGGTGAAAATTCCCAGGAAGTTTTCTCTTAGAATAAAAGGAAGGTTCTGAGGGTGTAAGTGACATTTGAAAATTGAGGTGTTTTCATTGTAATAAAGTTGGAGATGTGAGTCAGCTACAGGGAAAATCTGTTGGAATTATTGGGGTGCAGAAAAGTTCTGGAAGTAAAAGTGTTGAGGGTTCTGAGGTTCTGACAGAGGAAAAACCAATGTTTTGTGTACAGGTAAAACAGGAAGACTCATTGATCGGTAAAGAAGTGGGATTGTGTTCACAATTTACCCAAGGGAGTTCTGAGGAGCAGGTTGCAGAAATGTTTAAAGATTTTGTGTGTGAAGGGAAAGTCTTTCCATGGGTAGAATCTTACCTATGTCGGGCGGGTTTGGTAGAAGTGGGCGGGGGCTGGTGCGCAGGCAACCGCCGCCCGCGATCAGCTGTGCACCGCCATTTTACGCGGGCGGGCCAATTAAGGCCCACCCAGCGTAACACATAGCCAATAGCACTCAGCGCTACCTGTGTGGTCGGGGGGAGGAGGGAGAGTCGTGGCCTGTGCTCTTCCGCGTATACGCGTGAAAGAGTGCAGCAATCTCCCTGAGGCAGCTCCGTGCCTCAGGGCGATTAAGTATTTAATAAAAAATTTGAAATAATAAAGTAAAAAAATTATTTAAACATGTCCCCTCATGTGACAGTGTCACACGAGCTGGGGCATGTTTGTGAAGTCAAGAAAATTTATTTATTTATTTTATACAAGCTTCAGTAAACCCCATCCCGCCCGTGGATGAGGTTTCCTGAAAGACACAAAGGTCACTTGGGCTCTTCGCCTACCGCCAACATTAAGGTTGGATGGGCAGCGTGGTTAACAACTTTAATTGCTTTTTTAATGGCCTTAATCGGGTGTTAACAGTTCAGCAGGCGCACAGCCACCTCCGGCATGTGCCTGCCGAATGAAATATTGAAATGACACGTGACGATGTCAGAATGCATGCCCAATGTCATCGCGCGTCATTTTAGGTGTCGGCTTGTCAGGCCTGACCCCACACGCCAACGGCATTATTCTGCCCCATGGGCAGAACTTTCGTGTGATTGTGTGAGCGTGGTGGACGGGTCTGGGAGCAGCTGGGAAACAGCCCACCACCCACAATCGCCCACTGACTGCGATTTCATGCTGGCTGGTCAATTAACAGCCAGCCAGTGGGAAAGGCACACTGAATGACTCAGCTCTGCTGGGTTGGGGGCAGGAGGAGGGCGAGTGCTGAAGTCAGTGCGGGCACGGGGGAGTGCGGAATGAAAGCTCCCTAAGGGCAGAGAGCTGCCTCAGGGAACTGACAGGTTTAAAACTATCAAATAAAGATTTTAAAATGTAGAAAAAAAATGCCCATACATTGGACTCGGTCACCTAAACATAAATATTATAACAATTCTGCCTAAATGTTTTTAGTTTTTAAAAATTAATGTCGGAAACCTCATCCTGCCCTTGGATGAGGTTTCCTCAAACATCCAAAGGCAGCCTGGCTGATTCACCCGCCCACCAACCATAAGGTTGGATGAGCAGTGAAAAATTGCCAATCAATTGCTACTTTAATGGCCTTAATAGGCCTCTTAATTGTTGGTCGGCAGATTGCCATCTCTCACGTGGGCCTGCCCACCAAAATATTGCGCAAGTGAACGATGGCGCTGGGACACTCGCCAGATGTGCCATTTCATGCTCAAGCCAGTCAGGCACGTACCCACACGCCAAGCGAAACATTCTGCCCCATGACTACAGGGTGGAGTAGGTAAAGATGTTAAAATTCTAAGAGACACATGGGCTAGTCAAGTCTTAATATTGTGGGATAGTGATATTTGTTGTGCAGAGGGAGTATTACAGGAACAGGTGATAATAAGTGAGTTTCATGGAGATGCTGGACCTATCGCAATGTGGAAGGTAAATTTAAAGAGTAGTGGAAACAGGTGAGGTGGTTGTTGAAGTAATGAAAAAAATGCCCATTGCAGGGGTTCAATTTATTTTAGGTAATTATATAACTGGGATAGAGATGTGGGTGATGCCTGTGGTAGTTCAGCAGCCCGTAGAGATGTCTTCAACAGAAGTGTTGCAGAGAGAGCATCCTGGATTGTTTCAAGATTGTGTGGTAACAAGGTCACAAGCTCACAAGTTGAAACAGGAATAACAGGAATTTAAAAAGCAGGGAGAAGGTGTGGAAGGCCAACGAGCTGACACAGTTTTTGATAAGATTGTTCAGGAAGAAAGAATGGAGGATAATGCAGCAGAGGTATTTAGCTCACAGCAGTTGGTAGAGTTACAGAAAAAGGATACACAAAAAAGACAGTTTTTTCAGACAGTTTACTTGGAATCACAAGCATAATATATTCCAGAATGTTATTACTTTAAGGGTAATGTTTTAATGATAAAATGGAGGCCTTATCACGTTTCAGCAAATGAAAGCTGGAGGGAAGTGCATCAGACTGTTATACCATTTGGATATAGAAATGATATTCTGAGGAAAATCTCATGAAAGTCCATTGGGGGGACATTTATGAATTAGAAAGACACAGGCAAAAATACACAAACATTTTTATTGGCCTGGATTGCATTGAGATGTAATCAAATGCTGTAGAACATGTCACACATGTCAGGTGATAGGGAAACCACAAGTAGTGATTAAGCCGGCACCTTTACTTCCAATTCAAGCATTTGAAGAAGCTTTTATTAGAGCCATGATTGATTATGCAGAACCCCGCCCTAAGACTAAAAGTGGAAATCGGTACTGACAATAATGATGTGTCCACCAGGTTTCCTGAAGCAATACCTTTGAGGAATATTACAACAAAGAGAATTGTGGAAGAGTTAACTTAATGTTTTACAAAATATAGTTTACCAAAAGAAATGCAATGAGGTCAGGGGTCAAATTTCATGTCACAACTGTTTAAGGAAGAAATGAACAATTAGGGGTAAAACAATTTAAGTTAATAGCTTATCACCCTGAATCACAAGGGGCTTTGGAAAGATGGCATCAAACTTTAAAAACTATGATGAGGGTGTATAATAAGGGCTATTAAAAGGATTGGGATAGGGGAATTCCATTCCCACTTTTTGCTATTAGGGATGCTCTGCATTAACTGTCTTTAGTCCTTTTGAACTAGTCTATGGTCATGAGGTACGGGGACCACTGAAATTGATTCATGAGAAATTGGTGGGTGAAAATTCAGAAACTACTCTCCTGAATTATGTATCAAACTCCAGAGAAAGATTGGACAGAGCATGTGAGTTGGCTCAGGAACATTTACAGATATCGCAGCAAGTGATGGAAGTGACGGCAGACAGGAAAGCTACAGCTTTGTTGCTGGGGGAAAAAGTGTTAGTTCTGTTCCCAGTACTGGGTGACTTGTTAAAGGCAAGGTTTAGTGGGCCTTAGAGGATTTAAAAGAAAATGAGTGAAGTAAATTGTTTAATAAATGCTCCACATAGAAGGAAGAAGCAGACGGTGTGTCATGTGAATATGCTTAAAAGGAAATTTGACAGGGAAGAGGACCAAAAGGAGGTATTAGTGATGGTAGAAAAAGAGAAAGGTAGACATGAAGGATTCTGAGATTGATTTTTCTCTAATCAAATTGGATAATGAGGGGGTAATGAAAATTTAAACGTAACATTGAGTTACCTTCCAGACAAGTGTCAAAGTGATCTGGAGAAGCTATTGCAGTCACATAAACATATTTGTGGGAATAAGCTGGGGAGGACAAATTTAACTATACATGACATGTGTGTAGAAGTTTCATCTTCAGTAAGGTAACATCCTTATAGATTAAATCCGGCAAAGTTATCAAAAGTACAGAAAAAAATTGAATTCATGCTTCAAAATGATATCATTGAGTCTAGTTGCAGTAACTTGAATTCACCTGCTGTGATGATACTGAAACCGGATGGAACACAAAGACTGTGTGTGGACTATCGAAAGGTGGATGCCGTCACAAAATTAGATTCATCCCCTATACCAAGGTTGGAAGATTGCATTGAGAAAGTGGGACAATCAAAATTTATCACAAAGGTTGACTTGCTAATAGGATATTGGCAAGTACCGTTATCGGAGAGAGCAAAGGAGATATAAGCTTTTGAGGTGCCTGATGGACTATATCAGTTTAATGTCATGCCATTTGGTATGAAAAATGCACCTGCAACATTTCAAAGACTGAGAAACAAAGTAATTTCAAGACTAAGCAATTGTGCTGTTTATTTGGTGACTTGATAGTTTTCAGTCAAATGTGGAAGGAGCATTAAGAACATCTGTAAGAATTATTTAATTGATTACAAAAACACATTTGGTGATGAACTTGGCTAAAAGTAAATTTGCAAAAGCATAAGTTAAATAACTAGGCCATACCATTGGACATGGTAAGGTGGCTTTGAGAGATGTGAAAGTCTCTCACTGTCATGGATTTCCCATTCCTACAACAAAACGAGAAGTTTTGAGATTTCTGGGTATGATTGGGTTTTATCGGAAATTTGTACCAAATTTTAGCAGAGTGGTTGCTCCATTGACGGAACTATTAAAAATGAACAAAAAGTTTCAATGGACATATGAGTGCCAGAAGGCATTTGCCAATTTGAAAACTGTATTGACTATGACACCAGTTTTGGCAGTACTCAATCATGCCAAACAATTTAAGTTGGCCATTGACTCAAGCGATATAGGCATTGTGGTTGTATTGTTACAAACAGATGACACTGCAATTGAGAAACCAATAGGGTATTTTTCAAGGAAGTTGAATGTACAACAGAGGAGATATTCAATGATCGAAACGGAGATTCTGGCTCTGGTGTTGGCATTGCAGAATTTAGAGATTTACGTTGCAAACAATTTGTCAGAAACAATTGTTTAGACAGACCACAATCCTTTAAGGTTTGTGGACAAATTTGAGACAGAAGTGCAAGGCTTCTGCAGTTTATTACAGCAACTATTTAATCTACGGATTATACATGTGGCTGGACGAGAAAATCTAATTGCAGATACATTGTCAAGAGTTTAAAGCTGAAAGGGAAAATTGAACATTTAAAAAACCTTGGGCAGAATTTTCTGGTTGCCATGTGGGTGCGGACCCGACAGACCGATGTGTAAAATGACGCGCAATGATGTTGGGGCGTGCGTCCCAACATCATTGTGATATAGCATTCTGCGGGCGGGCACTGGAGTTGGCTGTGTGCCCGCTGAAATGTAAGCGGCCTATTAAGGCCATTAAGAAATTAATTGAAGCACTTGTTAATGCTGCCCGTCCAAACTTAAGGTTGGCTTTCCTGAAGCTTTTGTTAAATAAATAAATTTTGATAAATATAAAAATGCGTCCCCGCATTCATGTGACACAGTCACATGTAGGGACATGTTTAAATAAGTTTTTAAATCATTTCTTTAATTATTTTAACACCCATTCAATCTCCCTGAGGCAGATCCGTGACTCAGGGAGATTGCTGCGCTCTTTTGCGCACGTGCACGAAAGAGCGTTGGACCCAACTCTCCTTCCTCCCCCCGCCCACACAGGTATCGGCACCAGTGCCCGCTCCCACCCAGCTCACCCGCTATATGAAAAATCCTGCCCCTTGACACTGAACTGGAATGATTTCTATTGATATGAAGGATTTGTGTAATATTTATATATATATATAAAAAAATTTTTTTTAATGTTAATGCATGCATCTGGTAATGTATAGTGTGAATATATAGGTAAGTATAGGAGGTAATGTAAGATGGGTTAAGAAAATGAAGCTGTTCCTTTTCCAGTAATGAGGGGTGTGTCATGAAAATATAATAATTTTCATACTATTATTGTGATTTATTGTAATGGTAGATTAATAATGGGATTTGGATTAGTTTCTCTGTTTGGATGTGTATGTGGGGAGGATTTGGTTGAATTGGAGGCAATTGGTCTGGAGCTTTTGAGTTATCAACAGGGAAGCTAGGTTTGAAATGCTAAATACTTAAACATGGCTGAAGTTTTAGAATGTGAGGTGTGAGGGAATGTGCATTTTTAGATAAATTAGGTTAGTTTGAATTTCAAAGAAATGGTAAAATGTTACACCTAGCCAAAAGAAGTTAAGCCAAACAGTGTGTTTATTTTCCCCAAAGATTACTGATAATATGAGTGCTATGAAAGAATTATATTATGAGAAAATTAAAGTTGCAAATACATATTGGAACAACGGAATTTACATTAAAAAGGGAGAAACATGTATAAAGGAGATGAGGTTATGTGTAAGGGGGAATACATTCTAAGATCTAAAACAAGTTGTGAAAAGCCTCCAGCCTCCTCAAGTCTACACAAACCGAAGTTAAGAAAACTCATTTTGAATCTCCCTGTCCAGGGTATTGTGCGCTTTGCTTGGGTCTGTTGAAATCTATTTTGTTTTACTGTTGCCCTAATGGAGGTGTAACTGGGAGTCAGATTAATTAGTGGATTTAGGAGTTACTATAGTAGTAATTTGCAGACCTATGAATGTGCTTAAAATCTTTTCTTCTATTAATAAATCTTTAATTTAGTTTTGTCAAAAAACCTCTAAGCCTCTGTGGACTTATCAGTGCTGAATTCAAGGCACACATCTTGAAATACAATACAAATTGCAAAACAGTTGTGGCAGCTGTTTCAAGTTTCCCTCTGGGAGTTGGACAGCTTGGCATTTACCATCTGCTGTGCCATAACAAGAATCTTATAACCATATGCCACAGAGTTCAAAAGCTTGATCCTGTCTTTAATTCTGAAGCCAAAAATATTCTAAGTCACTTGGACATGAAATTTCCTGAATAGACCCATTTTAACATAATTTTAATTAATTCAAACCATTTAAACAGAGGTCACATGGTATCAAGCAATTTTTAGTTAAAATGCTACAACATAAAGGAAGTAGCAGAATTCAACCTGACCAATCCTGTATGAGTTACCATAACTAAGGCATTAAGGTTTACAAGAGCAGCTGACATTTGTATATAAAACAAGTCACTGTACATCTTGAGTATTATTCCTCGTTGCAGTTTGTTGTTGATAAGCTATACATTTTGGACGTGGATATCCCAAAGGTTACATGAATTTTTTTTTTAAATCCTTTGTTCTTAACAAGCTGAAAATTGTTCACAGAACAGCTATAATGTTATACTCTTCCAAGAGTTGGCATAGAGCTAAATACTGAAAGAGGTTAAAAATACTTTATAAAGCAAAATTTACAAATTAGTTCTCCCCCCTGACTGGGGTGCATTGTAGATAGATGGAAATAGTCACCAGCAAAGGCACACTGGAAACTGTTTATGGAATGAAAAAAAAATACAATCTATTAACTTGCAAGTTATAGATTTAGTGCTTGCCATTAGCACAGGGTGCACAGAACATAGTCGCCTCCACATAAACATATATGCACAATGCTGCTTGAAAAGAAATAAGTGAACTTGCCAAAGTTGAAAGAGTCTTAATAGTACATTAAAGTTTCATTATTGGAGTAGGAGAACTGGGGTTGAAACTGTGTTTTAGAATGGCAGTTGCTTTGCAAGTTTACAGTCATCAGTAGAAATTAGCAAGCATTCCTCCTTTCTATGGTTAGGGCAGACATTGCAGTTATTTGATGAAGGTTCATTCCACTTGCTGGTATTCTTGTTACAATACTTTGAGTTCTATTTCCTTTCAAAGAATGCTGACACGTTCACTCAAAGCCTTCATTTCTGTCTCTTCTATCTCAGTGTTCTCACTGTAAACCGTTTTATGATTGACTAGGTGTGTTGGATACTCCAAGCCATGCTGTCCAGCAAACTGTTCCCAGCGGGAATCATCGCTCTCATGAGTGATATAGCGTTCTCCAAATTTGCACTCAAGCTCTCGTAGATCCAGCCATGTTTGGTAGTCCTTCAGGACAAAACGAAGAAAAGAAATAATCAAGCTTCAAAGCCAACACGAGGCTGTTTACAAATTTTACAAACCATTAGGGAGAATTTTTCTTGCTAACATAATCACCTTCTGGGATTTTTGGACTTTTATTCCACAGAAGGGCTTTTGGGAAAAAATATTTTTGAAGTACTGTCAAACAATTAAAAAAAACACCAAACTGAAAGGTGGTTAAAACGCTAATGAGCTGGACAATTGAAGACCTTTTCCAAACACCCAAAACAATAAGCAAATTGTGAGCCTGTCTCAGTAATTGATAAACATCTCACACCCATTTTGTTGGGAAGTCTCTGCTCCTGCACTCAGCAGAGGCTCTCTGACATAGGCCAACCTCTCTACTTGTGAACAGATGAGTTTAAAATAGGGACAAAAGTGCACATTGGCCAGTTTTTAAGCAGACGGCTGTTAGGGCAGGCTTTTGCCTAGACTCAGATGGTTAGGATGTAGAAGCGCACAGAAAAATAATTTTGTTAAGTCAAACATGATGACCATCAATGTGAGAAGCACAGCATGTTCCTTATTTTGTATTACTATAGATAGGCAGTTGTGCTGATTTAATTGAATCCAATCATAACCATGGCCTGGATGTTCACTTGCCATAGGAAAAATAAAATAGCTTAATGAATCATCCCAGCCTCATCTCACTTGAAGGTTAACAATCTGCTGACTGAATGATTGCAGGAACCCAGATGTGAATGGTTTGATATCCTGTACGTATGTCAAGGGGATTGTTGCCCCTCCTATGTAATACTGTCAAATAAGTTGATGTTGGGCAGTGGAGCTATGAAATTTGACTTGGGTAGTAAGCCAATGAGCAATCGTGAATCTGCAGCCTGTTTTGCCCTTCACCCGATCGTCTCCCCTGTTGAAATCAATGGGAAGTAGAAACAGGTGGAGTGGGAAACAGGTGATGATTCTCACCCCGTGAGTCCACTCCACAATGTCAAAGAAAGTTATGTGAGTGACTGATGTCACTGAACCTAAAAGGTTATTGACAGCAAATACAAACTTGTAACAATCACATTAAAATCAACTAATGCAAAGGGCTTTAAAAACCTAGCTAAAGTACAAATACTCGCATAGCAAAGATGACATCCAGGGCAGTAGTGATCTTGATAGGATACAAGATTGGACTGACCCGCAATATACACATAGATCTGAAAATCTATGTACTCACTCTTTTTCCATTATAGGGAGTGTTAATAACATCCTAGCCAATTTCAAGATAAAAAATGAGAAGTGACTAGGACCAAACAAAATGCAGTTCAGTCTGCAAGGTCTAGTTCCCAGGGATGTTTTGAAGGGGGTTAACAAAAATGAATTGAGAGCAACTTATTTGTAAAAGGAAACATTGACAAACAATTCCATTCCTGAATTTTTATACTAATCTGGGATAGACAGTTCTTCAGTTGATAATTCAAAAGCATCTTCCAAGATTGGCTTAAGAAATGACAGACTGTGCAGAAGACAATTGTAGAAAAGGAAGTAATCTGACCTGCAACCAAGGATGACTGAGAGACTTGTCCACGCTAAAACGTTTTCTCATTTTTACTTGCAATAGATTATTGATGACGTCAATAGCTGGAATATAAAAAAGCAATCAATTGGTGTGCACTTCTGAAATACAGAAATGGAATTTAGATTATAAAGTATGTCAATGAAAACAGTAAATGCATGCAAACAAAATAAAGCTTATCTGAAGGGTCAAGTGCTGGCTCTGTGAACTTGACCCTGGGGCTACAGACTTCAAAAGCTATCCATCATCATCATTCAGCTGAATGAACAATCACAAAAAAAACGCACATTTGACATGAATTATAAAGGCCATTTACAAATGCTTTGGCAGACACAAGCAATTCCATTTACTGGTGTGATTGCTGCTTATTGCAGTAGTTTGTTCTCATGTTACATTGAGGTTTTATGAAACAAAAATCACCAAGTTAAACAGTCACTCGGAGATAAATGAAAAACGCTGAGGTACACAAGGTTGGGCTGAATCGTCCGAGAAGTGGCATTCACCATCGGATTGTCACTCTACTCCTATTTTCATACCCAATGCCGGAGCTCTGCATTTCTGGCTCAGACTTCCATATTGGGCCTCTTCAGAAATGCAGGGCATACCAGTTGGGAGTCCTTCCCGTCAGTGCAGGATTGTCAGGATGGCCAAACCACATCCCTTTCTATGGCACTAACTGCTGTATTTTGGTAAGTCATCATTCAGTAGCCCATCAAAATGCTTTGGGACATTTAAATAGCTTTTCACTGTGTTGGTGCATGAGATAAGTGGATAGGGTACCAGCTGGGTAGGGTACCAGCTGGGTAGGGTACCAGCTGGGTAGGGTGCCAGTTGGATAGGGTGGCAGGGTTGTAGGTGTCAGGGTGGTGAGGTTGGGTCGGAGGATTAGGGCAGAGCTGGTGGGTTGGAGGTAGTTGGAGAGTGAGGGTGGAGTCAAAGTGCCGGGAGGAATCGGAGGGTCAGCGGGGAGTCGGAGGGCAAGGGCAGAGCTGGTGGGCCAGTGGGGAGTCGGTGGGTCAGGGGAGAGTCATAGAGTCGGAGGAGTGAGTCAGATGGTCAGGGCAGAGGAGGTGGCTCGGGGAGGGTCAGAGAGTCGGGGGGAGTCAGGGGTTTGGCAAGGTCAGTGGCTATTCTAACATTTCCTGGGTAACTATCCAGGTGAGTCCGAACCATCCAAACTCTCACTCAGAGTCAGAGACTTTTTTGGAGGAGCAGGGGGATTATCCATCGGAAGTTGAAACTCCCCAGACAATTCCTGTGGAGTCCTTGTGTTGGGACTTCCAAGGGGTTCCTAAGCAAATCTTCCAGAGTCCATCTCGTCTCGGACTGTCCAGAGACCGGAAGATCTGGCCCATTATTCTGAAAGTGAATGCAGTTATACATTTTACAATCACTTCTTGTGAATGGCATCTGCTATGTTAGAGGCTAAACTATTGCACACTAAATGGAATCACATTCTGTTTGAGTATTTGCAGCATTGTTTTCAAATGTGTCACCAGGTATGATCCATACTGTGTTAGTTGTTCTCAGCAAGTTTGCACTATAGTTCACCAATGATGGGGGAAATTACCCAGATTATGTCTAGTGACTCCCACTGGAAAGTGAAGACATGGATGTTGAGTAAAGACCAAGGCTGAGAAGTTCAGCAGAGCCCATTGTTTGGGCCAAGGAGCCTGGAATTTTGATTCTCAGACCTCATTATTATGTAGAAGTTGCAGTAGTTGGGGCCAGCACAGGTTCCTGTGTGAATATTCAGGTAAGTGATTGGATAAGATCACAAGAGGTCTGGAGAAGGAACAGCTGGCCTTAGACCACAATTGGGGGATGCTGTGGGAATTTTGGAAAGAAGGTTGCTGTAATTTGCAGTATTGCTGGGGACGAGGGCCTTAGTTTGAAATCGGGTGGCCAGGGGTCGGTGGGGGGGGGGGGGGGGGGGGGGGGTGGGGGAGGGTGGTGTGGGGGTGGGAGGGGGAGGGGGGGAGGAGGGGGTGAGGGGGGTGGTGGTAGGAGATCCACGGAGCCTGGAGGTCAGAGCGGGGAGTCAGATCGGAGATCGCAGGACTAGGAGTGACAGTGATTAAAGTGAGGTATAAACCCTTCCTTCATTGCGTACGGCTGAGAACTAGATTTCCCGCAGCCTTCAGCCCTGGTGCTGGCTGCCCCAGGCACAAGGCAAAGTTTCCAGAGGGAGCAGAGGCAGGTGAGGGGCCCCTGCTTCACACAAATTATTGGCCTAAGACCTGTTTCTGATGTGCATAAAATACATCTCCTGTTTGGTCTTTACCAAAATGGAGTCGAGCATGGCACAGACCAGAATTTTGGACACAAAACGGCAACTACAGCTCTGAAAGGCAGCAAAGGATGACTGAAAAAATAGAGTGAGAATAGATTATCAGAGGAAACTAACAAGAAATATAAAAACTGACAGTAAGAACTTCTACTTGAATATAAAAAGGAAAAGAGTGGCTAAAGTGAACATTGGCCCTTTAGAGAGTGAGACTGGGGAATTAACGGAAAACAAGGAAATGGCAGAGACTTTGAACATGTATGTTGTAGCTGTCTTCAAGGGAGAAGGCACTAAAAGAGTCCCAAAAATAGCAAAAAAAATCAGGGGGCAAAAGAGATGGATGAACTTAAAGCAAACATTATCAATAGAGAAAATGTACAAGGCAAATTTATGAGACAAGTTCCCTAGACCTGATGGTCTGCATCCTAATGTCTTAAAAGAGATGACTGCAGGGATGCATTGGTTGTAATCTTCCAAAATTCCCTAGATTCTGGAAAGGCCCCAACAGATCCAAAAAACACAAATGTAACACCTCTATTCAGGAAAGGGTGGAGACAGAAAACAGGAAACTAGAGATCAGTTAGGCTAATATCTGACATTGGAAGATGTTGGAATCCATTGTTAAAGAAGTAGTATCAGAACATTAAAAACAATCATAATACAATCAAGCAGGGTCAACATGGTTTAGTGAAAGGGAAATCATGTTTGACAAACTTATTCCTGTTCTTTGAGGATATAATGAACAGGATGAATAAAGAGGAACCAGTATATTTCGACTCCCTAAAGGCATTTGATAAAGTGCCACCTAAATGGTTATTGCACAAGACATACTGTTGGGGCAATATATCAGCTTAGATAGAAGATTGGCTAACTTACAGAAAACAGAGAGTCACGATAAATGGGTCATTTTCAGATTGGCAAACTGGAACTAGGGAAGCACGACAGGGGTCAGTGCTGGGACCTCAACTATTTATGATCTATATCAATGAATTGGATGAAGGGACAGACTGTATTGTTGCCAAATTTGCTGGCAATAGAAAGATGGGTGGGAAAGTAAGTTGTGAGGAGGACAAAAAGGTTCAGCAAAGGGATAAGACTGGGCCAAAATTTGGCAGATGGCGTATATTGTGGGAAAATATGAGGTAGTCCACTTTGGTAGGAATAATAGGAAAGCAGAATATTATTTAATAGGAGAGAGACTACAGAATGCTGCAGTACAGAGGGATCTGGGTGCCCTTGTACATGAATCACAAGAAGTTAGCATGCTGATACAGCAAGAATTGAGGAAGGCAAATAGAATGTTGGACTTTATTGCAAGGGTGCTGGAGTATAGAAGTAAGAAAGTCTTGCTACAACTGTACAGGGCAATGTTCAGGCCACACCTAGAGGTCTGTGTGCAGTTTTGGTCTTATTTTAAGAGGGATATATTTCTAGTGGAGGCAGTTCAGTGAATGTTCGCTAGATTGATTCCTGGGACGAAGGGATTGTTTTATGAGGGAAGATTGAGCATGTTGAGCCTATACTTATTGGAGTTTAGAAGAATGAGAGGTGATTTTATTGAAACATATAGGATTCTGAGGGGGCTTGACAGGGTAAATCCTGAAAGGATATTTCCCTTTGTGAGAGAATCTGAAGCTAGGGACTATAGTTTGGGAATAAGGGGTTTCCCACTAAGATGGAGATAAGGAGGAATTTCTTCTCTCAGGGGGGGTTGTGAGTCTTTGGAATTCTTTTCCCCAGAGAGCAGTAGAGGTTGGGTCACTGAATATCTTTAAGGCTGAGTTAGACAGATTTTTGATCTATAGGAATGTCAAAGGAGATGGGGACTGGCTGCAATGTGGAGTTCAAGCCACAATCAGATCAGCCAGAGTCTTATTGAATGGCAGAGCAGGCCTGAGGGTCTGAATGACCTACTCTGGCTCCTAATTCTTACATTCTTATTGTCATATGGGATTCAAGCATACCGACTACATGAAGATTATAAACCAGGGATCCATTATTCCATTGGTATCAAATCTTTATAAACATTAATGGAAAAGCTTTACTCTGAGAAACAATTTATTTACAATGGACATTCATGACCAACACTCCAGATCCACCTGGATACTGTTTAAAGTTTAACTCCTGATCTCTAACCAGCCAGGTAGCAGAGTTCAGTTGGTGGACCTCCTACTGCTAACTTCCTGTGATCCATGTGAACCAGGTTACCTCATCTCCCAGACACGAAGGGAATCTTCCTCTCCTCCAGGTGTCTCAGATCTCAGGGTGCTATTTGGGCAGTCTGCCCAGTTCTCCAGCAGCTGTCTGCCTGCCCCAATTCCCCTTGCCGTCTCTCCAGCCACCGTCAGAGGCTTCGAGCTGCACCGTTTTTGGCCTTGGCACTTACCACGTTGCAACTCACAAACCTTGGGCTCCTTGCTGCTGCTCTCAGCTCACCTCATAGCACCTGGTTCTGCTCCACCCAGCCTGCCAAAGACACTGTTCTCTGCACAGACAGCCCACAGGGGCTGACCAGCCCCCTGCCTGGTACTCTACCCACCATCCCCACCTGCTGACGGAAGCTCTGCTACATTATGAAAACCCAGGCTCTAAGGAACCAAAGTTTCTAGACCTTGATCTAGCCTGGCTGTGATATCCTAAATTCTTCAACAGCCCGCCAACACTCTCAGTCCGGATTCACATGATACACATGAAGAACAATGGCTTGTGACACCATGAGAAGGTGCCCTCAGGAGGGCAGTGGAGAAAAAGGAACAAGGAATACACTTTAAATATTTTCTCCAAATATAAGTGCATTATAGTTTCTGAAATTAAAAGTATAATTCAATTGTCATGAAGCTATTAATATATATAATATTATTGGAAAATATTTTTCTTTTAAAATAGAGATTTGGTCTGTGGGTATGTCTTAATTGGATTAAAGCAAGCTACTCTGGGTGCTTCTATGTGTACTAGTTTTGAGATGTAAACAAAGAAGTAGAGGCGTATTTGCATTTTTTGAACAGAGCATTCAAGAAGTGGGGTGAAGTTTGGCACCTAGCTAGCAGAGACCAAGCAATATATTTATATTACTAATAAAATTGGTACTATGAAAGTAGTTTTATTGTGAGAAGAGGTGGGGTTCAATGAGGCTGGTGATACAATGAGAATTTTACATTCAATGAGCTGTGCTGGATATAACCAATAACAGTTTTCACGTGTGCAGAGCAGAGGCAATGTAAGATCAAAGTAGCTGTAAGCCTTAAACTGTCTCCGCAGGAACCAAAGGTAGAGGAACCTCATTTTTAATTCATAAGGTGAAAATACTTTGCCTGGTGTCTGGTTAAGTCTATGGGTTGCTGTTGACTTAATGGAGATTAGTTTGGGAATTTGTTAAAAGTTATGATAGTAGTAATTTGTAGCCATGTGTATATATTTTAACCCATGTAAATTAATAAAATGTTTCATTTAGTTTAATATAAAACCTCTTGAGAACTGGTGGTCTGATTCCTGAATTTAGAGTTGCACCTCAAACATACCACTTAAAATTATAGGTTATGACAGTTGTTTAAAGTTTCCCTCTGGGATGTTTAAATAACTCAGCTTTACCAAAAGGCTGTCACATAACATGAATAGAGATGGCAAAGATAGACTGGCGTTCAGTTCTATTTGTGATTTATATAACCCTGTTTCCACAAGAAGCTATGTGCTTTGATATGTTTGCTGTCACATCAGCAACTAACTGATAAACTAATATTGTTATCCTGTTACTGTTACATTATTTAAATCTCCTTATGAGCATGTGTGAAACCAGGCCACTCAGCTCTTTTCTGTTCCTTGCGTTATAAATTTAAATATGATGCAGGAATGACCCGAATTATTTTAGACAGTGAGCTGTAGTTATACTGCAGCTTTTCGTCTTGCACTCATCAGGACATTTCTCAAGAATACAAATTCAAGGGAGACAACAAATATAAGTGGCAGCCATTTTCTGGTTCATTCCTCAAGGCAACGCCTTGACCAATCAGCGTCAAGCTGCCTGGCTTAAATTTCAAACAATGCTTGGCAGTTAACTGTCAGCCACCATCAACCCGTGGATTCTCCATGGCAACGCTTCTGCCAATCAGAGTCCACTTGCTAACCAATACGCACTCTCTTTTCATACAGTATAAATATGTTGTCTCCCTTGGATTTATTTTCTTGCAAATTGTCCTGATGAGTGCAAGATGAAAAGCTTCAACAAAAATCTATTTTTTCATCATCACTCTGTACTTCACAACGACTGTTTATATTGCAGCTATTGCACAGCACTCCTCATTATCACAACTATTGCCAATCTGACAATTTCTCTGAAATTATCAGCAAATCGTTGCATTTTTGACAATTCTTTTGGACTCAGAAACCACAATGTCTAAATAGGGGAAAATATAAAATTCAAACTGGAAGCAAATAAGGGGCACAATGGCCCAGATCTTTGAGGAGTCATGGAGACTCTGTGGACCTTTAAAAATGCTGGGAGGGTCTCCGGATCTGGAAGTCCTGCCCACCCCGTCTTTGACAGACCCCATTTTCTCTGTTAGCGGAAAGGGGGTGAGGCATGATTGACACATGGAGGGAAACCTAAACTCAGCAGGGGCATTAGGATTCAATGTGGGAGTCAGGAATTTTTAGTGCTCATGATGGAGGATAAGGCGCTGGATTTTACAGGGTGTTGGACTGCTCACCCCGCTCCCCCCCCCTCCACCCCACCGCTCCCCCCCACCCAAAAACACAACTCGTGGAAGGAGAGTTGGCCGACAGCCACCCACCCACAAGAAGCCCACTCTGCAGCCAGAGAGCGCTGCCATTGGGATAAACTAAATGGGAGAGGAACTTCCTCCCCACAGTGAGAAGAAGTCCCACCCCCAGGAGCTGCTGGTCAATCTGATTGGCTGGCAGCTCGAGCAGCCCTGGCAGGTCCGAGAGCTCAGTAGGGGGCACTGCTGGGACTTAGAGGAGGAGCAGGGAAAAGAGAAGATGGATGTTGAAGCCAGGTAAATTCTGGGCATTTAGTGAGGGGAGTGATCCGAGAGTCCAGCAAAGGGGGTGGGGGTGGGGGGGTGTTGTGGGGGGCTGGGATTGGGAGGGCAGCAGTGAGGAACGAAAGGGGTGGTGACAACTTTGGGGGGGGTGCTTCTGATGCACGCAGGGCACCCCCCGAATGATGAGCCCCCGTTTCCTTCTGCCTTTTTTCAACTTGGCCTGCCCACTGCTCCCCGCCTGCCCATACCAGCCATATTATGCCGTGAGCAATGTTTTATCCTGGTCAGTTGGCTGGGTAATACGCTCATTTGACCTTTAATAATTTATTTAAGTGTGCGGGCAGGCAGCCGATGTCAGCACCTGCCACCTAAGGCATTACAGGGGTCCGCTTGAGGGTGGACAGGAAGGTGGTGGGCTAGGCACCCCTCGTATTTTACACACTTGCACTGAAAACACGCCTTGTGGTGGGGGGAGGGGGGAGTGTAAAATCCAGCCCAATGTCTGGGCAACTGTTGAACTGCGAAGTCATTTAAATCCCAAGGCCTTTAAAAATTAAAAAAGCAGCCTGCTTGTGTCAATGAGAGTTGAAAACAATCTCTTCTAGCAGTTACAATAGCTGTTTGTTGACATTACCCCAAGGCTACTATTATGCCATTATTAATACTCAATCATTATTTCAGTAGGGGATCCTAAGTTCATAGTTTGATTGACAGCTCAAAGAGGTCATTGAAGGATTAGCTGGCTTTGTTGTGAGGTTATGAATACAGGCATTTTTGTTTTGTAAGAGACTAAGTACTTGAGGCAATTTAAATGTTTTGAATAGGCTTCCATGAACAGGATTGCTTTTTTTACTATAGAAAAGACTGTAATAGATGTTTAGAATTTTATTTTACTTCATCTCAACATGGCCCTTGATGTCTGCCCATGGTGGATACTGGGTGAGTTAGCATGGAGGGTGTAAGGGCAAAGGGTTTTTTATTATTCATTTACGGGATATGAGGGTCATTGGCTAGGCCAGCATTTATTGCCCATCCCTAATTGCCCTTGAGAAGGTGGTGGTGAGCTGACTTCTTGAACTGCTGTAGTCCTATGAAGCAGGTACACCCACAGTGCTGTTAGAGAGGGAGTTCCAGGATTTAGACCCAGAAACAGTGAAGGAACAGTGATATATTTCCAAGTCAGGGTGGTGAGTGGCTTGGAGGGGAACTTCCAGGTGGTGGTGTTCCCATCTATCTGCTGCCCTTGTCCTTCTAGATGGTAGTGGTCATGGGTTTGGAAGGTACTGCCGAATGAGCCTTGGTGAGTTTCTGCAGTGCATCTTGTAGATGGTACACACTGCTGCTACTGTGCTTTGGTGGTGGAGAGAGTGAATGCTTGTGGATGTGGTGCCAATGAAGGGGGCTTCATTTTCCTGGATGGTGTCTTCTTGGGTGTTGTTGGAGCTGCACTCATCCAGGCAAGTGGAGATTATTTAATTACACTCCTGACTTGTGCCTTGTAGATGGTGCACAGGCTCTGGGGAGTCAGGAGGTGAGTTACTCGCTGCAGGATTTCTAGTCTTTAACCGGCTCGGGTAGCCACAGTATTTATATGGCTAGTCCAGTTCAGTTTCTGGTCAATGGTAACCCCCAGGATGTTGATAGTGGGAGATTCACTGATGGTAATGTCATTGAACATCAAGGGGCAATGCCTAGATTCTCTCTTGTTGGAGATAGTCATTGCCTGACACTTGTGTGGCGCGAATGTTACTTGCCACTTGTCAGCCCAAGCCTGGATATTGTCCAGGTCTTGCTGCATTTGGATATGGACTGCTTCAATATCTGAGGAGTCACAAATGGTGCTAAACATTGTGCATTCATCAGCGAACATCCCCACTCCTGAATTTATGATGAAAGGAAGGTCATTGATGAAGTAGCTGAAGATGGTTGGGCCTAGGGCACTAATCTGAGGAACTCCTGCAGTGATTTCCTGGAGCTGAGATGATTGACCTCCAACAACCACAACCATCTTCCTTTGTGCTAAGTATGACTCCAACCAGCAGAGAGTTTTCCCCCTGATTCCCATTGACTCCAGTTTTGCTCGGGCTCCTTGAGGCCACACTCGGTCAAATGCTGCCTTGATGTCAAGGGCAGACACTTGCACCTAACCTCGGGAGTTCAGCTCTTTTGTCCAAGTTTGAGCCAAGGCTGTAATGAGGTCAGAAGCTGAGTAAACATGGCAGAACCCAAACTGGGCGTCAGTGAGCAGGTTATTGCTAAGCAAGTGCTGCTTGGTAGCACTGTTGATGACCCCTCCCATTACTTTACTGATGATGGAGAATAGACTGATGGGACGGTAATTGGTCGGACTGGGCTTATCCTGTTTTTTGTGTGCAGGATATACCTGGGCAATTTTCCACATTGTCGGATAGTTGCCTGAGTTCTAGCTGTACTGGAACAGCTTGGCTAGGAGCACAGCAAGTTCTGGAGCACAAGTACCCAGACATGCAAGTAGTCCTGTGCTGTAGCTTCACACCTCATTTTTAGGTTTACGTGGTGCTGCTTCTGGCTTTATCCCCTGGTTTGATGGTAATGGTAGAGTGGGGGATGTGCTGGGCCATGAGGTTACAGATTGTGTTCGAATACAATTCTGCTGCTGCTGTTGGTCCACAACACCTAATGGATGCCCAGTCTTGAGTTGCTAGATTTATTCGAAATCTATCCCATTTAGCACGCTGGTAGTGCCACACAACACAATGGAGGGTATCCGCAATGTGAAGATGGTACTTCGTCTCCACAAGGTTTGTGCAATGGTCACTCCTACTGATACTGTCATGAACAGATGCATCTGCGGCAGGCAGGTTGGTTAGGATGAGGTTAAGTATGTTTTTCCCTCTTGTTGGTTCCCTCACCACCTGACGCAGACCCAGTCTAGCAGCTATGTCATTTAGGAACACGGCCAGCTCTGTCAGTAGTGATGCTACCGAGCCACTCTTGGTGATGGATATTGAGGTTGTCCACCAGAGTACTTTCTGCACCCTTGCCACCCTCAGTGGTGGTGGGCGAATTGGCGTAATTTGGCATGGAGGGCATGAGGAGCCATTAGGGATGGTGGGGGGACATGAGGTGGCATGGATGGGTTATGTGGACTAAGTGAAAGGTGAGGCGGTATAAGCAGTGAGGGCCATAGGGCCTCATATTTCACAAAACAACTAGGACAAAGTCTGAGACAATCGAGCCGGGGCTTTGGAAGAGCCACCCATGGTACACAGCAGCCCCTATTGCCGCCTCCAATCTGCATCCATGCACAGCAGGCCCGACCCCATCCCACACCCCAGAGTGAAGATCCCGCCATTCGAGTGAGTTTCTCCCAAGGCGATTGCTGCGAGTTCCTGCCACCTGACTCGGGAGTGAAATTCCGGGCCACTATTTATGCTTGCTTTAGGAAAATCCTTGAACACAAAGTAGATGAGCCAAAGTATTACTGAATGGAGATCAATGAGCAACAGAATTCCAATGTTCACTTCCGTGAAGATGTGAAGATATCACAATGTTACATCAAACCATGTTACAGATGAGTAAATATTCAGGATGTGTGCCTGGTTGAATATTGCGTTCATACCTACCAAAGATATTAAGGAGGTGATTACTCTTTGGTCTAATTTTTACTCTGCAAATGGATTAAAGGTGAGCAATATCATAACAGCAATGTTGTCCTTCAGAGAAAGAGGCTGAATCTCCCTTTGAACTTTGAAATGAAATGAGAAATATTGAAATATTTTTATCTTGCTTCTTACACCCCAGTTCTGTGTTTTAATGAGTCCGTTTAATATATTTACCTTCAAGGGAGATCTCCTTCCAGGGATTAGGTGGATACATGAAAGCAGCATTCTGGATTTGATCATGAATGTCTTCATCCTCATTAAATGGAAAGGTGCCACTAAGACTGACATAGACGATAACGCCTACAGACCACATATCTAACGATCGGTTATAACCTTTGTTCCGAAGCACTTCTGGAGCCAAATATGCTGGCGTTCCCACCACAGAACGCCTGAAAGACTTCTCCCCAATTATACGTGCAAATCCAAAGTCACAAAGCTTGACCTATATTTAGAAAAGCACCAGGTGTGATGAGAATTAAAATGATTAGGCGCAACAATCTGCAAAAAAAAGCATTGTACAGAAATGTAAAGCTAGAAAACCTACAGGATCTGTGTTCAGAGACTAAGATAATATATTCACTCTAACCTGTGGCAAGGGGTCCGCTGATGCCAGCAGCACGTTCTCGGGTTTCAAGTCACAGTGAACTATGTTCTTAAAATGAAGATGTCGCAAAGCAACAAGTATCTGTTTCAAAAAATGATCACATTAATAAAAAACACTCTCCAGGAAATAATATCTCCTGTTTATCAATGTATAGTTTTGGAATAGGCAGAATCAGACTTCACTTTAATCTCAGAATTTCTCTATGGACATTAAATAAAGGAAGAATAGACTATGTAGAACTTAGAAAGCTGAGCTAATGTGATGAAAAAAATGTGCAACACAATTCTATGAAGTGTCGAGCGTTTTGAATGTTACATCTCGAAGTAAGGTACAGGTACCTGGCTGCACTGGTATCAGCAAGCAGTTTCCATTTTCCATTTGCAAGAAATTGTCAAAATTCACTCAATTGCATATCTGATAGATATGTGATGCAATAAGGTTAGTCTTCATATTTTGAGGTTTCAGTTAATCGACGTTTAAATCTGGTTTTCAATCAACTGATTAAGAATAATCCCCTGCCGCTATTTTAGTATCATGTGCAAATATTAACACCACTCTCTCTAGACCCATATCCAAACCATTGATATACACAGGGAACAGAAGTGGCCCCAAAAATGTACCCTGAGGAACACCAACCACTTTGAAAAAACTGGCCCAACTCCTAAGCTGTCTTTATGTAAATTTTGAATTTAAGAACAATTTTTAATCCAGTTTGTTATCCTCCCTCTAACTCTGTATCCTTAATCTTCTTGGGTGATTTTCCATCTGGAATGTGAGAAAGGCATTCCTAAATCCCGTCTGGAATCAGTGCACCTACATTTCCACTATTTACCCACCTACCATGTCTTGATTGCTCTAATCGTTACTTCATAGTCAATAAGTTTAAAAAATAGGAAATTATTTTCATCAAGGAGCCAAGAGTATTTTTGGATCTGGCAGCAGTTTAAGGGTTAATTCCACTGTTACAACATGAGATGGATGACAACCAGAGTCAAGATGCTAGCAAAGAAGAATCTACATCCTTTGATAATAGGCGTGAGTTTTGACTGATGGAAAGAAAAGATAGACCTTCACATCTGTGATATGGCTCAGGCATAAGGGTGAAAGGCAGCAATGGAAAGGATATGTCATGACTAGCTGGAAGGAAACTCAAATGAGACAACCAGAAATGACTTGATGAATATGTGTAGAGTATGCTGAAAAATAGTATCGATGGTGAGCGCAGGTGCTGTCCAAGGTCCAAATTGATTTCAGCAGAGTAATCATGGGTGAGGACCAGACCTATAATATGAATTCAGAAGTGACTGAGCTTCTCCCTAATTCTAATTTAAACAAGACTAGCTAAGGGTTCAAAACACATTGCAAATTGAGTCCCATATATTGGCTTTTTTAATATTAGATATCCTTTCAAGTTCAAGTCATTTAGAGATATTTTTATAGCAAAGATGCTTCACTTGAGCTGCAGGCTGGTTACTAGTTTTATCAACTGTTTAAAAAGAATTCAGCAAAAGTGCACCAGTAGTATTATTAATGATGCTATTTACATGTCAGTTTTGAAGATCGTATTATTAATCTGCTTGCCCTTGTAACTGTCACGTACCTGCGTAATAAGAAACTTTGTTATGCGTTCTGGCAGCCGTCCTTTCTCACTTGACAGGATTACTTCCAGCATGTCTCCATGGAGCTTCTCCATGACAACAAACACTCTTTCTGGAGTCTCAAACATGCATTCCAAATTCACCACACCAGGATGATGCAGATTCTAGGTGAAGAAATTGTATCTATAAAAAGGTGTCCTTTCCCATTGACAATACAAGTTTAAAATGGAACAGTATCTTTAAAATAAATTATTTGAGTATTTTGTGGACAAGCAAAATCTTATGGTAAGATATAGATTAGATTGTGGACACTGAAATTAAAAAGTAAATCATTAAAAGTTTACATTTACAAGGTATATATTTTTGATATTCTTTTATATTCATGATGATTTCAGCCCTAGAGAATGAAACCATCAGCTTCAGTGGTGACAAACAACAAATGCTTCTTCCCTCTCCCAACAACCCTTAACCGTTCTATTCCCATGGAAAATGGGCCAGGAATATCCAAAATTGCTTTACATAGGATTCTGACAACCAATTGTCAGACCGTTCTCAACGCCCCAGGACTGGATTTTATCCTGGCTCTCAAAGCTCAAAGGATGCTGTGTTAACCCACTATGGCAACACTCCTCCCCATTCCCACCCCCACCCACACACAATGCTAATTCTGAGGCCTCTGAATGTTTGCTGTCAATGTTCAGGATTTCTCCCCCATTTACCTGTAAAATGGCAACTTCATTCCGAAGCTGACTTTCCTGCTTTGTTGGGAATCTTAGCTTATCAATTACTTTGATTGCGACATCTCTCCCTGTCTTGCGATGTTTACCTACAAACAAGCAAAAAAGATTCAACTTTAAATGTGGACTGTAACACTGGAACATTTTCTCTTGTGATATTTTAGATTATTCGATTGCATTTCCTGCCTTCTCCAGCTCTCTTAGTCATTGTTTGGTTATCAATGGCCAGGCAGTCAATGTCAATGTCAATGTCGGAATTGCTGGCAGTGAGATTTGTGTTTTACGCGGATGGCTGGAGAAGCAGTTAGAGTTTGAAGTCAAGGTTAACAATCCGTTCACTGGCACCAGCTGATGCCGTGTGAATGGTTGAGATGCCACCAGGGCAGAAGTTCAGGATGTGGG
Organism: Cetorhinus maximus; assembly: GCF_964194155.1. NCBI lineage: Eukaryota > Metazoa > Chordata > Chondrichthyes > Lamniformes > Cetorhinidae > Cetorhinus > Cetorhinus maximus. The sequence continues at coordinate 101,473,517 of NC_135896.1, forward strand.
CGACGCTCTGACTTGGATGTCCACAGTCACTATTTAAGCTCATCCTCATGTTCCACTTGTGAAGCCACATCTCCCCCGGGGCCGTCCCCAAGTGGTTGAGGGTTTCCACAGAGTTTCTGTGGGAGGTTGAAACCGGCTGGGACTTCACCCTGGGGTCAGTTAGCAGATTGAGGTTGGTGATGTTAGCAGACAACCGGGAGGTGTGCCATCGAGACATGGGGCTGTCATCAGATTGTAGGATGTGGAGAGTGGGGACTATGGGATTTCAGACGAGTGTGTGGGGTTTTTTTTGAGGTCCCGTCAATGGGACCTGCTGTCAGCTGGTGATGTGCTTTCATGAGGCAAGATGGTCATCAAGGAGTTCAACGTGTGCTAGCACAGGAAGCCCCGTGAGCTGTTTTGTTCTCAACATCCCAGAAATAATCCTCATGACTTCCTGAGGGTGGATCTCGACTACACAGTGAACCTTTCCAGTGGCTGCAATGTTTTACTTTTATTCTTATCCTCAACCAGTTTCCATATGCACTGTTTCAGCAAGGGTACTTACTACCTCAGTGGGCTGATTATTACTTCTTTTTACTGTTGAAATTTGCTATTTTTTTTTCACAGCCTAGCTAAAATACAATGATTGTTGTTGCCTCTCTCTCAGTAGAGCCTTTATAAAGAATCAGCCATAATAAATAGCTGAAGAGAACAACTACGCTGGCACAAAATAAAACTGAGTGCATGTGGTGAAAAAGGATTCCTCAGCTGGTTGGATATCAATATAAGTTTACACCAGACTTTGTGTCACTGACTCAACTAATGAAGGGCCTAAGGGACAATTTCTCTGACTAGACATTGTTAAAAGTAAAACTCCTGGAGTTTATAAAGACAGCTCATTGACTGCAGTGAAAAAACTTCACTGATGGTAATTGTCCTTTGGTATAACATAAAATAGATTGTAAAAATGAATCGTGAGAGGAAGGGTAGATTTCTTGGTGATTTCCTGGTTTGTTGCTACTCTTCAGTAAGTAACTACTTGCCCATTGTAGCATGTTTTGTTTGTGTAGCCATTCACTGTGACTTTAATATTCAGGATAATAGCTGATTTAGTCAGTGTAACATATACTTGCACCTTCTCAATAAAGTGCAATTCATGATTTGAAATAGAATATAAATACGCTCGATTTTCCTGCTTTTGTGATTTCACCTATTTAGGTTCTAGGTTTTGATAGCAGGGTTATTATCCAAACACTCTGGATATCAATGTAGGAAAAAGTAAAATCCACAAGAATGATCAATTATTTGGCAATGATAATGACAGATTTAGTACAGCAAAAGGAACTCACATGAGTTAATTTGTTTTGTTTGATGCTTTGTTTAAGTGCTTATAGTATTTAAATAAGAAATTAAGCTTAAATATAGATAACACTTGCTATAAATTTTCAGCCAATATCTGCAATCTGTGCAAAGCACTGCGCTACCAACTGCCCATCATATGATGGAGGAATTATTAACTTGCATGGTATAGGCCAGCTGCAAAATCTTTCTCCTATATCTCTTACATCGCTTGATCCGGTTGTCAAGCTCCTCACACTCTCTCCATTTTCAGGTACCATGTCCTAAGTGGGCATTGGTGACCACAGACCTCTGTGCTAATCTTGCTCTAGAGGTGTGGATCATCTTTGTTGATGGTACATTCATCTAGTTTGTGAGGCTCTTGAAAAAGATCATTCTTTGTCTACCTCAATCTCTTTTACTATCGATCTTTGCCATTAGCAACAGACTTTCTAAGGGGAGATGGTGCCATGGTGGTAATGTCACTAGTCCAGTGATCCAGAGGCCCTGGCAAATGCTCGGGAGGCAAGGAATCAAATCCCACCATGGCAGCTGGTGGAATTTAAATTAAATTAATAAAAATACAGAATTGAAAGCTTGTGTTTAATGGTGACCATAAAGCTATCATCGATTGTTGTAAAAACCCATCAGGTTCACTGATGCTCTTTAGGGAAGGAAATCTGCCGTCCTTACCTGGTCTGGCCCACATGTGACTCCAGACCCACAGCAATGTGGTTGATTCTTAAATGCCCTCTGAAAGGCCCAGCAAGCCACTCAGTTCATGGGCAATTAGGGATGGGCAATAAATGCTGGCCTTGCCAGCGACGCCCACGTCCCATGAAAGGATAAATCAAAAATCACAAGTTCTTCTTCACACTAACAGAAGAATCGGCACAGCAAAGTGATTGCCCAGGTTAAGGATTCACTTTGCAATCCTTATTCTGTCGCTCACAGGCCATATAATATCATTTATAAAATGGTATCGGTTTTCTTATACTGCTTGCTGGAGAGAAATACCTTTAAAGAAAAATCAAATCAGCTTACAGATCACTGCCTGCAGATCACTAAATGTAGCCGATATGATTGGTTTACTTCACAATGGATTTTGTTCCATGAATGGAGGAATTAAAGTTTACAGAATTATTAATAAACAGGGAAATTTCTCAACAGAAAATAGCTACTTTCAGCTGAATGAGTGTCTTTAGGGTGTGGTTATTCTACAATTCAGTTACACGTATATACAATCATGATGATGCTGCTAAAATAAGTTGATTTCTGGATGTTATGGTAAGTTTCCTTACCCCCATAGACGATTCCAAACTGCCCGGATCCCAGTACTTCATCTGGAAATATTTGATATACCATGCTGATGTCCTGTTGGATGACAGTTATTAGAATAGGTTACATAAGCCTCATTACTGAAAAAAAGACTTCCTCGACAAAATGAGAATCACATCTAAATTATAAACTCTGCATTAATTCCGAAATTCCAAAACGCAAGCTCATGGATATCGAAGCCAACAATCGCTCATTTCCAAAACTGAATAATATTTTTACAGCACTCAGGGAAAAATGTTTCACCAGCTTTCATCATCAGAGATGTCCCCCAGGGTTTATCACGAGCACAATTCATGTTTTTGATACCCGTTAGTGATTTGGACTTGTGGGTACAGGGCACAATTTCAAAATTTGTAGATGAAATGAAACTTGAAGTATAGTAAAGGGCGAGGAGGATAGTGATAGACTTCAAGAGGACATAGACAGGCTGGTGGAACGGGCAGACAGATGCAGGAATATGTGGCGTGGCGTATTTTCTTTCTGTCAAAATGAAAGCTAAACAGCACAAATTTAAAGAACGGAGAGACCTGGCAATGTTCCTACACAAAGCTGTGAAGGTGCAGGGCAGGTTAACAAATCGGGATTCTGGGCTTAGAAACAGAGGCACAGGGTACAAAAGCCAACATGTTTTGCTAAACCTATATAAAAACCTAGGGGGGATTTTATGGGATGTGTAAGAGCAGGAAATGTGGTGGGCGGGTGACTTAATTAGGTGGAGCCGAAATTTCACTTTCCTGATGGGGGTTCACACTTAGCGATTAACTCAGTGACCTACTTGTGGCAGGTCGCGGGTCTCATGCTGCCCTGTCCTGGGCACATGGCGGGTACCGTGTATACTTATTACATTGACATCTTTTGTAATTGTGTCCTACCTTTATGATAAAATCAGCAGCGCAGGAGAACCTTGTGACACCCCCTGTTCACGGTGCTTTAAAGGTTGTGTCTGACGTCAGCAGTTTTCCTTGTTGAACTCTGCAGCACAAGGAAGGGAGGAGGAGAATGGTAGCCTGTATGGAGGCTCGGGACCGGCAAGGACGAGTCAATGGTGGTGGGTGGACTGTGTGGTGGCGTGGTGTGGAGTAGGATCAGGGGCATGGAGGAGTGAAGTGGGAAGGGCCTGGTGTCCTGGTTGTGGTTGGGGGTGGGGCGGGGGGGGTGGGGGTGGTTTGGTGGGTGGGGCTGGGGTCTGTCAGTCAAGGTAAATGAGGGGCCTTTAGGGCAGGGTCAGTACTTTCCAAATGTGTGTCCATCTCAGGGTGTTGGCTGGTAGAGTCCTTACAGGACTTTGAGATCACCTTTCAATCATCCCCACTGGGAGTGATCTCAGACAATGCCCTTTACAATAAATAGTTAGGATAAATAAAGAAATATCCCTAACTCTGCTGTAAAAATCAATGTGTGAGGTGTGCCTGTACATTTAGCTCTTTGATTGAGCTCGTCTCAACCAAAAACGATGATGCACACATGGATAAAGTGAAACCGGTGTAAGATTAAATATTTACAAGTAAAAGTTAAATTTGAAAAACACTCATACCACCTTTGTGCTCTCAATAAGTCTTATATTAATGGCAATGGAGTTGGGCAGGAAAGTGGTGGCCCTGATACAGAGCCTCCCTGTTTGTCCACGAGGTTCTTTTATAGTTGCCCACAGCTACTAAAATTGTCAGCTGACAGTGGGTTTCACCAATAAGAAGCTTTCCCTGCTGCGGAATCGCATGTGTCTCCATCGCACTCTCTGCCAGACCATGAATTTTAATGGTAATTGCGTGGGAGGCAGCAAAAGGTGAAGGAGCGGAAGTGGCATCCATTCCCTGCAATACCGCCAGGAACTGCACGCCAAGGTTAAAATTCCGCCCTAGGTCTGCCCCAGCTGGCATGTTGTGCCCAATACTATGCACCACACTTTAGGAAGGACATGAAGACTCTGAAGAGGATACAGAAGAGATTTATTATCGTGGTTCCAGGGATGTGGGATTACAGTTACAGGGATAGCCTGAAGTCAGGGTTATTTTCCTTACAGCAGAGAGAATGTTAAGAGAAACAGCTTCCAGTGGATGGAGAGTCAATAGCAGGGATAACAAATCCAAGGTGATGCGCAAAGGAATCAGAAGCAAAATGAGGAAAAACATTTTGTGCGAGGAGTTAGCATTTGGAGTATAGTGTCTGCTAGGATGGTGGAAAAAGGAATTGGATAAATGCTTGAAAGATTTAAAAAAAACATGGATATGGGGAAAGAGTGGGGGAGTGGGACTAATTAGATTGCTCTTTGGAAGGGTTGGTGCAGACAGAATGCTCTGTGCCAATACTATTCTGATATTCCAGGGTTTCTTTTAACTTGAGCAGGCATTGCTTCAATGGAAACATATACAAACCTTTTATAAAGGTTAAGTTAAAAGTTGAAATGATCAAATATATAAAGAAATATTTTTTTTAAAGGTCTAGGTGACCTTATAAGAAAACTTTCATTTTTATATCACAAGTTTTAATGTTTCATCAGTAAATTATGAATGGATATCATTGCTGGAGCTCCGTTTTATTTTTCATGATGTCCTTTAGGGAAGGAAATTTGCCGTCCTTACCTGGTCTGGCCTACATGTGACTCCAGACCCACAGTAATATGGTTGAATCTTAACTGCCCTCTGGAATGACCTAGCAAGCCACTCAGTTCAAGGGCAACTAGGAATGGGCAACAAATGCTGGCCTTGCCAGCGACACCCACATCCCATGAAAGAATAAAAAAAATAAAACCACTCTTCCCTCCTTAGTTCTAAGATAGCAAACAAAGTTAATATATTTTGAAGAGTTGTTGTTTAGCTGCGTTCTTCTATCCTCGTGGTATCAACTGAAAATGTAACAATTGCATGTGAAGCAGTGATTGATGTTTACTCTGTTAAAATCACCTACATCAATCATTGAAGGCAGCGTCACTCATGACTGTTAAAATCATTCTCACCCGTCAAATATAAATAGGTATTTGACATTTGGCTGCTAGATATGCTCATAGTACCTTAATCACATTCTATAATGTAAAAAACATTTTTCAAGTTAAAATTATTTTTGATAAAATGGTTAGAGAAAATCATCTTTAGTGTGATTCATTCCTTAGGGTGATTATGTCTTCAACAGAGATGGTAATGCTGAGGATACATTTACTCCACAACCATTTAAAATTTGCTATTTTTTTTTTCCATTAGTTTGAAGCAAAAGGCTGGAGGCTCCCTTGCCCCAGCTCCCTTGCCCCAGCTCCCTTGCCCCTTGCCCCAGCTCCCTTGCCCCAGCTCCCTTGCCCCTTGCCCCAGCTCCCTTGCCCCAGCTCCCTTGCTGCAGCTCCCTTGCCGCAGCTCCCTTGCCCAGCTCCCTTGCCCCAGCTCCCTTGCCGCAGCTCCCTTGCCCAGCTCCCTTGCCGCAGCTCCCTTGCCCCAGCTCCCTCGCCCCAGCTCCCTCGCCCCAGCTCCCTCGCCCCAGCTCCCTCGCCACAGCTCCCTCGCCACAGCTCCCTCGCCCCAGCTCCCTCGCCCCAGCTCCCTCGCCCCAGCTCCCTCGCCCCAGCTCCCTCGCCCCAGCTCCCTCGCCCCAGCTCCCTCGCCCCAGCTCCCTCGCCCCAGCTCCCTCCCCCCAGCTCCCTCGCCCCAGCTCCCTTTCCCCAGCTCCCTCCCCCCAGCTCCCTTGCCCCAGGTCCCTTGCCGCAGCTCCCTTGCCGCAGCTCCATTGCCGCAGCTCCCTTGCCGCAGCTCCCTTGCCCCAGCAGTACCACCGGGGGCAGGGGCCCCTGCTGGAACTGTATTCGGTTCCTGAAGACGAGCAGCTTGGAGCCCAGACAGGATCACTCCAGGGCCACACCGGTAGGGCCCTGGCAAGGTGGGTAGGGGGGGCCAGGATCGACAGAGCTGAGGTGAGGTGAAAAAACGTAGGGGAATATTTTGCAGGGGCTTCCGATTGGCAAAGAGGACCTGAACAGGAGGCACCCTCCAGCTCGGCCACAAGGTGTCACCTGGTGGGCAGGGCACTTGGCACCAGCCTCCCCCTCCAAGGGAAAGATACCCCCAGTGATGGGTAACTGACAGGTACAGTGCTGCTGCTATGGCGCCCAATTTTACACACTTCCCCACTTGGTATCCCACCCCTGGTACAGCGTAAAATTCTGGCCTTGCTCTTTGGTGTGTCTGCGTAAAAATAATAGTTAACAGCTTGAAATTTGTTGAATATATTTGCTTTTACTTTTAGCTCCTCTTTATCCCCAGTCACAACAGACCCATGAAGTAACCCATCTGGACTGAAGCGTTTTAAGTTGAAACTGTGACTAGTATTTAAGTGTGCTCCTAGGTTAAATCAACGTTTTGTCAGGAAGATATAATAATTTTTATACTATTATTTGGAATCTATTGTAAAGTATTGTGAAAGTGGGGTGTCTGTGTGTGTGCGTGTCTGTGTCTGTGTATGTGACTTAGTTGAATTAGAGACAGCTGGTCTGAAGGCTTTGGTGTAAGAAGAGAAGCTAGGTTTGAAATGCTAAATAGGTAAACATGGATACAGTTTTAGAATGTGAGGTGTAAAGGGACATCTGCATTTTTAAATAAACCAGGCTAGCCTGAATTCAAAGGAGGGGGTGAAATGTTACACCTAGCCAGGAGAAGTTAAGAAACAATGTGTTTATTTCTCCCAAAGATTACTAGTAAAATTGGTACTATGATAGATTTTTATTATTGGAAAGATAAAGTCCAAAGACAAACTGAAACAATAGGAATTTGCATTCAAAGGGGAAAATATGTATAAAGGAGAGAAGGCTGTGTGCAAGGGAAGGATTTCTAAGATCTAACAAGTGTGAAAAGTCTTTAGCCTCTGTGCTCAAACTGCTGTCTGCAAGAACTGAAGTTAAGAAAACTCACTTTGAATTCGACTATCGTGTATTGTGTTACTTTGCCTGGGTCTTTTAAATTCTATGTGTTTTACTGTTGCCTTAATGGAGGTGTAACTGGGAGTTGGATTAATTAGGGGAGCTAGGAGTTATCATAGAACTAATTTGTAGATCTACGTTGTGCTTAAAATTATTTCTTTTATTAATAAATGTTTAGTTTAGTTTTGTAAAAACCTCTAAGACTAGGTGGACTTATTACTACTGAACTCAGGGCACGCATCTCAAAATAAATATACAAATTGTAAAACAGTTGTGGCAGTTGTTCCAAGTTTCCCTTTGGGATTTGAGCAGCTCAGCATTTCCCATCGCTGTGCCATAACAATGTACACCTGAACTACAGTGTATCAGTGTGGACATGATGGGGCAGGGGTTGTGGATTATGAAGGATTAATATTCAGCTACTCCTAAAATGAACCTAATTGATAATCATATGTATTTTTGTGTCCTGCAAGTGGCCATTGACTGGCCCTCCCAGACTGACTGCTGTTTCAGTAGACTGGTCAAACAGAATGGACAGCACAGAGGAAAAATAACACTGTTTGAAGCGCGGCAATGTAATGGCATCTTTGATCTTCAGTGATGGATTTTCATTCCAGTTTGTGACCAATAACATTCCTTCCCTTCTGCAAACACTACTCACCACATTCTCCTGGATCTGGCAGTTTGACACTGAAATGCTGATGGACGCGTCTCCTGGTAAAAGAGAATTTACCGCTGTGAAATGGTTTGAAATGTTTATGTGCCAATTATGTTAAGTTCATAAAAAAAGAAAAGCAGGAAATACCCAGCAGGTCAGGGGGCATCTGGAGAGAGGAAAACACCTAATGTTTCACGTTGGCTCTGTGTCTCTCTCCATAGATGTTGCCTGACTAGCTGAGTATTTTTATTGCGCATTTCTGTCATCTGCATCCAACATGTTAGACAACATGGTTTTTGTTAAGGCTTTCATACAATCAGTGTGTGTGCTGGGTGAGCATGTGGTGCTTGGTACTATAGGACCTTCTCGGGTATCTAGTCATTCACGCTGTGCTTGTGTGACCAGGGCTGGAACTGTTCTGTGCTGCAGTTGTGAAGATCTCCCATTTGTGAAGAAGATCACGATAAAAATTCTCACCTCCTCAAAACCAAGACCTCTTGCTCACAGTTATGAACATTCGGACATATGAAATATGCACAGGAGTGGGCCATTCGGCCCCTCGAGCCTGCTCCGCCATTCAATAAGATCACAGCTGATCTGTTTGTGTTTCTATTTCCACATTCCCATCTACCCCCGATAATCTTTGATTCCCTTGCCTAACAAGATTCTATCTACCTCTGCCTTAAAAATATTCACTGACCCCACCTCCACCGCCTTCTGAGGCAGAGAGTTCCAAAGTTGCACAACCCTCTGAGAGAAAAAAATCTCCTCATCTCTGTCTTAAAAGGGCGACCCCTAATTTTAAAACTGTGCCCCCTAGTTCTGGACTCACCCATAAGTGGAAACACTCCCTCCATGTCCACCTTGTCAAGACCATTCAGGATCTTACATACTTTAATCAAGTCACCCCTCACTCTTCCAAACTCCAGTGGAAACAAGCCCAGTCTGTCTAACCTTTCCTTATAAGACAACCCATTCATTCCACGTATCAATCTAGTAAACCTCCTCTGAACTGCCTCCAATGCATTTACATCCTTCTTTAAATAAGGAGACCAAAACTGCACAAGGTATTTGAGATGTGGCCTCATGAATGCTCTGTTTAACTGAAGTATAACATCCTTACTTTTATGTTCAGTTTTTCTCATAATAAAGGAAGCATTCCATTAGCCTTCTCAATTACTCACTGTACCTGCATACTAACTTTTTGTGACTCATGCACTAGAACACCTAGATCCCTCTGCACCTCAGAATTCTGCAGTTGTTCCCCATTTAAGTAATACTCTGCTTTTTTATTCTTCCTGACAAAGTGAACAACTTTACATTTTCCCACATTATACTCCATCTGCCAGATTTTTTCCCACTCACTCAGCCTATCTATATCTGTCTGCAACCTCCTTAGGTTCTCTTCACAACATACTTTCCTACCTATCTTTGCGTCATCTGCACATTTAGCTCCCGTACCTTCACTACCCTCATCTAAGTCATTGATATAAACTGTAAAAAGTTGAGGCCCCAGTACAGACCCCTGTAGGACTCCACTCATCACATCCTGCCAATCAGACAAAGACCCATTTATGCAAACTCTCTGCTTCCTGTTAGCCAGTCAATCTTCTATCCATGCTCATACATTATCCCCTACACAATGAGCTTTTATTTTCTGCAATAACCTTTGATGGTGACATCTTATCAAATGCCTTCTGGAAATCCAAGTACAGTATGTCTACAGGCTCCCATTTATCCACATTGCATGTTACTCCTTCAAAGAATAGTTGAGGTGATCCACTGCAGCTCTGACCAATAGATTCAAATACATAACGTAATAATATATAATCTCCTCAGGTAGCTACTTTTCCGTATCTCAAACATATTTTGACATTGGAACATTGGAATGTAAAAAAAAAAACAGCAGGATATGCAGTAATGGGTTCAAATCAAATATTTATTCAGTAAATGTTTTGTGCTTAACTGAAATGATATTTGCATTCTGTGCCTATTCTAGAACCAATCTGCACAGTTTCACTAGAATGTTCAGTGAAGATGTTTAAGTATAATATGCAAGGGAGAATGGTAACATAGGAACTGCTAGATGAAAACAGAGGTCCATCTAATTTGATTTCTACCATTGTCACAATCACAATGAGAGTGCATTCAGATTAAGTTATGTCAGTGCAGAGTTGGCCTAAAAGAAAATGAGATATTTTTCTGTTGATCAGAGAATTGATTTTTTTTAAACTCAGTGTGTGAGTGCAACTCGACATGACTGAGTGGTTCTGAGTTAGAAAGTCAAGCCCCACTTCACAGGTTTGAGCCCATTATTTATTTGGCACTGAGTACAGTGCTGAGGGAATACTGAGGGAGTACAGTGCTGAGGGAATACTGAGGGAGTACAGTGCTGAGGGAATACTGAGGGAGTACAGTGCTGAGGGAATACTGAGGGAGTACAGTGCTGAGGGAATACTGAGGGAGTACAGTGCTGAGGGAATACTGAGGGAGTACAGTGCTGAGGGAATACTGAGGGAGTACAGTGCTGCACTCTTGGAGGCAATTCTGTTGGATGAGACACTAAACCAAGATGCCATCTGCCTTCTCCGTTGGGCTTATAGGGTCACATGGCACTATTCAAAGAAGAGTCCGGAGTTTTTCTGTATTCTGCTTAAAATTTATCCCTCAACTTCCAACACTAAAACCTATTTATCTCATTGCTATTCAATACAAATTGGCTGCTACATTATGGCAGTGACCATACTTCAAAAATACTTAAATGGCTGTGAAGTGCCATTCTCAGGATATGAGAGTGGTTATATATAAATGAAAGACTTCCTTTTCTTATTTCAAAAAACGGGGCAAATGATGGGTTGAAAATCACAGCCTTTCAGAGTGTATTTGCACTAGAACCTTAGCATTGGTGTGAAGCAGTTTCAGATACCGATTCAGATGTAGTGACGTGCAGAACAGATGTCAAAGCCCAAACTGACTCTGAGGTAGAGGAAAGTCCATCATAAGATATAAACTCATGGGGAGGTGCTGTCAGGCCTGACCCTGACACAGGTTAGATTTTCACAGTTAACTTCAGTGTATTGAAGTGAAATCTTCGCGCAGATGCTGAAGTTATGGCCTCAATGCAGCCTCACATAAAAGATTTCACCTGATTTCTAATCAAAATCTGTGAAGGTCCCACATCACTGAAAGAAGATTTCCACTCAGTACTTTTTGTCCCAGTATTATGCTGAAATATTTGTCAAGGCAGGTGAAAGTTGTTTGGCACAGCTTTGGGAGTGGTGAAGCATGACAAATCTTAGAATGATCTCCAATAAAAACAGAGCTACATTTTAAAATTGCTTGGTGGAATTTAATCCACTCCCAATGGCGGAACCAGACCTGGGTGCCACTTCTGCTTTGGTATTGGGAGCCAGTGCCCATGTGATTCATATGAAAATTTAAAACGCCAACAGCAGGCATGTGAAACACACAGAATCACATGATGGAGGATCCCGCCATCAGGCGACAGCTCAACAGGTCCATGCGGGTTATAGCAAAACCATTGGACAAACATGGAAGCTCTGCATCAAAGCCCCAAGTCTCATCTCCACCTCCTTTTCATCAGCAGTCTGGGCCATTTGTCCTGTGCACCCCTTCATCCTCCTCAAACTTCTCCCCCACCCCCCGTCACTCCCCTACCCTCCCCCACTGTTATGAATCTTTATTGTCCTGCCGCACACCCACCCCCGCCCTCCCCCACACCCAGCATCACATCCAAACCCCTTCCACATCACTTGGGTGATGTCAGAGCCATATTAAAGTTCATTTCCTTATACTCGGTTCAGCAATGTCTCATTTCAGATTCTCCTCTTGGCAATCAGGGAATGGTGGGAGGTGCCCTTCCCGACCAATGGCAACAGGAAGCCCTCCCACCTGACTAAGGTGGCCTTGGATGGAGAGGGCAGAGGAGGCTAGCAGCCATGGGGTCCACCCGTGATCCTGGGTCCAGTGCAGGGAAAGGATCAATGAACTCCTTCAATCCACCTGGGTAAGTGTCACATTGGCCTGGGATTGTCTGTCATGTGGGATTCAGGCTCTGTGTGAGAGTGCAGCTGGGTGAGGTGGGCAAAGGTATGATCAGCCTCAGGACTGCTTGTTACTTGAGGCCAAAGCATGTTACAGTTTGGATTGAGCGAGTGACTGGATGGAACGAAACACATCGACAGGCCAGTATGTGTGTGGGGATGTGTGCAGACAAGGGACTCGGTTGGCGTTTGTCAAATCACTAAATCTCCACCTTCTCCCGCAGGACAAGCAGATCCATAACCTGAAGGAAAATCTGCAAAGACAGGTGGGGGTGGGGGAGTGTGTTGGAGGGGGGCGGGTGCCCGATTTCAAGTCTTCAGACCCACTGAGGAAGAAGCCGTCCGGATTTCAGGGAGAACGGGGTAACCGAACTACGGAGTGACAAAGGGGCAGAGTGAGAGTGAGAATGCACTCAACCTGCTGCTGCCACAATGGGTGCTCCCTCAGGACCACGTAAGGAATTGGGATGTGCTCATAGATTCTGAGGAACCTTAACTTGTTTCTTATTGTTGCCCACAGGTCTCCATACTCCAGGCCGCAAGCCTCAGCCACTCGAAGATTCGACCTTTCCACAAGATGATACCAGTGAGCCAGGGGATGCACCATCGCCTATCTCACCTGCACTCACACTGTCATAGAGGGGGTTGCATTTAGTATCAGGGCCACAGCCTGGTCAGCACAGCACAGTCAGGCCCCAGCAGCTGAGGGGGGGCTGTGACAGTTGAGACCCCCGACACTCAGAGGACCCGTTGAGGCCCATGCGGATGACAAGCCTCTGACAGTGGTCACAACAAGGCTGCTGGAAATGCAGCAAAGTTTAGGGGAAAGTAGGTTAGAGATTCCAGGGATTATGTGCAGCTTTGTGTGGACTCCGGATGAACCCATGCACACCGTGAGTTCTGCCATGTCTCAGGCATATGGGCCCATGGTTTCATCCATGGAGAGGTTGGTAACTGCCATGGAGAGCCAGGTCTGGCAGCTAACCCATACGTGCTCAGACCAGCATTCCAGCACCCAAGCCAAAGCGGGACTAGGCTAGAGGGGAGGAGGCACCAGAAACTCCCTCCAGGAGCCCCTACCCCTGAGGGAGACAGGAAGGTACCATTGCGCCATTGGAGGAGGAGCATGTGCCTGCTGCCCCCTAGGACTTCCTCTCAGGGCCTTCCCAGGGTGAGTGGCCTCTCCTCATCCCCTCAGTCACTGACTACATTGCATCCAGTAGGGGTGACTGAGGACGATGCCCCCAGTAGGCCAGAACACCCAAGGCCTGGACCTCCAGAGAATGCAGGCCAAAGTCATCACAGGGCAGCACACTCAGCAGCCTGCCTGCACCCCAGCTGTCAAGATTGGATTCACACCAAAACATACTGGTAGGAAAAGAAAACTGAAGAATTTATGAGAGCACAAAGGTGGCCCAGGTGTTTTTATAAAATTCGCTTTGTCATGTAAATATCGCACAATATATTGTTATCACTTTATTCATGTGTGTATCGTTATCCTTTATAGAGACTCGATTAGTCAGAGACCTAACTACACTGTCATGCCTCGTGGCTGGCACTCATTGAAGTTGACATGGGAATGTTAGACATTTCCTTTCTTGTGTAGGAGGCTATGGTATTTGTGATCAATCTTTATTTAATGTTTATGAATGTGTCCATGTTGATGGTCACCAGCCTGTGGGACATTGAGGAAGATGTGGGCTCTGCAGACACTCCGTTATTTGCAGTGTCAAGGAGATTGTCTGAGATTACGTTCAACAGGAACAATTGAACTGCTTTATGTAAAGTCAAGGGCCTTAACAATGGAGCAGGTTCTGAGATCTTGGTTGTGATAAGCTGGTTGACATATTCCCACTAGCGCATCAGTTTTCCTGGGCAGGATTCTTCAGCAGTGAGTGTGTGTGACACCCGCCTTGCCCACTCCCCAGCAGTGACTGGTAAACATTCCAAACAGGCAAATCTGCCCTGGTTATGGGACAATGGTCATTTAGGCCCCTCAATTTTGGGTGAATCATGTGTGTATGAGATTGTCCCTGGCATCTCTCTCCATGGCCCTGGCATCCAGTAGAGGTTCATACACATTTATGCCCTCTTCCTGAGGCTTGGTCCATTGAACCTCATCTGAGGAGGAGTGTTGCTCCTCCCTTAAGACCTGATGCGAGGGTTCACCGCGTTGCATTGCCACATTGTGCAGTGCACAACATACTACAACTATCCATCAAATCCTGTGTGGTACGCACTGCAGGGTCCCTCCACACCTGTCAAGGCAGTGGAAGTGACATGCTAATGGTGTGTTTAATGATGGGTCTGGTGGAGGTGTGGGCTGCATTGGAACACTCTTTCACTGCACTGTCTGGATGCCCCATTGGTGCCATCAACCAGGCCTGGGGGGAGTGCCCTCGTCACCCAGGATCCAGTTGTCAACCTGGGCTGGGCCTCAAAAATCTCAGGAATCTGTGAGTTCCACAAGATATATGAGTTATGAGAGCTCCCCTGGGAAACGCCTGTGGTCACAGAGCAGTTGGAATGTGGAGTCCCACACAGTTCACATATTCCACTGGCTGTTCCCAGGCAGCTCCAATGGCGACATGAGTACAGTAATTTACCTCTTGTACTCTAGGGTCACGTGCGATGGCGGAGAAGCCCATAGGCCTGGATGCCAGGCTGTCATCATCTGTGGTGAACCAGATGAACGCATTGGCCTGATGCAAGAGGGCATTGGTCACTTTGATGCACTTGTGTGTGGTAGCCTGTGAAATGCCACATGTCACCAGTGGAGCCCTGGAAGCAGCTGGTGGTGAAAGCCCTGAGTGTCACAGCCGATTTGAGGGCCACAGGCATGGGGTTGCCATGAAATCCATGTGGTTGCAGGTCTTGCTGCACAACCTGGCAAACTTCAGTGGCTGCTTCCTGGGACAATCTAAAGTGTCTCTGGCATTGCCTTTTGGACGTCTGGGGGTAGCTTGTCCATGTCCTGAAGACGCGCTGCTGTGCCAGTGACCATTCTCTCAGATATCTGACCACCCTCCCCCTGTGCCTGCTGCGCCAGTGACCATTCTCTCAGGTATCTGACCACCCTCCCCCTGTGCCTGCTGCGCCAGTGACCATTCTCTCAGATATCTGACCACCCTCCCCCTGTGCCTGCTGCGCCAGTGACCATTCTCTCAGGTATCTGACCACCCTCCCCCTGTGCCTGCTGCACCAGTGACCATTCTCTCAGGTATCTGACCACCCTCCCCCTGTGCCTGCTGCGCCAGTGACCATTCTCTCAGATATCTGACCACCCTCCCCCTGTGCCTGCTGCACCAGTGACCATTCTCTCAGGTATCTGACCACCCTCCCCCTGTGCCTGCTGCGCCAGTGACCATTCTCTCAGATATCTGACCACCCTCCCCCTGTGCCTGCTGCGCCAGTGACCATTCTCTCAGGTATCTGACCACCCTCCCCCTGTGCCTGCTGCACCAGTGACCATTCTCTCAGGTATCTGACCACCCTCCCCCTGTGCCTGCTGCGCCAGTGACCATTCTCTCAGATATCTGACCACCCTCCCCCTGTGCCTGCTGCGCCAGTGACCATTCTCTCAGGTATCTGACCACCCTCCCCCTGTGCCTGCTGCGCCAGTGACCATTCTCTCAGGTATCTGACCACCCTCCCCCTGTGCCTGCTGCACCAGTGACCATTCTCTCAGGTATCTGACCACCCTCCCCCTGTGCCTGCTGCGCCAGTGACCATTCTCTCAGGTATCTGACCACCCTCCCCCTGTGCCTGCTGCGCCAGTGACCATTCTCTCAGGTATCTGACCACCCTCCCCCTGTGCCTGCTGAGCCAGTGACCATTTTCTCAGGTATCTGACCACCCTCCCCCTGTGCCTGCTGCGCCAGTGACCATTCTCTCAGGTATCTGACCACCCTCCCCCTGTGCCTGCTGCTGGCCTTGCAGCTTCTATTGTTGACCAATGAGCGGTCTCCTTTATTAGATCCTCTCCTTCTGCTCCTGAGGCTGTAGGAATATTGGGTGTATGAGTATTCCAGCAAGTGAACTGTGTGAAGACCACAGTCAGGGAGATGAGAACCTGTACATCCATGGGTTTCATCTGTACAGCTGCTGAGCAGTGAGATTTTCTACTCCTCTCATTGTCCACACCCAAAACTCCACCCACCCCCCACTGGCCTCCTCCCATTTGGATCTGCACTCCTGGCAGCTGCAAGTAAGCTCTGGACAAGGCCAGTTACACTGTGCAAGTGACCCTCGAATTGCAACCCGTGACTCTCCACCCTCCCCCGTCACCTTCAACTTTGTTCCCATCACCCTTGACCCTCCCACTATCACTGTGCACCTGGAACCCTTGAACTACCACCGCCCCCCCATCACCCCTGACCCTGTCACTGTGGAAGTGGACATGCCATCCCCACCCCCGCTCCCCCCGAGCCTACCACCCTCCATTGATATTGCCCCTCTTCCCACTCTGATCCCCGGTTCCCTCCACCCCTGGATCATGGCATGACTCCCGCCTGCCACCACCACATTGACGACTTAATCCTTCAGTCTGAACCCACCATCGTTATTTCGAAATATCAGCTCCTGCGTATTAACTCACTCTGTCTGCCACCTTTCCCAGACTCATCATTAAACTCCTCTTTTTACTTCACGTGTAGGTATATAGAAGGGAAAATTATTGGACTGCTTGCAGTGAGGGGTTTTTTTAATTTAAGGCTTTAAAGATATTGAAATGGATTATTTCATACTATAAATCTCACTTACTGTGCAGACCACGCACCGATCCTGAAGATGAACCCTTTGGAATGACTGGCATCAAGGCATGCTGAATGGCCAACTCCCACACCTGGGCAACATCCAACCCAGTGCCACCTGTCAACACACTGTTGTTTTTGGGTGAACTCAAATGATTAGTTGGGTTTTCACCAACAAAATACACCACACTCGCGGTGGTAATTTCAAAGCAGTGAGGATTGGCTCCAGCAGGTAATAAGTTAAAGTTTTTCCCAGGTTCCAGAGATAAAATTTCAGAAAGCGGAATTTCCTGCAATTAAAAGCATTTTGTTTTTATTTTGCGCTTAAAAATATCACCTCATAGTCAGCAATATGATAAATTAAACAAGGTGTTATACTGAGATCAGCGGTTACGCGTATAAAGATCAAGTACATTTCAATGAGTTATATTTTTATAACAAATATATTTTTCCAGCCTCCCTCTCTCCATTTCTCTATTCCTCCTCTGAAGGCAGGGACTAATATTTGGATCCAGTTCTATAGGGCATAGGAAACCCTCTCATATCTGAACAGGCTGTTTAACTGGGGGCTATTGCAGTTCAGGCCTGGATTCTCTACCCCAGTTGTTTTGGCACTGTCCCGATTGCTGCAGCCTGAATCCTGACCCATGTTCCTTTCCGGAGCCCAGGAACACGCAGGCCAATTGCTGCAGCCCACTTGCCAAGTCAGGTAACCCAGTCCAGAAGGGAATTGAACCAGAGGCCTTCTTTATCTGTGTGGCTCAGCACCACAACATTTAGTGCAACGCACTCTCAGGCATCAGGGGTCGCCCATGACACAGCTTGTTACAGGGTTGTAACACGGCTCACCTCCGTGTGAAAGCCTGTCTCAAATTTCCACCTCCCAGGCTGAAATGCATTGCTCGCCCCTCCCTGTTGTTTCACTTGTGGGCATACATCGAGAGGATATAATACGCATAACATCACTCATTTTATGGATTAACAAACATGTATCTGGAATGTATTCGGTGGGAAGATAGATTAGCCTTTGTGTTATGTTTGATCATTGAATTTGGCGAAATTTAAAGCTGTGTGCATCAACAGTTTTTATTACAATAATGCGGTACTCAAAATTGCAATTTTCAGAAACAAAGTTAGAAGTTTGTCTAAAAGTTGTAAGTTGTTCATCTTTAACTCTGGCAAATTAAAGCTTTACCATCTGTTAACACCAGGTCTACACTGCCAGCTGTCAATCATCGACTGCAATGTGCCATGATGACATAATTCCTCCACATGTCAGAGTGACATAGATTATGAGTCACAGCATGGTGTCCTGAGAGATTGATAGTCACTTTTACAAGATCATTGTAAATTGTGATGAGCATCTTTGTTTACAAAGATTGGCATTTCAAACTTGTTATAGCTTCACCGTGGATTAGGTTTTTAAAATAATTTTTCAGGGGCACCATCATTTTCTGAGTACTGTTACTTTTTCCATATAAACCGTGATGGAAGTATGGCTTAAGATGTTTAAAACGCTAGACAGTTAAAATTGTAGTACTTGTCTATATCAATCTTTAGCATTTATCTAAATACAGTTTTTTAAAAAATCACAAACATCCCATATTGCTCATGACCAAAATCTTATTTTATTCTTTGAATTGTAAAAGTACAATTTAAAACTATTCATTTTGCTTGACTAATTGAAATATTCAACGTAGAAAAGTTGATCCCATTTAACGTAATCTGTAATTATTTTGAAGTGAAATCCATTTAAAGCTACCCAAAATCCTTTCGATAGCAGCCTGAAATAGAAGGGTTAAAGTAAGAGTTCACCCGGAACTTTTCACTGACATTTAGTTTGCATCATTTGGATTATTTATTCAGTGTTAATGTCTGACTGAGAAAATCAAGTAAGGAATGCTTTACCTTGTAATATTTGCTTCCTGTATCATTCTGAAAGAGGGTGATGCATTTACTATCTAGTCTCCAATAGTGTCTTTTTCGCTACATGATAAAAACACATTCCAATGTTAGAAAATTCTAAAAAGAACAGTGAATAGCACATTTAAATGGTAGCATCATTTATGTACTAGTATTAGGCAATAAAAGCCTTCTGTGCTGAATAAATGTCAGTGTCACAGGCAGAGCTGTTTATACAGTAGTGCGGAGGTTTTTATGTTAAGTGCCCTAAAAGGTTTTATTCGTATTATAGTATATCTCGGGAGACAGGATAATGCTGGGAAACTGATGGAAATTGGACAACACCATACTGAAGAGTCATATAATAATAAAAGAGTAAAACATATTGTGCCTTTCTTTCCTCTCCCCTCCCCAGTTTCCTGTCTTACACTCTCCAATCTCCAGTGTTGGTTTCATTCTTAGTGTACTTAAAGATTTCTCTCCTTCCCTTTCTAACCCACCCCTGTCATTTTTAATTCTATTTCTCAGCTTTCTTTAGCACAAAGGTTATTGTTTTTTATTCATTCACGGGATGCGGGCTTCGCTGGCTGGGCCAGCATTTATTGCCCATCCCTAATTGCCCTTGAGAAGGTGGTGGTGAGCTGCCTTCTTGAACCGCTGCAGTCCATGTGGTGTAGGTACACCCACAGTGCTGTTAGGAAGGGAGTTCCAGGATTTTCACCCAGCGACAGTGAAGGAACGGCGATATATTTCCAAGTCAGGATGGTGAGTGACTTGGAGGGGAACTTCCAGGTGGTGGTGTTCCCATCTATCTGCTGCCCTTGTCCTTCTAGATGGTAGTGGGTTTGGAAGGTGCTGTCTAAGGAGCCTTACTAATTCCTGCAGTGAATCTTGTAGATGGTACACACTGCTGCTTCTGGAGGGAGTGAATATTTGTGGACGGGGTGCCAATCAAGCGGGCTGTTTTGTCCTGGACGGTGTCAAGCTTCGTGAATGTTGTGGGAGCTACACTCATCCAGGCGAGTGGGGAGTATTCCATCACACTCCTGACTTGTGCCTTGTAGATGGCGGGCAGGCTTTGGGGAGTCAGGAGCTGAGTTACTCGTTGCATGATTCCTAGCTTCTGACCTGCTCTTGTAGCCACAGTATTTATATGGCTAGTCCAGTTCAGTTTCTGGTCAATGGTAACCCCAGCAGGTTGATAGTGGGGAATTCAGTGATGGAAATGTCATTGAGTGTCAAGGGGTGATGGTTAGATTCTCTCTTGTTGGAGATGGTCATTTTGGTCATGCATTTTGACATGGACTGTTTCAGTATCTGAGGAGTTGTGAAATGGTGCTGAACATTGTGCAATCATCAGCGAACAACCCCACTTCTGACCTTATGATGGAAGGAAGGTCATTGATGAAGCAGCTGAAGATGGTTGGGCCGAGGACACTACCCGGAGGAACTCCTGCAGTGATGTCCTGGAGCTGAGATGACTGACCTCCAACAACCACAACCATCTTCCTTTGTGCTAGGTATGAGTCCAATCAGCAGAGAGTTTTCCCCTGATTCACATTGACTCCAGTGTTTCTAGGGCTCCTTGATTCCACACTTGGTCAATTCCTGCCTTGTTGTCAAGGGCAGTCACTCTCACCTCACCTCGGGAGTTCAGCTCTTTTTTCCATGTTTGAACCAAGGCTGTAATGAGGTCAGGAGCTGAGTGAACCTGCTGAAACCCAAACTGGGCATCAGTGAGAAGGTTATTGCTAAGCAAGTGCCACTTGATAGCACTGTTGATGACCCCTTCCATTACATTACTGATGATCGAGCGTAGACTGATGGAGTGGTAATTGGCCGGGTTGGATTTGTCCTGCTTTTGGGGAAAGGGACATACCTGGGCAAATTTTCACACAGCCGGGTAGAGGCCAGTGTTGTAGCTGTACTGGGACAGTTTGGGTAGGGGTGCGGCAAGTTCTGGAGCACAAGCCTTCAGTACAATTGCCGGAATATTGTCAGGCTCCATAGCCTTTGCAGTATCCAGTGCCTTCAGCCATTTCTTGGTATCACGTGGAGTGAATCGAATTGGCTGAAGACTGGCATCTGTGATGCTGGGGACCTCTGGAGGAGGCCGAGATGGATCATCCACTCGGCACTTCTGGCTGAAGATTGTAGCAAATTCTTTGGACTTATCTTTTGCACTGATGTGCTGGGCTCCATCATCACTGAGGATGGGGATATTTGGGGATCCTCCTCCTCCAGTGAGTTGTTTAATTGTCCACCACCAATCATGACTGGATGTGGCAGGACTATAGAACTTAGATCTGATCCGTTGGTTGTGGGATTGCTAAGCTCTGTCTATCACTGGTTGCCCGTGCCATTTGGCACACAAGTACTCCTGTTTTACAGCTTCAGCAGGTTGACACCTCATTTTTAAGTACACCTGGTGCTGCTGTAATAAAACCACGCTGACTTCACCACCCACTCAACCAAACCATTGACATCACAGCTATCCTCTTCACTATCAACTACACAGCCAATTTTTGTGTCATCCGCAAATTTCCCAATCATGCCTCCCATATTTAAGTCTAAATCATTAATATTTCCAACAAACAGCAAGGGCCCCAACACCGAGCCCTGTGGAACACCACTGGAAACCATTTTGCATTCTCAAAAATATCCATCAATCATTACCCTTTGTTTCCTGTCACTGAGCCAATTTTGGATCCAATCTGCCACCTTCTCCTGTATCCCATGAAATCTCACTTTCCTGACCAGTCTGCCATGTAGGACATTGTCAAATGAATCACTGAAATCCATGTAAACAACATCCACTGCACTACCCTCATCAATCCTCAGTGTTGCTTCCTCAATAAGTTCTATTAAGTTGGTAAGATACGATTTTCCACTAACAAAACCGTGCTGACTATCCCTGATCTATCCGTGCCTTTCTAAGTGAGAGTTTTATCCTGTCTCTCAGGATTGTTTTCAATAATTTGCCCAGCACCGAAGTCAGACCGACCGGCCTATAATTTTCTGGCCTATCTCTTGCACCCTTTTTAAATAATGGCACAACATTCGCAGAAATCTTATTGACAAAGGGCTATACAACAAGTGTAACTATCCGGGTAATAGGTTTTTTTATTCTTTCATGGGATGTGGGCATCACTGGCAAGGCCAGGATTTCTTGCCCATCCCTAATTGCCCTTAACTGAGTGCCATTTCGAGAGTCAACCACATTGCTGTGGGTCTGTAGTTGTTTGTAGGCCAGACCAGGTAACATTGCAGATTCCCTAAAGGGCATTAATGAACCACACGGTTTTTACAACAACCGCTGATAGTTTTACGGTCACCTATTACTGAGAGAAGCTTTCAATTCCAGGTTTATTAATTGAATTGAAATTCCACCAGCTACTGCAGTGGGCTTTGAATACACATGTCCTGAGCATTATACTGAGTGTCTAGATCACACGCAACTTCTGATCAGTTTTACTGAAACTCATTGAGTACATTTTTGAAGCAATGGAGCATTGGTATGAGGGCAATAATAAGTCAATGGATGTCATCAACACTGAATACAATTTATTGACTTACAAGCTCCCATCCTTACCAAAGTAGCAATAGGTCAGCAATAAATATTGGGCTGAATCTTCCGTGGAGTGACAATCACTGTCGGGTTTCCACTCTGCTCCTTTTTACTTAACTTAGATTGGAGTTACATTTCTCACCCGGCCTTCCAGCCTGGGCCTGCTGAGAAATATGCAGCATAGCTGCTCCTGGACTCCCCTCTGTGCAGGGCATCATAAGCAGGGATGTGAAGCCATGCACCTTTTATCCAGCATTAGCTACCGTAAACCACTGGTAAACCAAAAGGTCCCAGCCATTTTGGCAGGAGAGAAGGTAAGTGGGTAGGATGTGTCGGGGTTGGGCATGTCAGGTGGCCAGGAGGGTGAGGGGGGGAGGGGTTGAGCACTGTCTGGCGGGAGGTGGAGTGTGATGAGCATTGGCATCCGTGGTGGGGATTGGGTAGTCAATTGGGGAGTGGGGATGAGCATTGTCCCATAGGATGGGTGAACATTGCTATGGGTTCTGGAGTGCTTTGACACTCCAGCTGACTCAGGTAGAGTTTTACTGGTTTTACACCTGCTATGAAAAGCTCTAAGTAAGTTTGTGTAAGAACCAGGGTGAGCATAGGGCAAACAGCCCAAGTTTCCATAGTTCTGACCAATCATGGAACAATCCAGACAGGGTAAAACCAGCAATCAGAAGTGTAAATTTCCTGCATAAATATCGGATGTGCTTACGTCGGGACTTCCGATGGATCCCACACATATCTTTCTGGATACCTCCTGTCTCTGACTACCCAGAGGTTGGAAGGTATGGGGATATATTTCTACAAATATGTTCATCATTTCTGACATTACCATGTCAATATAACAGAGCTTAAATACAGACGAATCTTATAACACCCAGTGACACTAAGAAAACTGCTTAGACTATGGCAATATTTCTGCCGCATCAAAGGAAGTAATATGGCTGATGGAGAATAGTGTTACTTGTTGGTGTGGATGTTTCTACAGAAGCTGCAGAGAAATTCTTTCCAATCTGAGGACAAGTCATAAAGGGCAGAGGCCCTGGTTGCCGAATACTTGCTTGTGAGTGAACTGAAAGGACTTTGGTATAGAGTATAACTAAAAGAGACACTCTCAACTTTGCATATAGGGACATGGGAATATAGGAGCCGGAGTAGGCCATTCAGCCCTTCAAGTCTGCTCCGCCATTCAATAAGGTCATGGCTGATCTGGTTGTGGTCTCAACTCCACTTTCCTGTCTGCCCCTGTAACCCTTGACTCCCTTGTCAATCATAAATCTGTCTAACTCAGCCTTGAATATATTCAGTGACCCAGCCACCACTGCTCTCTGGGGAAGAGAATTCCACACACTAATGACCCTTTGGAAGAGAAAAAAAAATCTCCTCATCCCTGTCTTAAAAGGGAGACCTCTTATTCATAAACTGTGTCCTCTAGTTTTAGTCTCCCCCACAAGAGGAAGCACCCTCTGGGTATCCACCCTATCAAATCCCCTCAAGATCTTATATGTTTCAATAAGATCACCTTTCATTCTTCTAAACTCCAATGGGTATCGGCCTACCCATTCAACCTTTCTTCATAAGATAACCCCTTCAACCCAGGAATGAGTCAAGTGAACCTTCACTGAAATGCTTCTAAAGCAATTGTATCTTTTTTTCAAATAAGTAGATTAAAACTGTACACAGTATTCCAGATGTGGTCTCGCCAAGGCCCTGTACAGCTACAGTAAACTTCCCTACTTTTATATTCCATTCCTCTTGTAATAAACACCAACATTCCATTTGCCTTCCTTATCACTTGCTGTACCTGCGTACTAACTTTTTTGTGATTCATATACCAGGACACCCAGATCCCTCTGTACCGCAGAGGACTGCAATCTCTCCCCTTTGAAACATTATACTGCTTTTCTATTCTTCCTGCCAAAGTGGACAAATTCACATTTACCAACCCTATTACCCTCTGTAACTGGGCTTTTCTATTGATTATAGGTTTGTACCCAAATACAGGGTAATAGGTGATAATGGTACTGTGCAGCGAGTACAATTTCATTCTCCAGGATTAGGCTCTGGGATTTTTTTTCCTCTGAAATCTACATAGTTTTTCACTATTTGCAGGTGTCAATTTCTGGTTAAAAAATGGCAACTTGTATTTGGGGTGAAAATACAGCGCGCACTGTCAGTGTTAATATAATTTATTGGTACTGGTAAAACAGGCTTGATACCAGTGAAAGAAGCATTTAACGTCATATGTCTTATATGGAGAGCTATTTGCTTTGGTTACTTGCATCAGTCTCACTCTCTGTACTGTTCAGCTACTTTGTTATTTTAATATTGTAAACTAAATTACTCAGTCTTGTTGTATCATAATAATGGTGGAAGAATTTCAATACATAAGTTGGAGTAAATCTCATTCCAATTTTGGAATAGAGCTATGGGCTGATATAGCTTCAAGCAGTCCTCTTACAATTGTTTCCGTGCCCTTCAGTTCAAGATATTTTTGCACTGTAACTTGTGGAAGTGTAAGCTGACAATGGTGTGACATGGATGCCTCAGTAAACAATAGAATCAACAAGTTTATCTCTTCAACCAATTAGATTTAAGGATTGGGGAGATATGATTGAGGAGAAGGGTGTAAGGGAGTCAAAATCTGGACCATTAGTGTCAGTAAGAAATTGAAATTACTTTGCCGCAATACAAGAATTATAATGTAAACACACCTTTCCCAGAATTTAAACTCCTGTTGCATGTGTCTTTAACATTGATGTGAACACGCAATACCCAATATCTGACAGGTCTGCATACTCATCTTCTTACCAGAGTGTCCTTGCTGGTGAAGTGCACCATCCACCCCTCCTTCTGTACAGTGCTACTTCTCCTCTTTGTGTGTTTAACAGACTGTACCACTCTCATCAAAGGAATGTTATTACTTGTGGAAGGGCTTAAAAGAGAAAAACAGCAAAACATCAATTGTTTAGAACTTTAAAACACAGGGTGAGGTGATGCTATTTACTTCTGAAGCAAAACAAGATCCACTGGATTTCTCTGAACTTTATGATGTATTTAATTTTAAAATAACACTCCTCAATTAACTATTTAAAAGTATGGATGAACATTTAATTAAGATGCTATTTAAGAGCTCGTCTGATGACTCAGTTGGTACTTGTCATTTTATAATTTTCCTTTACGATCCCACTGATTGTAAATTTATGATGCACATTTTTTAACCTAAGTACAAGACAGGTATGTTGGTCCATCAGCTGCACCATTGCCTGGGGTGATGCATTGTGAGATGGTCCTGTAAGCAGCTTGTTTGATTTGTATGTTCCAGTCCATAGAGGACTGCTAATTCTCAGCCTCTCTTTAGTGTCCAGCTGTCTGGGTGCAGCTTGCACTAGGTCAGGTTTATTAAGCTCATCTGCTGGTCTTACAGAACCTCAGGCAACAACACTGTTGTGTCACAGACTCTTGCATTTAGTGTACAGCAAGTGCCTTTCCCCATACGGTTGTATTGTGTGTGAGCTTGTTGACAAAAATGCAATAAGTTCATTCCATATGCAGACAAATATCTAATGTTTAGTAGTAGCTGATAGTGCTGCTGGACTCAATGTTCAACCCCTCCATCAGTGGTGCATTGTGGTTGCAGTCTGTACAATGTACAGCAACTCGCTAATCTTAATTTGACATTAATGTGGCCTTAACAAGAAAGACAAGAGCAGCAATATTGTGGGAACACCATCACTTCCAAAATCCCCTCCAAGTCTCACACCGTCCTGACATGGATACATATCACCATTCCTTCAATCTTACTGGGTCATTATCTTGGAATTCCCTAAGACCGACATTGACTCATCACCATAAGTACTGCAGCAGTTCAGGAAGGTGGCCCACCAACCCCTCTTAGGGAAACGATAGATGAGCAATAAATTCATCTTTCCTAGAATCACCCACAACCAAAGAGCAAATTTTTAAAAATGTTCAGAGGTCACTTGCAGTGTGGATAGCTGTGTTGTTATTTTATTACTATAGGCTGTGAAATCCTGTAGCATGATAACCTGGGGCATGACAGGAGGTAACTCTAATGGAGTCTTATTTCAGCTGGGGAATTTTGAATTTCGAGCTGGGTCAGGTCTCCTCAGTTGAGTGATGGAAGTGACCCAGCATTCTTGGCATTCAGGGGGGCTGACTGGGAAACACAGCTAAGCAAAAGTGGAAGAGGACATTTGTGTGACATAGATGGTCATAGAGTTGTTTCCTTGATGAAACAGTTGGCTGTATCTAGTCTTCATTGCCAGAGGAAGTGGAGTGCCCCACGATATAAGGGAGCCTTAAGATATTTTAAGGTTTGATGTTCTTTAGGACTGCTTCACTGTGGTACCTCCACCTTTCTCGCTTGATTTTTAACATTTCTCCCTTCCTTCAGTTTCTCTCATGGTAGTACTGTTACTTAGTGTAGTCACTGTTACTCAGTGTGGGCACTATTACTCAGTGTGGTCATTGTTACTCAGCATGGTAACTGTTACTCCGTGTGGTCACTGTTACTCCATGTGATCACTGTTACTCCGTGTGGTCATTGTTACTCTGTGATTACTGTTACTCAGTGTGATTACTGTTACTCAGTGTAGTCATTGTTACTCAGTTTGATTATTGTTACTCAATATGCTTGCTGTTGCTCAATCTGGTCACTGTAACTCATTGTGATTACTGTTACTCAGGGTGATTAATATAACTCAGTGTGGTCACTATTACTTAGTCTGGTCACTTTTACTCAGTGTGGTAATTGTTACTCAGTGTGGTCATTGTCACTCAGTGTGATTATTGTTACTCAATATGCTTACTGTTACTAGTGTGGTCACTGTTGCTCAGTGTAGTCACTGTAACTCAGTGTGAATACTGTTACTCAGTGTGCTCACTGTTACTCAGTGTCATTACTGT
This sequence comes from Cetorhinus maximus, assembly GCF_964194155.1. Classification (NCBI taxonomy): domain Eukaryota; kingdom Metazoa; phylum Chordata; class Chondrichthyes; order Lamniformes; family Cetorhinidae; genus Cetorhinus; species Cetorhinus maximus. The sequence goes on from NC_135896.1 coordinate 101,500,947, forward strand.
AACTCAGGGTGTGCTCACTGTTACTCAATATGATTACAGTTATTCAGTGTGATTATGGTTACTCAGTGTGCTCACTGTTACTGAGTGTGGTCACTGTTACTCAGTGTACACCCTGTTACTCAGTGTGATTACTGTAACTCAGCGTGCCCACTGTTACCCAGCATGCTCCCTGTTACTCAGTGTAATTACAGTTACTCAGTGTGCTCACTGTTACTCAGTGTGATTACTGTTACTCAGTGTGATTACTGTTCTCTTTTTTGCTGCAACTTCTAGTTCTCCTCTGCTCAAGGCTTTTCTTTTCTTAAAAAATCGCCCAGCTTTCTCTTTCTGCTCCTTCTACTGCATTTTCTTCTTTTGTTACTTTCTGCCTACTTTAGTTCTTTTATCCCTTTTATTTTCCCTTTTCTGCTGCCTCGTCCTCTTAAACTATGAGAACAGTTTGCATAAACTTGGTTTTTATTACTTTTAGTTTAGAAAGTTGAGGAATGATCCAAACAAAGTCTTTAAAATGATGAAGGTATTTAACAAGGTAGATACAAAGCAACTGTTTTACTGTTTCCTGTTAACATCTCACTGCCCTTTACTTTATCCACAATAATTGCTGGAATCAGGAAAATATGATCAATGTCTTTTATGCTGATGGAGTCAGTGCTCCAAATCTGTGCCACATCAGATAAAATGCTGAAACTCATATTCATTTACAGTTCCTCATACATTAATTTCTCAGTTCTCGCATAATGGGCGGATTTTAGTGCAGCCCCCCGAAGGGGCTAAGAATCGAACGGGAGTAGGTGGGAAGGATTCCCGATGGTGGGAACTGACACCCGGATAAAACGGACAGCGGGAAGGCAACGTGTCCATCAGCCTGCACCAGTACAGTGCTGAACCAACTGAGATAGGTAAGGGGGCTGTTAAGGATCATTAGCATTCTGGTGAACAGGGTTAAATTTACCTTTGGCAATTAAGCGCATGGCGAGCGGGGCCCATGGGCTGTCAGTTCCCTGACAAGTGAAAGTTGGGAGTGTTGAAGTGGGGTGGTGGGAGATCAGCCATTTCACAGCCGCCTTCCGCAGGAGGGACAGGAGGAGTTCGCAAAGTTACAGTCAGAACATGGGCCAGCAAACTGTGGCATTTTTTTGCCAACTTCAGTGAAAAACAACCTCTTGGACAGTGGGGCTTTGGCGTGTGAAGTATATAGATGGCAGAGCTTTGAGTTATCGGAGATTTTGGCCTAGTTTTATTTTATTATGAGTAAACTTACGGATTCCTGGTATGGAACGAGGTTAATGCTGTTCTCTCTAGGAGCAGTATAACTCTGCCTTTATCATTTTTTAATGGCGATCACAATGTTGGGTGTGTGACCAGAGGCAGCATTTTCAGGGATAGCAGCAAAAACGCCAGCCCCTGTCATGTAATCAGAAGGGCCTCACATGTCACTTTGTCTAATTGGCCACCCCCTTCCCACCCAAAGAGGAATCTCATCGACTTCCGGATGCTGGCAGACTCCCATCCCCCGGACTAAACTCCCCCAAATAAAAAAAGATAGCAGCAGATATTCATTTCTTTTCCATTCATTCCTTTCTCGTTTATACTTTATTTTCTGGCTCTTTTTAATTCGTGCTTCTAATTAGTTCCTTCCATTTAATAGTTTGAATGGTTACACTTTTTTGATCATCCTTCCATTCCCCCCAATTAATTAGCCTGCGTGCGATCTCCGCATTCCTGGTCTTCCTGATGTCTCACCATTGGATCTTTTTTTTTCTCTGTAGGGTAATTTGCTGCTATACCCACTTACGGGTTCACGATTTAGCTGACTGGAAGAATAAAGACCTTACACAACGCTCAGGAGCTGCATCTTCACTGGACAATATCAGCGACACTCTGTCAAGCATTTTGAAGAGCAGAAGAAAATGGGTAGTTTGAACAACAATGCTACAGAGCGATCAGAATTACTATATTGATCAATATTCTCACTTTTATATCAGGTTTACCGCACAGAGGCACAGTCTACAGAAAGGTTGTGCCTGATAAAAAGTTTGCATTGTCTTTAGAATTAGAACACATTCTTACAAAAACGGATACTGGCATTTCTTGTGATAGAAATATTCACAATCTTCCCTGTTTCAACAGACAACAAGGATTAGAACATATAGAAAAAGTATGGAGAGAAAACCCATCTAGATACTCTGTCCATCTCTTCCACTCAAACGAGGAATTGCAGTGATGGCTGGTGGACTAGATTTATTGGCTTGTGAATATGTAAAGATTTAGTCACATTATTTAGCCATGAAACAACCACTTTACCACCTTGTAGGGAATTTACAATGGAACCAGAGCCCTTGAGGACTTTTTGCAAAAGACATTGCCCTACAGAGTTCAATCCTGAGGTTATTTACCAAGGAATGAATGGTTGAAAGAAATTACATTTTTTTGTAAATAAAATAGATTTATCTCAACAAAATAAACAGCAATTAGAGTCGTTATTTTACTAATGTGATGATAGCAGGAAGACACTTTGCTTTCCAAAATGTATGGCTTATAAACTCATTCTGTAAATAACCCTCAATGTCACATTTTCACTTGTAAACTTTGGTAGGGAGCATTACTGATATAATAAATTTGCGTTCTCTGTCAACTTGGCGATCACATTGGGCAGAATTTAGCCCACGGTTGGCAGGTGGGCCCCACCGGCTCGGCGGTGGGCGGGCAACCGACCCCCGCCACCGAAACGGGGCCCACCCCCATTTTGAGTGGACGGGCCAATTAAGGCCGGCCCAGCGGCCTGCCCGACAGGAAACGCTATGCGCTATGCGCTCCCTGTGCAGGGGGGGGAGGGAATCCCCATCTGTCAACGTGTGCTCTTTCACGCATGCACACGACAGAGCGCACTGCTCCCTGAGACCAAGGCCAGGATTTTGCCGTCGGTGATTTGGGGGCGGGGCCCGCTCGCCGACAGGAAAATGATGCGGGATGAACCCCCGACATCATCCCGCCCCATTTAGATATTCAGGAAGGCAGGTGGACAGCGAAATCAGCTGTCCGCCCGCCGACCTGTCAGTGGCCAATTGAGATCATTGACAGGCTAATTAAGATAATTAAAGACCTGTCTGTCCAACGGAGCCCCAGCAGCTTCTGATAATACATGAAAACTCATCCACTGGTGGGATGAGGTTTCATGTCCGTTTTAAAAAAGTTTCATAAAGTTTATGTGTTTCTTATTAACATGTCCCATCTCGTGTGACATTGTCACATGAGGGGTACATGTTAATAATTTTAATATTTTTCTATTTTTAGAGTTTTTTTACCTGTCACTAATCTCTCTGAGACAGGACTTAGTCTCAGGGAGCAGTGCGCTCTGTCGTGCGCATGTGTGAAAGAGCGCACTCTGACAGATGGGGATTCCCTCCCCCCCAGAACAGGTGCATAGCACTTCCCGTCGGGCAGGCCGCTGGGTGGGCCTTAATTGGCCCATCCACTCAAAATGGCGGCGGGCCCCGTTTCGGTGGCAGAGTTCGGCTGTCCGCCCACCGCCGAGCCGGTGGGGCCCGCTCGCCCACTATGGGCTAAATTCTGCCCCAAGTGCTGTCTCAGGGAGATTACTGACAGGTAAAAAAACTCTAAAAATAGAAAAATATTAAAATTATTAACATGTCCCCCCCAGCTGTCCATCCACCTTCCTGAAAATTTAAAGGGACTGGGATGACATTGGGGGTTCCTCCTGACATCATCCCGCATCATTTTCCTGTCGGCGAGCGGGCCCCACCCCCAAATCACCGAGGGGAAAATCCTGGCCATTATCTATTTGAAAGTTTCAATCTTCAAAAGTGTCTTAGCAAAATTTAATCAAGTAAGAATCTTGAGATAATTCCCAAGTTGTGCACATCTGTCCGGTAATACGTAGTTCAGATTATTGGCTTCCCTGGTGCTCCATTCTCTGCCGTGCTATGACCTTCAAGCATTCGTCCCTATTTGGAGCAGCTAATTGAATCAAATTGAGAAATACGTGGCTACAGTACATCACTTTGCATGAAATATGTTTGGGCTGTGTAGATTGAATATTTGAGGAAGTCAGAGTTCAAATCCCAAGTCATTTCCAGTTGAATTATGTTAAATCAAGTTATAGGTAAACTTTTATGTTATCGCCTTTAAATTGCACAATTATCTTACGGTTAAAAGTGTATTTTAAACCATTAGTTTAAATATATATTGGACACAATTTCCAGCGCACTTTAAAATTCAGAGAAATTGTCTACTGCTACATTTTAATGTCTACTTGTACACTGCAAACTTTGTTCAGTAGGGTGAGGTATGGTTGACTCAATACAGCCATGGAAAGACATAAGTACATAAATGTATTCAGTGCCCTGAAAAAAGTGGTCCTGCCAAAGGAGATATGAGGATAGGAGAGGAACCCAAGCCCACCTCTCATTGGAATACCTCAGAGGACTACTGCATTTGTGTCAGGTGATAGCATTCTACAGAGAGGCTCACAACAGCTGTCCTGCTGCTATTCATTTTGTGCAACATATATCCTTGTGTATTTCTAAAAATAAATCAGCCTAATGCTGCTTTGCCTCTTAATAATGTGGACAGCAAAAAATAAACGTTATAGACTAGATAATTCAAATAAGAAAAATGATTGGTGCTTCCTGTAACCTGAGAAGATTTAGGAAGCAGAAAATGAACACTAAAATGGGCTGTTATAATGGACAGAGCTGAGGTGTTATTGAGACCGTCCACCAGCCAAAAGCCAAACTAATTTATTAATGGATTGTTGCAAACAGGAAAAGAGCTCTCAAGAAATTAGTGGTATGAGACTTTAGTTATGCTAAATAAGCCTATAATTGTGGCGTATTAAATTGTTTGCTTATTTCCTTTCACAATAACCAGGTGACGGCATTCCATGCATACCATAAGTAAATAAATATGGTTCCAATTACGCTCTGAAAGGGAGGAAAGGATTCAGTGAGGCAAACTTTGGGCTCACTACATAAAACAATGACAAATTTTGTGAAGTAATTACAGGGTCTTGTCCAGGTTAAGCATGTCAATACATCCTCTCAAACTTCTATACTAGAAAAGAACAGATTGCAAAGGAAGGAGCAGTCTTACACTTGTGCCTGACAAGTGTAGAGTCAAGCTGTGCCCTGTTTACCAGTCTGGGAAACAGAAGTGCTCTGCTCAGTAAAAACGGATAAAGAGAATCGTTATAAAGACTGAGATTTTGTCTCTGATGTACCCACTTTGATCTAATGATGTTTGCTAGTGGTCTTGATGTGGTAGTCATCTGTTTGATGTAAGTCTCAGAATTTAAAATATACTTTATGAACACCATTTACCTCAAGTGATTTGTTTTTTCCCCCTTAAAAACAATCTATATTTTTGCTTTGCGGCATCAAATGTTGAAAAAAAAAGCCTGTGTGAAGGCAGAACAAACGCCAACCTCCTTTAACATGATGAACCACATGACAACAGAACAAAACAAAGACTTGTGAACAGAAACCTCTGTGTCATCCACATGAAGCAAAATAATACATGGCATTTTCAGTTCTTAATGTTCTGTACAGGCAGGTGCCGATCAGTCTTTAGGAACCAGTGTCTCATCAACATACAGGCTGCACATATTACTCCATTTCATAGAAAGAAGTAAAGCTTAATTCCAGTACATGCTGTTGTTACAGCAATAACTTGCCCAATTCATCTTTATTTTCAGAAGTATACTGACTTCAGTCCAAAGCCCACAAGGTATATCTGACACCCTATATGACATAATTTCTTCACCCTCTCCAGCTCAATAATATTGCAAATGTCCATCGGGTTCTCATGCCACCATGTTTCGATATTCTTATAACACAAACTGAAGGATAATTGGCTATCATCTTTGACGCATTGAAGTTTCTTAGAATAGAGAAATAATTGAGCTTTTTCTACCCTCCCTCATATACAATTACCATATAAAATGTTCAGCAACATGGCACAGCCAGTGCTTATTAAACGATGAACTGCTTTCATTTAGTAGATGCAGGAATAACACGAATCACAACATATGCTGATGGTGTGCAATCTTTAGCTGTGAACATGATAAAATGTGTCATTTTGTCTACAATGCATCTAGTTAAAGGAGAAGGTTGTTCATCTGTATCTCTCCACAATACTATGATAGTGTGTCCACTTTTCTTTTGTTCTCATATTTTATGTTTTGTAACCTGACCATGTGCAACCTCAACCCTGAGATGGGCTTCCTATTTTAACCATCACCAAGGCTGCTGGCTGCCATCTCTGCAACATGAACTGTCTCCCCTATTCCTATCTATTACAGCCACTGAAGTCCTATCAACATTTCCATTATTTTCAACGCCCTCCAACTCCCTTCTCCGTGTTCTCCTGAAATCTACTGTGCATAGACTTCAACTTATCCAAAATTCTGTCATTTGCATCCTGTCTGTCTCCCTTATCCTTGACTCCTGGCTTTATCAGCCTCACCAGCTTCCAACTCTGATTCATTTAATTCAAAATGCTCATCTTTGTTTACTAATCTGTTGGTTTATTTTGTGATTCTATGAACATGAATCAGGATATCTGGCCTATCTATGCATTATTTACCATTCCCATAACCCAGTTAATGTCCGATCTTCTTCTGACTCTGTGGCTTGTGCGTGGTCTCTCATTCCATGTCACTTCCTGGTCGCAAAACCTTCAGTAATTTACACTCTAATCTCTAGAACTGACTTTCTAAACCCCTCCACCATGTGAATTCTCTCCCTATTTTCAGCCACCTCCTTAAATCCTTTTTCTTGCTTTTGGTTATTTTCCCCTAACTCTCCTATTACTGCTTGACATCTGTTTTTTTTTCTCTGTGAAGCGGCCTAGAACATTTCAAGATGCTAATATATGCAAATAGTTGTTGCCAGAGGCAATCCAGAAGCTGATATTTTGCCTAAAATGTCCTCTTCCTTCCATGAACCTTTCTTGTTGTGACATTATGAACTAGGAGTATTGTCTAAGACACAGCATATTATGGAATGAAACCAGCAGCTCTAACCCAATGCATTAGTTGACATGCATAATTCTGCAAATATGTAATACTTACAGTGTACAGCCAAGACAAATGTACCTGCCTATATTCCAACAATCTCTTCACATTATAATCACAGACTAACCTTATAGTGCGGTTTGCATCATCTTGTTCATGGTCCTGTAAGTCATCATGACTCCCTGGGATTAATATTTCAGAGTCGTGGGATATGGACTCTTCCATGTCATCGTTAAGTGCACTGTTTTTTTCACTGTCATTGTCATCACTTCCCTCTTCCATTACCACATCTGATTCTGCACCAGGGCTAAGCAAATCTATCAAAATTATGCAAACCACACAAACCAATCACAAATTTTGCTGGTGATGCTAATTCAACATTCATCTAATACCTAGGCAATAGTTAAAGTGATACATGTCTAGGGTTCCAGAGACTTTATAAAAGTAACATATGTAATAGTAAGATGCTGAGGGAGCATTTCCTCTTGACATTTGACATCAGGTGTACAATTTATTTACAGTTTAAGTGATGTCTGAACAGGTTCCACAGGTGATGGCTCACCAAATCATGTATTTGCATGAAATATTCAAGTAAACTATTGTGCCAAAAAGAGTTAAGACTTTTAATCAGAAAAATACTTGATGTAAACACTTCTTAATTGTCACTCCAAGACTTGAGCATACAAATCAAGGCTGGCACTCCAGTGTAACCTTGAGGGAGTGCTGCACTGTTGGAGGTGCTATCTTTCAGATGAGATGTTAAACCAAAGCTCCCATCTGCTTTCTCAGGTGAACATAAAATAATCCCATGGCTCCTACCTTGAAGAAGAGCAGGGGAGTTACCCCCAATGTCCTGGCCAATATTTATCCCTCAATCAATATCACAAAAACAGATTATCTGGTGTTGGGAAAACCATATCTTCACAAACTGGATTTTTCTTCTAAAATTTGGAAGGACGTTGCATTATGTGGACACTTAGATGCTGACCTGGGATTTTTTTAAAGGGTCATAAGTTCACCTTGGAACCATCAACAAGCATGGTTTAACCAAGCAATCACCTGGCCAGCAAGGTACTTCAGGAAGCGCTGTTTGTTTGTTTTGAACTGCAATCACTTTAATTGATGGGGGGAAAAATTTGGCAAAAGCACAGGCAAGTGACTTACTGGACACCACATGGCAGAGACAAGCTTTAAGTTTTGAACCTGTTGTTTTGTGAATTCAGTCTTGTTGGGGAATAAGCTGAGCAGGAAGGAACCCTAACTCTCTCTCTCTCTGTCTTGGTTGAAATTCTGTGTGTGGTTATAAACCTGTGGCCAGAGAATCTTCATCTGAATGTAACTTGTCTGTATTTTGGATCTGCAAAGCTGAGACAGGAAGAATTTGTCCAACTCTATGTTCTCCTCCACGCCGAAGCTCCATTGGTGAGAGCCTCCAGATGTCTACCAGGACCAGCAGCCCGCCTTCACATGAGTGAACTCCAGATCAACAGCATCAAGATCTTGCAAAATTTATCATTTATTTTATAATGCCTATCCTCTAAAGCTCATCTCTGCAGAGAGACCCTATTTGTTTGTCCTTTGTTTGTTTTTGTGTGTGCGCACGCACGCGTGTGTGCTGGGGTATTTTTAAAAGCGAAAGATATTTATACATCCAGGTTACATTTGTGTGTTAACCAGTTCTAACAACTTATTTTAAGGGAAAAAATGTTTTGTAATAAATCAATCATTCTGAGTTAATTGAAAGAAGCCTGGTTAAGGACTCTTTTATTCTGGGTCTAACAGTTGTGAAGGTAAATAATTGGCCATTTTGGTGAGTGAATTAAACCTGAAACTAATGGTGTGACCTGTGGAGTAGTGGCTAGATAAACTGCGCATTCCTCCCATTCCGATCGTAACACTAGTCACTATCACATTGCTGTTTGTGGCAGTTTGTTGGCTGCCACATCTCCCACGCTTCATTGACTCTAAAGTGCTTTGGAATGTCCAGTGTGTAGAGTAAAGGGTCAACATGGTAACATCTGGAGCACCTGATACTGATAAACTATGATGCAATGTCACATGACTAAGAGGCTGAGACCTGGTGGGAAGCAGAAGTACAGACTCGTGTCGAGTGACTGAGATGTATATAGATCTGTAGATAAATGAGAATGTTTTTACAGACAGCAGTTCTTAGGGTAATGAGCAAACCCTAAAGAAACCCCACTTAGACCCCAAATTCAAGACGATACATGGTGACAGTGGTGGTGGCAGCAGACAGAACGTAAAGACCCAGAAAAACTCCTGCAGACCTGAAAGACCTACAAATCCTTGGAAAAAGAATAAGAAGGAAACCGATTAAGACCTGCCTGAGAACAGAGCATTGTGGGTATTGCAGATGCAAGCAGACACACAGGCCCAGAGTCCAGACAGCAGTGAGTACAGATCACAATCTACAAGCCAAACTACTGAAGCAGTAACAGATCCAGAACTGAGGGTAAGCATGGAGTCCACAGTGCCACTCCCAGAACCATTCTGAAGTGCTGAAGGCTCACAACAGGCTCAACACTGGGAGAATTGGAAGAAGATATTCTCAATCGGTATAGCTTCCAGTTTGCCTAGGAAGCCTTTGATGAGGCTTTGAGCTTATATGAGGAAGTCCTCCAGGTATTCGATTTGTACTTCAGTGTTTGAAAAATATTGATTAGTGAGCGAGCGGTATTTAATAAGAGGAGGCAAAAACTGGCCGAATCCACACTCTCATTTATAAATGACCTGTACAGACTTTCAGAAAATTGTGACTATGGGGATCCTCAGAGATGAATTAATACGCAATCGTATAATGGTTGGGGTCTTGGATGAAGCCCGATCAGATCTTTTGCAAATGAGGGAAGATTTAACTCTTGCAAAAGTAGTACAAATAATGCAATAGACTGAGCTTAGGAAGCAAAACAGAGTCGGTGTTTGTGGGGAAAGTGATGTCCTTGTGAAAAAATGAGTGACACCATTCAATACGTCGGACAGTAAAGAGAAAGCATAGTGAGGCAAAGGCCTGTGAAATCGGGAAAAAGTGCACCAACCGCCATTTTGAGATGCTGTTGGTGTGGCGGGAAAACCTGATACAAAAAGGGAAGAATGTCCAGCAGGGGGTGCTGAGTGCCACAATGGGGGGGATGTTTGGACATTTTAAAATAGTCTGCAGATCCAAAGTTCCTGCAGCTCATAGGAAGAAAGAGATAACAAAACCAAATAAAATCCAAAAAGTGGAAAAGCCACAGAAAAAAACAAATAACCTCCTTAGGAGAAATTACTGAAACAGAAAATAATTATTGGAGCATTAAATTAGAAGTTGATGGTCACCCCACAGAATTCATGCTGGATACTGGTGCAGGTGTTTCAGTGTTACCCGATGAAGTTAAATGTCTTAAACATATCATTTTGCAGCCAACCTCCATCCAGTGGCAAGGTCCAGGGAGAGAGTGTGGGTACGAGATCAACAGAACGAAGACATTGTTATAGAAAGAGCTCCACAACCGAGATCTTATGGAATTGAGACTGAGCAGGGAAACATCAAAAGGAACCGAAGAGCCTTGACATCATTGGGAAGGAAACCAATGGAACCTTGGACATACTATTTAGATCCAGATAGAGACAAGGAAACAGAAATAAGTAGAAACATGAAAACCACCCAAATGGAAGACACTCCTATCGATCAACAGAATGCAGTTCATCCTCAACCTCAAAATGAAATCAGGACCAGATCAGGGAGATTGGTCAAGGCACCACAGAGACAAACCCTGTGAAGTCTGAGACTTTGGAGGGAGATGTAGGGGTACGTATATAGTTGGTGTAAAGACTTGGGGGGAGATGTAGAGTAAAGGGTTAACATCAGGAGGACCTGACACATTAATTTATTCATTCATGGGATGTGGTTGTCACTGGCTGGGCCAGCATTCATTGCCGATCCCTAGTTGCCCTTAAGAAGGTGGTGGTGAGCTGCCTCCATGAATCGCTGCAGTCCACTGCTGTAATTACTGATGTGCCTGTGATGCAATGTCACATGACTGAGAGATTGGGACCTGGTGGGAAGCAGAACCTCATGTAGAGTTACTGAGTTGTATACAGATCTGTAAATAAACAAGAATGGTTTCTATGAATGACAATCTGTGTTGGCATTCTCAGGGTAACAGGCAAACCCTAAAGAAACCCCATCTAGATCCTGAACTCAAACAAAACACAGTGATCATGAAAGGCACATTTTAAAAGCAAGTCTTTCTTTCTTTGAATGAATTTCTTTCTCAATGAATTTCGGGCTTGGCACGATACTGAACTCTTCTTCCGCCGCCTTCGTCTCTGTGCTCACTTCTTTGGGCAGGAGTCCTCTCCCCATTCAACGGATCCTTTTACCCACCTCCAATATTCTCCCTCCACCTGGACCCCTCCCTCTGGATTCTTACCTTCTCTTGATCTTTTCATTGAGAACTGTCGGCGTGACATTAGTCGTCTCAATTTCTCTGCTCCTCTCACCCACTCTAACCTGTCTCTCTCTGAACTTGCAGCACTCCGTTCCCTCAGGTCCAACCCCAACATTATCATCAAACCTGCTGACAAGGGTGGTGCTGTTGTTGTCTGGCGCACTGACCTCTACCTCGCAGAGGCTGAGCGTCAACTCGCAGACACTTCCTCCCACCTCCCCCTGGACCATGGCCCCACCACTGAACATCAAGCCATTGTTTCCAGGACTGTCACTGACCTCATCTCCTCTGGAGATCTTCCTTCCACAGCTTCCAACCTGATAGTCGCCCAACCTCGGATGGCCCATTTCTACCTCCTACCCAAAATCCACAAACAGGACTGTCCTGGCAGACCGATCATGTCAGCCTGTTCCTGCCCCATGGAACTCATTTCTTGCTATCTTGACTCCCTTCTCTCTCCCCTTGTCCAGTCCCTTCACCTACATCCATGATTCCTACGACACCCTACATCATATCAACAATTTCCAGTTCCCTGGCCCCAACCGCCTCCTCTTCACCGTGGACGTCCAATCCCTCTACACCTCCATCTCTCACCGGGATGGTCTGATCGCTCTCTGTTTCTTCCTCGAACAGAGGCCCAAACAATCCCCATCCACCAGTATTCTCCTCCGTCTGTCTGAACTTGTTCTCACACAACAATTTCTCCTTAAACTCCTCTCACTTCCTCCAAATAAAAGGTGTGGCTATGGGTAACCGCATGGGCCCCAGTTATGCCTGTCTCTTTATGGGGTATGTGGAACATTCCTTGTTCTAGTCCTACTCCGGCCCTCTCCCACAACTCTTTCTCCGGTACATCGATGATTACTTCGGTGCTGCTTCATGCTCTCGTCTGGACCTGGAAAAATTTTATTAATTTTGCTTCCAATTTCCACCCCTCCATCATTTTCACATGGTCCATCTCTGACACTTCCCTTCCCTTTCTTGATCTCTCCGTCTCAATTTCTGGTGATAGACTGTCCACCAATATTTATTACAAGCCTACCGACTCCCACAGCTACCTCGACTACAGCTCCTCACACCCCGCTTCCTGTAAGGACTCCATCCCATTCTCTCAGTTCCTTCGCCTCCGTCGCATCTGTTCTGATGATGTCACTTTCAAAAACAGTTCCTCTGACATGTCCTCCTTCTTCCTTAACTGAGGTTTCCCACCCACGGTGGTTGACAGGGCCCTCAACCGTGTCCAGCCCAACTCCCGCGCACCCGCCCTCACACCTTCCTCTCCCTCCCAGAACCATGATAGGGTCCCCCTTGTTCTCACTTATTACCCCTCCAGCCTCCACATTCAAAGGATCATCCTCCGTCATTTCCGCCAATTCCAGCATGATGCCACCACCAAACACATCTTACCTTCACCCCCCCTGGCGGCATTCTGCAGGGATCGTTCCCTCCGGGACACCCTGGTCCACTCCTCCATCACCCCCTACACCTCAACCCCCTCCAACAGCACCTTCCCACGCAACCGCAGAAGGTGCAACACATGCCCCTTTACTTCCCCTCTCCTCACCGTCCAAGGGCCCAAACACTCCTTTCAAGTGAAGCAGCATTTCACTTACACTTCCCTCAATTTAGTCTACTGCATTCGCTGCTCCCAATGCGGTTTCCTCTACATCGGAGAGACCAAACGCAGACTGGGTGACCGCTTTGCGGAACACCTTCGGTCTGTCCGCAAGCATTACCCAGACCTCCCTGTCGCTTGCCATTTCAACACACCACCCTGCTTTCATGCCCACATATCCGTCCTTGGCCTGCTGCAATGTTCCAGTGAAGCTCAACGCAAACTGGAGGAACAGCACCTCATCTTCCGACTTGGCACTTTACAGCCTTCCGGACTGAATATTGAGTTCAACAATTTTAGATCATGAACTCTCTCCTTCATCCCCACCCCCTTTCCGATCCCCTTTTTTTCCAATAATTTATATAGATTTTTCTTTTCCCACCTATTTCCATTATTTTTAAATGTATTTCCATCCATTATTTTATCTCTACCTTTTAGCCTATTTCAAACCCTTCCCCACACCCCACCCCCACTAGGGCTATCTGTACCTTGCTCGTCCTGCTTTCTACCCTTAATGTCACCTATTAGCACATTCCTTAGATAATATCACCACCGTCAACACCTCTTTATCCTTTTGTCAATGACATCTTTTTGCTATCTCCACCTATCACTGGCCCTCTATCCAGCTCTACCTGTCCCACCCCCCTTAAACCAGCTTATAGTTCACCTCTTTTCTATTTTTTCTTAGTTCTGTTGAAGAGTCATTCGGACTCGAAACGTTAACTGTGTTCCTCTCTGCAGATGCTGCCAGACCTGCTGAGTTTTTCCCAGGTATTTTTATTTTTGTTTTGTTCTTTCTTTCTTTCATTTGAGGTGCAGAGATGGGTGTAAGTTCTTACCTCCATTAATAGCCACTTCACCAAGGCAATTATTTGGCACTTTTGGGGCACAACGTTTATGACAGTTGAATTTGCAATCTAACAGAAAAGAAACCAAAGATTTTGTTAATAATAGACGAACAGCTCACAGGATATTATTTATGAAGTTCTTGAAACTGCAAAAGTGCAATGATTTGGTTGGCTAAGAAAAGGCAAATATGGAAATCATGTTGATAACAGTTAATTTGAAAAGACTTATTACAATTGAACATGACCATATTGTGTGAAAAATCAAGCAGTCTGTGTCCTGAGTCAGTTCAGTGATACAGCACACTGTGAGTTAGTCTGCTGCACAATGGAAACAATGGAGAAACATGGAATTAACCCCTGATCTCCAGTCAGTATCCATCAGAGATTCGAGAGAATGAATTGAAGGGAGCTACTTCTCCAGAAGGAGAGGTGAGTTAAAATAGTTACACTTGAACAGAATTGATCAATATTTCTGTCAAAAATTTTCTGACAGTTGGCTCAAGAGCAGCGACCCAAACCTCAGGGAGAAGGTTAGTGTCTGTTTAATCCCATCAGGAATAACAGCATGAAATAGCACCTAAAAAATGCATCTTGGCAAAACACTCTTTTACTTTTCAGTAATGAAGCAAATAAAAGGAGCATAAAAGAAAGAACATTGATAAGCAATTTAATTAAAAAACATGAAGTCCTGACAAGAAAAGCCTTTTAGTGCATCATGGCCACTCTGCAAAATTATTGTAGTGTCCTCAGATTATTGGGATGACTAGCAAGGTCAGCAGTTTATTGCCCATGCCTTGTCAGACTGAAGGAAGTGGAGTTGGACAGTCAGCTTGAACTGTGTCACGTATGCTGTTAGGTAGGTAGTTACAGGATTTTGAGCCAATGACCAGTAAGGAATGGCAATATTTGCCTATCTGAGATGATCCTGATTGGAGGGGAAGTTGGAGGTGCTGATGTTCCCATGTACCTGCTCTCTGTGTCCTTCTAGATGGCAGAACTCATAGGTCTGGGAATTGGCAAAGAAGACTTGGTGTCTTGCTACACATCATTCTGTAAATAGTACTCATTACAACATGGGTGGATGGGGTGGTTGTTTAAGCTGATGGATGAGGCATTGATCCTGTGGATCGCTCTGTCCTGAATGGTGGGGAGCCTCTCCAGTTTTTTTGCAGGCACCCACCTGTCTAGGCCAGTGCAGGGCATTTCAAAGCAATTTGGGTGAGCCTTGCAGGTGGTGAGGAGGCTTTTGAGGAGTCGGAAAGTGGGCCACTTGTCACAGAGCACATGGTCACTGACCTAATCTCACAACCACACTCTTTATGTGGCTGATTCAGCTGAGTTTCCGGTCAATGATAACCCTTCAGGATGTTGATGGTGGGGGATTCGATGATGGTAATGCCATTAAATGTTAAGAGAGGTTGGTTAGGCTCTGTCTTTGCAGGTGGCCATGTCTCTGAAGTTTTGTGGCACAAATGTTATTTGTTGTTTAGCATCCTGAGTCTGGATGTTTTCCAGGTCTTGGTGAATGTGGCATGGACTGCTGCATTATCTGAGGAATTTTGAATGAAGCTAAGTGCTGCAATGATCGGTGAAGAGCCCAACTTCCGACCCGATGATGAAGAAATGTGATGAAGCAGCTGAAGGTCGATGAGTAGTAATTTGCAAATACAGAACTTGAGTATTGTTGAAAAATGAGACATGCCAAAGCTTTTCGTCTTGGATTCATTAGGACACTTCACAAGAATATCAATATAAGGGGAAAACAACAACTTATACTATATGAGAAGAGAGTGCTGATTGGTTGGCAAGTGGACTCTGATTGTTAGAGGCATTGTCATGGAGAATGCAGCAGTGAATGCATCAGGTTCACAATGTGGCGCATTTGCCTGTATTGGAAGCCACATATATTAACACACAGGGCCCTGTTCTTTGCAGACAGTAAGAACATGTATGCACATTGCGCCTATATCAGCTAAACATAATAAATGACAGCCATTCGCTGACTCATTCCTCAGGGCAATGCCTGGACCAATCAGGATCAAGCTGCCTGGTTTACATTTCAAACAATGCTTGGCAGTTAACCCTCAGTGAATTATCCATGGCAACACCTCTAACAATCAGAGTCCACTTGCCAACCAATCAGTATGCTCTTCTCATACAGTATAAATTGTTGTTTCGTCTTTATATTGGTATTCTTGCAAAGTGTCCTGATGAGTGTAAGGGAAAAAGCTTTGACACATCTCTTTTTCAGCAATATTGAAGTTAGATGGGCACAAGACACTGTCCTGATTATGCTCAATAACTCCAGTCTTGATTTCCTCAAATTATCAAGGTTATTATGACTACCTTTTAGACACTCTAAAACTTTTGACTATTTCTATTGAGTCTTCCAGGGTGATGGTTGTGACAGGAACTACCCATTCCATTACTTCAAGTTGAGGCAGGTAGTGATAGATTTCTGGATGTTCACTGGTATGAATTTCTGCTAAGACTCAGGGGAACATGCAAGCCAGTTCCTAATAAGGGGCATCATAATTACAGGTGAATTGTCAATAGAGATAACCATTCAAAGGCACTGGTTCATCAACACAGCCTCCCAAAGCTTTAATTCACATAAATGAATTATGAACTGGAAAACTCTGATTAGTAGCTCAAGACCTCAACCACATAACAATATATGTTTTCACTTTTTTCTTTATCCCTCACAGCTTCACAAAAAAAAATCCATCACAGCAGGTGCTTGGCAAAATTAACATGCTTGAATTTTTACTCCCTGCAGCCAAGGGTATAAAATGCGAGTACAGTGATACTTGCACTTTCAATTCACATAAAGGAGTTTCAAGTATGTATTTATGCAAAGGGGGCAACAGTTTGCGATTTAGCTCTGCCATGCATTATATGCTAGAAGTGTGAGACCCCTTTGGGCAGCCATTTTATAACACTTGGGCCTAGCAGACTGTGGAGAGTAATATCAATTCAGTGTGAAGACTAGTTCCAAAAATGCTCAGAATTTACTTCAGTGTCTATGTAATGGTCTCAAAATATTAAAATATACTGTCTAACGGATCAAATTCTGCCCATGTTTGTAACTTAACTACAGTTTTCACCTACCTATTTACTGCAGCCTTAACTTTGGGCTATAATAGGATTTACAATCCCAACTGGGTAAAAATTTGCAAGGTACGCTTTCAGGCATTCAAATATGATTTTAAGAAAAGCAAAATCAAAAGTTTCTAGAAACGTTAAGTCAGGACAAAAATTAATAGTCACTTAGGCAAATGCAGATTAATTAAGGAAAGCCAATGTGCATTTGTCAAGGGCAAGTCGTGTTTAACTAACTTGCTGGAGTTTTTTGATGAGGCAACAGAGAGGGTTGATGAGGGTAATGCTGTTGATGTGGTGTACATGGGCTTCCAAAAGGCATTTAGTACAGTGCCACACAACAGACCTGTGAGCAAAGGTAGAGCTTATGGAATAAAAGGGACAGTAGCAATGTGGATATGAAGTTGGCTGAGTGACAGGAAACCGGGAGTAGTGGTTAATGGATGTTTTTTGGACTGGAGGAAGGTTTAGCGAAGTTCCCCAGGACCCCTGCTCTTTCTGATATACATTAATGAGATAGCCCTTGGTGTACATGACACAATTTCAAAATTTGTGGATGATATAAAACTCGTAAGCATTGTGAACTGTGAGGAGGTTAGTGTAGAACTTCAAAAGGACATAGGCAAGTTGGTAGAATGGGTGGACAAATGGCAGATTAAATTTAATGCAGAGAATGCAGAGATTGAATTTAATGCAGCAAATGTGAAACAGTACATTTTGGCAGGAAGAACGCAGAGAGACAACATAAAATAAAGGGTACAATTCTATAGCGGGGAGAGGTGGGGGTGGGATTGCAGGAGCAGAGGCACCAGGGTGTATATGTGCATAAATTATTGAAGGTGGCAGGACAGGCTGAGGGCACAGTTAATAAAGCAGACAGTATCCAGGGCTTTATAACTAGGGGCATGAAGTACAAAAACATGGAGGTTATGTTAAACTCGTACAGCCTTGGGAACAGAAGCTGTTGTCGCAGTTTTAATGTCCAGTTCCTGAGCCAGTCCAATACCCTGCTGGAGAACAAGTGTAACTCCAGAGTGCTACCCTCAAACTTGAGTCGGGGCCGATGTTATTCTGTGCTCTGTGGTGTGGTCAGGGTTTACACTGTTGTGGTCGCAGCCAGGCCAGGTTTTGAGGTACCACTCGTGCATCAGGTGGACACATTGGCCTTGTCCAGTCCGTATTCAATTGAGGATTGTCCACATCCCCCAGGGTAGATTGAAGCCTGGGTGTTGAGGTGTTGGGTCAGAAACCGTGTGTTTATTTGGAGGGTGTTTTCTGCCCAAGCTCTCCTCCAGGTTTCAGTGTTACAGAGTTGGAGATGTTGGATTCACGTCCAGAGGGGGTTTCGTAGAGCCATGTGGTGAACCGTGGGGTCTTGAAGGTCTCTACGGATGGGGAGGCCCAGGTCGCTGCTGATATGAGTTATTTCTCTGGTGTGTTGCTGCATCCTGTCGAATGGAGGGAGGGCCGATATTTGACAGGACTGGTAACCATTGAACTGAAGTTGATCTCAGAGTTCCAGAGACGATCCTCATTACTGAGTGAAGTTGTGTGTCGGTGTGTTTGGTGTGACACTCGAAGCCCATTCGGGCGCACAGGACTCAGCTGTTGAGAAGACCAGAGCTATGGGAGCAGTACAAAGGATGGTGGTTTTTACACCCCAGCTTGGGCCACTGAGCTTGTGAATGATGTTGCTCATCTTGGTCTTTTTGGCAGACTTTCGGAGGTGCTAATGATAAGTTAGGGGGTTGTCAAGGGTCACTCCGAGATAGGTGGGAGTTGAGTCATGCCGCACCTTTTCTCTACAGAAGATGACATTTAGGGTGTTGTGTGCCTTACGATTTTCAAGGTGGAAATGCAGAGATAATGGACTTGGCTGGGTTTGGCTGCAGTCTCCACTTGTAGAAATATTCAGCCATTTTTGACAGGTCAGAGTTTAGTGTGGCTTCCTTTGCCTGAGTTGTCAATTTTGTCAAAGCAATAAATATTTGTGATGATGTGATGGGCATGTCGTTTATGTTAAAAATGTCGGTGCCAGGACACTGCCCTGTGGGAGGCTGTTGTTGAGTGTTCTCGGAGAGCTGACCTTGTCTCCTGGGTAGACGTTCATCCTTCTATTGCTCTGAAATGTGCACAGCAGCCTGGGTAGTTTGGCACACGGCAGCAGCAGGGACAGTTTCAGCCTCAGTCCATGTTTCCACACAGTATCTGGGCTGACACAAGATCTTGAAACTGGCCCCCAGCCTTGAGTTAGAGATGAAAACCAGCCTCAATGTTTGTGGTGATAGTAAGGGCTTGTTCACAGCAAATGTGTTGGGGCCTAAAGCCAGTCTGCTCTTGGGGGAGGGATGGGTTGGTAATCGGGCTACTTCTTAAAAGAATGAGTCACTCCAGGAGATTTTCGGCTGTACAGAGCAGTGAATTGGGCCTGCAGCTCCCAGAGTCCTCTGCTGTCTTTCCTGGTTTTGGCAGGGCTATTACCATTGCCTCACACCCGATTTGGGGAATGTGGCCATTCCGTACCACAGTTGAGAAGAGTGCAAGCACCCATTGCTTTGTCAATGGGTCAAGATGGCGGAGGAAGTCTGGTGGGCTACCATCCTTCTGGGCAGCTTTGTCCTTTTTTGTGTGTAAAAAATACTCTTGGGCCTCATCTGGAGTTTTGTGTCCAGTTCTGGGTACCACACTTTAGGAAAAATGTGGTATTAGAGAGGGCACAGAAAAGATTCATGAGATTGGTTCCAAGGACGAGGAACTTTAGTTTTGAAGGTAGATTGGAGAAGTTGGGGCTGTTCTTGGAGAAGAGAAGGCTAAGAGGAGGTTTGACAGAGGTATTCAAAATCATGAGGGGTCTGGACAGAGTGGATAGGGAGAACCTGTTCCCATTAGTGGAATAATTGTGAACCAGAGGGTATAAGTTTAAGGTAATTGGCAAAAGAGGCAATGGAGGCACGAGCAGAAACATTTTTATGCAGCCACGTGGTTAGGATGTGGAATGTACTGCCTGAAAGTCTGGTGACCCAGGTTCAATTGTGGCTTTCAAGAGAGAATTAGGTTATTATTTGAAAAGGAAGAATGTGCAGGTCTACCGAGAGAAGGTGGGAGAGTGGCTCGAAGTGGAGAGAGCCGGCACAGACACGGCAGGCTGAGTGGCCTCCGTCTGTGCTGTAACCATTCTCTGCTTCTGTGATTCTAATAGAGTTGTAGATAATGTGGGGTATTTGCCACTTTTCTAATCGAAACTGTAGCACAGATGGAACATGGTACATGTTACAAAGCTGCAGGGTCTCCGAGTTTTCTAAAACCTGTCCAATGAAATGCTGGTTCTGTGAATTCCCTATAAAACTTGACTTCTAAATTAAAAATAAAATATGTGCCTCTGGAGGATTCTTCAGCATATTTGAAATTGTATCACAAATTAGACTGGCCAAGAGTGGTGAGGAGTTACAGCGGTTATGTTGTAAACGAGCATTGAAAACGGAGTTGCAAGATATAAGTGTGAACAGTGTTGAGTATGCTGGGGACCTGTATGAGCAGGAGAGACTTCGGCTAGTTTTAAAATGTAGGCTCAGAATGGAATATGAATAAATATATAATTAGTATTGGCATTTTGATGACTTTCACTGAACGAAATGAATAGGGCCTGAAATAATTTAATTTGCCAACATTGTACAAAGAAACTGCAGTGCTTTGATCTGAGAGAAGCAAACACAATAGACATTAACAACTTTTTAAACATTGGTTTTCTGATAAATTTCAACAATTTTCACTGCCTGGAGCAACAGTACATGCAGATTGATTCCAATACTCACCTTTACACTGCACACCCTGTCTAAAAAGCCCTTTCAAAAGCTTCTTACAGTGCTGGCAAACAGTGGGCCGGGTGTAAGAATGAATTACAAATGTGTGAGGCACTTTAACTTTGGAAAGGAAAATCTTATCCAGCTGAATGGGACGGCCAATGTATGACTGTGAATTTGAGCGTTTCTCTCTTCCAATGAAAGACTCAGATGGTGTCTTCTGCTATAAGTACATAAGAACAAAATGTCATTTTATTTGCACAGTCATTGTTCTGTAACAGATTAGAAAGATGTTTGAAAAATATTAAGCACATATTGAGCAACAGCTAAATGGTTATTTATATGACATTGAATAAGGTGAGGTAACCCATTAATAGATTGCAAACATGGCACTATGTATACAGCAATTAGGGTTTACCTAATTACTTAGGAATGTTAGAGACACATTTTTATTCTTTGCTATCTATTTTTTCTTATACTATTAAACAGCAATTTGCACATTGATTGGCTTAAATTTCTACACCAATTGATTCACACTTAGCTATCAGACGGCATTATACAGGCTGGAAAGACATACTGTTGAGTCAGTTTGAAACTGCTTTGGAAGGTGAGAGGGTTAAGTAAGTATTTGCAATGTGCAGTTATGGAAATAAGATTGTACTTTAGCAATATATTTAGGTTAAAACACAAAATGAATATATGATCTTACTGAATCAGAGATGTGATTGTCATTTTCGATTAGTAATATCACAGCAGTTAATGTATGCCTGAATTTTAAAATACTGTTTGATCTGACATTTTCTTTGAATTCTAAAACATTTGCACTCTATGTTTTCTCAGTTTCCGGCAGATGCTACGGGTACACCTATTATGCAACTTAAATACTAATGTATTGAACTCACAGTATGTTGGTATTTATACCACAAGTGTGAGGGTAGATTGCTGAATAACAAATACAGTCATTTGCATAATTTATTCTACTGTCGGGAGTGGAATTGCTTATCCTGCCACTCATTCTTTTAGTAACCTCCCCACAACTAATTCCATAGGCATGTTTTCATAAGCTGTATTTCAATAACATGATGGAGGTGTAGCCTACTCCTAATTTAAAGTTGTTTAATTTGAATTATACAGTAACTAGACAAATTGATTAAATCAACAAAACTGGAGCTAATGGTTAATTCATTTTTTTTCCACTCAAAAATGCCTTTGAATTAAAGATAGTTGACTGTACTTTAAATCTCTACCTCTATGCCTCACTGGGACTTCATTAATGAGGGGTATACACTCACACACCCTGCAGCACTCCTGGTTAGGCTGAGTAAAGGGACTATGTTTCCCCTTCAGTTTTGCACTCAGCAGCCTTCGGCAAATACCAAAACCTGGGAAACGGTTTCAACATTGTCACCCTCACAAGACACCAGGCAGCTTAAAAAGTGGCTCTATATTTGTGACAAACTGAAATGATGTTTGTAGACAATGTTCCGAGTTTGTAATTTCAATCCTGTTTTGTGAGGTTGCAAAACTGTCTTCCAAAATGACTTAAAAATCATGGGAGATGTTGAATTAATGAATAATTTCATAACAATTAAAATTAAATATCCCCCCCCCCCCAATTAAGATGAAGAAAAACTATATATGAAACCTTTTCTATCAATTCTCAATAACGAACCACTGAACAATGAATTTTTGTCAGAAGGGGGAACTGTTGCATACCACTGAAGATTTGTCACTCATGAATGATTTGGTATCATTAACTGAAGAATAAATTGTGATCAATTATTATTGGATGTTGAATATCTATGAAATCTGTTAGTGAAGTTAATGTATCATTAGGTTTTAAGCTATGTAGGTGGAGGTAACTGAATTGTTTGGCCTCTGTAACTATTAGTATGGGTAGCAGGCATTAACTTGTACATCTCGGTGTTAGAACCTATAGGAGACTGAAGCAAAAGGGAGGCAGTAAAGTCCATATTGGAAATACACAGAAAGAAGAGACAGAAATGAGGGGTTATTTTAGTGCAGACTTTCAATATTTAGGTTCACAAACTAGAGGTAGAAATTTCTCGTCACATTACCATTAAAATTCACTTTCAACCATTTCCTTCAGAGTAGTTAAGATGTTAATTATTTGGTTTATAGCCATTGTATATAATGGAATATTTCACAGGAGGATGAGCTACAAAGGTAGGATTGATAGTGTCTCTAACGCCAATGAAGAGAAAAGCTTTGTGCACATCCTCTGAACCTTCACATTAAATTATAACTTTGAAATTCCTCTCTTTTTCAGTCGACAATATTTCATATGCAATTTGTCTAGACTTTTTTTTAAGAGTTGTACCAGGTTTAGTGAAGTACACATACAGTCAGTTACGGCATGGATTGTGTCGGTTTGTGATGTCAATACTTAAAGTTTATCGAACCATAAACAATTTAGATTACAGGGAAATCTATGACCAATGTAGTCAGTGCACAAGTTATAAAGCAGGTGTGTTTGTGTTAACGTGATTTGTCTGATTTACATAGTTTGGCTGTAATGTTATCAGTGATACATAATCCAGTTAACAAGCGGCTGTAATAACTTGTAGCATCGATCAACTGGAATAGCAAAAAAATCATATTGGAGTTTGTGAAAATGAATCCTTCTGGTTATAGACAGGTGAACCAGATGTAATATAAAAAAAAGTAAGAGCTTGCATTTTCATAATGCCTTTCACAAAATGTCCAAAAATGTCTTACAGCCAAGGAAGTACTTTATGAAGTGGAATTACTGCTGTAATGTAAGAAACGTAGCAATCAATTGGTACACAAATAGAAATTAGATAAATGAGCAGATAATCTGATTTAGTGATGTTGGTTGAGGGTTAATATTGGCCAGGACACTAGAGAGAATATTTACGACATTTTAAAATAGTACCATGATATTTTTTACATCCATCTGATAGAGCAGATGGGACCTCTAACACCTTATCAAAAAGACAGCACCTCCAACAGTGCAGCACTCCCTCAATACAGCAGTGTCAGCCTGGAATATGTGCTCAAGTTTCTGAAGTCAGACTTGGACCCACACAATCTTCTACAGTACAGTACTGCATTTTGATCAAGTGTCAAAATGTGTTAAAATCCTGGAACTGCACTGGACTGTCACATTTCAAGAAGGCGACTCACAACTACCTTCTCAAGGATCATTAGGGATGGACAACAAATGTTGACCTTGCCAGTGGGGTTCAAATCCCATCAGCAAAAGAAGTGGCTTCTTGGCAAAATGTATTGATTCTCCTGGCCCTCTGTATTGGATAATGACTTGGTTAATTGGAAACAATCTCCAGTGTATTTACTGAGCAGTTGCCTGTAATCTGCCTCAATTGATAGCAACCAGGGGACACAGTCAGAAAGTGGAGACTTCAAGCAGCTGCTCCTGGAATGATGAAAGTGGATGAAAAAGGGTGGGCAGGGCTTTCACTGGTCATTACTTGTACCAGATGGATTCCTTTTAACTGAAACATTGTGCTTCATGGTGCTGAGGCAATCAGTTCCTCAGGTGAACAGTTAACAGAACTTAATCCCAATTTAACAAAGTGTGAACAGCTGAATGAATTGCCCACAATAGCCAGGGCGCTTAATCCATTATAAGTGGTGCATTTGTATTGAATTCAATGGTTATGATAAATAATTATCCCCCATTTGCCCAATATAGGAAGCTTAACTCCACAATGGACTGAAAAACATCCGATACCCGGATAAGCACAGATAATGTAGGTGGTGAGGACTCTACTTACTCTGAAGAAGAGTCATATTGGACTCGAAACATTAACTTTGTTTCCCTATCCACAGAAGCTGCCAGACTTGCTGAGTTTTCCGTTTTTATTTGAGGACGAACTTGGCTTACCCATGAGCCTTCACCACGTTATTCAGTTTAAAATCAATACTACACATTCTGAGATTTCATTGTAAAATTATACTAGATGGCACTGAGGCGTTGTACTAATGTGTGAATTGAGAAGCAAATCACAACCATTAGCTGGGATATTGTGTACAGTTCCGGGCACCATATTATAGGAAGGATGTGAACACATTGGAGAGAGCGCAGAAGAGGTTTACAAGAATGGTTCCAGGGATGAGAAACCTCAGCTATGAGGATAGATTGAAAAGGTTGGGACTGTTCCCCTTGGAGAGAAGGAGGCTAAGAGGAGATTTGATAGAGATGTTCAAAATCATGAGGGTGCTGGACAGAGTAGATCGGGGAAGCTGTTCCCGCTCATAAAAGGATCAAGAATGAGGGGGCACAGGTTTAAAGTGATTTGCAAAAGAAGCAAGTGTGACACGAGGAAAATACTAGTGGTTGGGGTCTGGAATGCACTGCCTGGAAGTGTGGTGGAGGCAGGCTCAATCGAGGCATTCAAGAGGGCATTAGATGATTATTTGAATAGAAACAATTAGTAAGGGTATGGGGAAAAGGCAGGGCAATGGCACTAGGTCATAATGTTCATTTGGAGAGCTGGTGCAGATATGACGGGCTGAATGGCCTCCTTCTGTGCTGTTAAGATTCTGTGTGATTAGCCAAAGACAATCCATCCCAATTTTTAGTGATGTAGCAGAGCTGTTGGAAGGCCCACTTTATTAGCAAATAGGCTATCACTGAACAGACACTTTCTCAGTTGGTCAATAAAAGTGGAGGGTCAAAGCAGATTTTGCAGAGTGGAACATGTTCACGTCCACATGTGTGACTGCAATACCCAGATGTGTTGTCTAATGTGGTACCAACTGCAGAAGCAGCAAACTGTGAGATTACACCAATCTTTCAGCAGAAGGTCAGAGGTCACCAGACTTACTGAATTTCTTTCCTTGGGAGGTAAATATTCAGCGATTTCACCAGTGAGTTGAGAACAGAGAAGCCGTTGCAAAATGAACTGTGTACCAAGATTATTTTAAAATACCTTAATGTTACCAGTGGGATTCACATCAAAATTGTCCTTTGGAGGATCTGATGTGGTAAAATTCACCATTCAATTCTATCCACGTTAATTATGTAGACTTTCAGTGATGCAGTGATTTAATTGAATGAAAGTGGAAGAAAATTAAGACTTGTGTGAACTGGAAATGACTGGCTGTGAAATGGAAACTGGAGATAGTCAAACTGTACTTACCTGATAGGACAGGATTTATTACAAAGCTTATATATGCGGCCCACATGTTTATGTACGAAACAGGGACAAAGCCACAAAAATGGCTTAAACTATTATTTCAAAGTAAATGCAATTTTCAAGTTAGCGAGGGAAAAAGGAGCTTCAGGCTTTTCCTTATTATTTGTTGATGGCAGGTGAGTGTCGCTGGCTCGGTCAGCAATTATTGCCCATCCCTAATTGCAAGTTGGTGGTTAGTCACTTTCCTGAATAGCTCCAGTCCATGTGATTTGGGTACAATGACAGTGCTGATAGGAAGGGTTTTGACCCAGTGACGATGAAGGAATGGGTGTATATTGCAATTTAGGATAACGTAAGACCTAGGGAGGACTCACATGTCTACCACCCACATTCTTTTAGGCAACAGAGGTCATGAGTTTGGAACCTAGGTAGGTTGCTGCAGTGCATCTTGTAGGTGGTGCACACTGTGCATTTGGGGTTGGAGGGACTGGATGTTGGAAGTGGTGGATGGGGTGCCAATCAAGCAGGGTACTTTGTCCTGGATGGTGTTGAGCTTCTTGAGTGTTGTGGGAGCTGCACTCATCCAGGCAAATGATAAATATTCCATCACATTCTTGTCTTGTGCTGATGGTGGACAGGCTTTGGGGAGACAGGAGGTGAGTTACTCGCCACAGGATTCCTAGCCTCTGACCTGCTCTTGTAGCCACAGTATTTATATGGCTGGTCCAGTTCAGTTTCTGGTTCATGGTAATCCCCAGGATGTTGATAATGGGGGATTCAGTGATGGTAATGCCATTGAACATCAAGGGGCGATGGTTAGATTCTCTCTTTTTGGAGATGGTCATTGCCTGGCACTTGTGTGGCGCAAACGTTACTTGCCACTTGTCAACCAAAGCCTGAATATTGTCCAGGTCTTGCTGAATTTGGACATGGGCTGCTTCAGTATCTGAGAAGTTGAGAATTGTGCTGAACATTGTGCAATCATCAGCAAACATCCCCACTTCTGACCTTATGATGGAAGGAAGGTCATTGATGAAGCAGCTGAAGATGGTTGGGCTGAGGACACTAACCTGAGGAACTCCAGCAGTGATGTCCTGGAGCTGAGATGATTGACCTCCAACAACCACAACCATCTTCCTTTGTGCTGGGTATGACTCCAACCAGTGGAGGGGTTTTCCCCGATTCCCATTGACTCCAGTTTTGCTAGGGCTCCTTGATGCCACACTCGGTCAAATGTCGCCTTGATGTCAAGGGCAGTCACTCTCACCTCACCTCGGGAGTTCAGCTCCTTTGTCCATGTTTGGACCAAGGCTGTAATGAGGTCAGGAGTTGACTGGCCCTGGCGGAACCAAAACTGAGCATCATTGAGCAGGCTATCATTGTCTAAATATCACTTGATGGCTCTGTCGACAACACTGCAATCATGTTGCTGATTATTGAAAGTAGACAGGAGCACAAGTTTTCAGTATGACAGGTGATGTTGGTGGGGTCCATAGCCTTTGCTGTATCTAGTGTGCTGAGCAGTTTGTTGAAATGACATGGAACGAACTGAATTGATTGAACACTGGCAACTGTGGTGCTGGGAGCTCAGTTGGAGGCTGGGATGGATAATGCACGCAGCATATCTGGCTGAGGTAGGCTGCAAATGATTCAGCCTTGAGTTACAATCTGTGCCCTTGCCAGCCTTGTTTCTTTCAAGTGCTGTTCAACATGAAGGAATATCAGCTGAGGGGTGCAGTGGGTGAGGATCAGCAGGAAGCTTCTTTGCCCATGTTTGGCCTAATGTTGTGACTCTCCATGTGGTTTGGAATCAATGGTTCTTTTGCTATTCAACTTATATCGATGTCCTCTGGTTCTTGTACCTACTACCAATGGGAACAGTTTCTCGCTATCTACTCTGTCTACAGCCAATGGGAACAGTTTCTCGCTATCTACTCTGTGTACAGCCAATGAGGACTGTTTCTCACTATCTACTCTGTGTACAGCCAATGGGAACAGTTTCTTACTATCTACTCTGTGTGCAGCCAATGGGAACAGTTTCTCACTCTCCACTCTGTGTGCAGCCAATGGGGACTGTTTCTCACTATCTACTCTGTGTACAGCCAATGGGAACAGTTTCTCACTATCTACTCTGTGTACAGCCAATGGGAATAGTTTCTCACTATCTACTCTGTGTACAGCCAATGGGAACAGTTTCTCACTATCTACTCTGTCTACAGCCAATGGGAACAGTTTCTCACTATCTACTCTGTGTACAGCCAATGGGGACTGTTTCTCACTATCTACTCTGTCTACAGCCAATGGGAACAGTTTCTCACTATCTACTCTGTGTACAGCCAATGGGAACAGTTTCTCACTATCTACTCTGTGTACAGCCAATGGGAACAGTTTCTCACTATCTACTCTGTGTACAGCCAATGGGAACAGTTTCTCACTATCTACTCTGTGTAAAGCCAATGGGAACAGTTTCTCACTATCTACTCTGTCTACAGCCAATGGGAACAGTTTCTCACTATCTACTCTGTGTACAGCCAATGGGGACTGTTTCTCACTATCTACTCTGTCTACAGCCAATGGGAACAGTTTCTCACTATCTACTCTGTGTACAGCCAATGGGAACAGTTTCTCACTATCTACTCTGTGTACACTCCTCATGGTTTAGTGAACACAAAATACTAGTTGAGGGAACTCAGCTGACATTCAAGTCTTCTCAAGGTGAACTGTCACCTAAAGCCTTTTCACTTGTGTTTCTCCCTGTGGCAGGCTATTTACTGGTTGCGCCTAAGCATGCCCCATGATATAGAAAAGTTGTGCATTATATGGGAGTCAAGTCCCCAGTAGAACTTTACAGAAGTGTTTTAATAACAGGTTAAAAATGTAAAATTATGAGATAAGTGTTGAAGTATTATCTGTGTTTATAAAATGCTTCATGAAAAATAAATAACCCCAGTGCACTCCACACCTTCGACAGAAGTGGAGCCCACATACATTGCTGCATTAAAATGAGGTCTAACCAACCATTAAATACTACCCCTGCAGGTCTCTGTTGCTCTTCCAGGCAAGTTTAAATTATGGTCATCAGCAATTGGACCAAAATGGTTTGTGAAATCTAGACTTTTAAACTGGTGTCTTCACAGAATCTCACAGTGCAGAAGAGGCCCTTCGGCCCATCGAGTCTGTACCGACACGTGAGAAACACCTAACCTAACTACCTAATCCCATTTACCAGCACTTGGCTCATAGCCTTGAATGTTATGACGTGCCAAGTACTCATCCAGGTACTTTTTAAAGGATGTGAGGCAACCCACCTCCACCACCCTCCCAGGCAGCGCATTCCAGACCGTCACCACCCTCTGGGTAAAAAAGTTTTTCCTCACATTCCCCCCTAAACCTCCTGCCCCTCACCTTGAACTTATGCCCCCTTGTGACTGACCCTTCAACTAAGGGAAACAGCTGCTCCCTATCCACCCTATCCATGCCCCTCATAATCTTGTACACCTCAATCAGGTCACCCCTCAGTCTTCTCTGCTCCAACGAAAACAACCCAAGTCTATCCAACCTCTCTTCATAACTTAAATGTTTCATCCCAGGCAACACCCTGGTGAATCTCCTCTGCACTCCATCCAGCGCAATCACATCCTTCCTATAATGTGGCGACCAGAACTGCACACAGTACTCCAGCTGTGGCCTCACCAAGGTTCTATACAACTCCAACATGACCTCCCTACTTTTGTAATCTATGCCTCGATTGATAAAGGCAATTGTCCCATATGCCTTTTTCACTACCCCACTAACATGCCCCTCTGCCTTCAGAGATCTATGGACACACACGCCAAGGTCCCTTTGTTCCTCAGAACTTCCTAGTGCCATGCCGTTCATTGAATACTTCCTTGTCAAATTACTCCTTCCAAAGTGTATCACCTCACACTTTTCAGGGTTAAATTCCATCTGCTACTTATCTGCCCATTTGACCATCCCGTCTATATCTTCCTGTAGCCCAAGACACTCAACCTCACTGTTAACCACCTGGCCAATCTTTGTGTCATCCACAAACTTACTAATCCTACCCCCCACATAGTCATCTATGTCATTTATATAAATGACAAATAATAGGGGACCCAGCACAGATCACTGTGGTACGCCAGGGGACACTGGCTTCCAGTCACTAAAGCATCCTTCTGTCATTACCCTCTGCCTCCTACAACTAAGTCAATTTTGAATCCACCTTCATCCTCATTCTCTTGGGTGAAGACGGACATGAAGTATTCATTGAACACTCTAACGATGTCCTCTGGCTCCACCCAGAGATTGCCCCCTTGCTCCCTTATGGGCCCTACTCTTTCCCTGATTATCCTCTTCCCATTGATATACTTATAGAATATCTTGGGATTTTCCCTACTTTTACCAGCCAGAGCTTTCTCATATCCCCTCTTTGCTCTCCTAATTGCTTTCTTAAGCTCCACCCTGCACTTTCTGTACTCCACTAATCCCTCTGCTGATTTGCTTCCCTTGTACCTGCTAAAAGCCTCTCTTTTCCTTCTCATCGTAACCTGAATATCTCTGGTCATCCATGGTTCTCTGGGCTTGTTACTCCTTCATAAGCACATCACCCATTCAGCACCTGTTTTCACCCTTTCACCAAAATAATCCCCCAATATTTTTATCAGTGTTGAAAGGTTTGTTTAGAGATGGTTTGACAAATGAGACAAATAAATCCCCAAATATCCCTATAAGAAGGATTACTTTGTCACAGGCCATTTCATGTTAGTCCTGCCTGCACAGAAGGTCATAAAAATAATTCAAAGAATAAATATCTAATATTTCCATTGATGTTTCAGAAGAGGTACAAGCTTGGCCCAGCTCATACAAATAGACCGCATCATTATTATTATCTCTGTTTTCATCTAGTTACATGTTCAAAGATTTCTTCTGCACATCACCATCCCTGGGTATGTCCTGTCCCACCAGCAGGACACACCCAGCAGAGGTGGCGATAGAGTGGTATACAATCGGGAGGGAGTTGCGCTGGAAGCTCTTAACATTGACTGCAGACCCCATGAAGTCTCATGGCATCAGGTCAAACATGGGCAAGGAAACCTCCTGCTGATTACCACCAATCATGCACCACCCACCCCCCACCCACCCTCACCCCCGCCCCCCACCCCCAGCTCACAGATCAATGCTCCTCCATGTTGAACACCACTTGGGGGGAGCACTGAGGTTGGCTCGGGGGAAGAATGTACCCTGGGTGGGACTCTTCAATATCCATCACCAACAGTGGCTCTGTAGACCACTACTGACCGAGCTGGCCGGGTCCTAAAGGACATAGCTGCTAGACTGGGTCTGCGGCAGGTGGTGAGGGAACCAACATGAGGGAAAAACATACTTGACCTCATCCTCACCAACCTGCCTGCCCCAGATCCAAGAGAGTGTTGATAGGAGTGATCACTGCACAGTCTTTGTGGAGCCAAAAACCCATCTTCATATTGAGGATACCCTCCATTGTGTTGTTGGCATGACCACCGTGCTAAATGGGATAGAATTTGAACAGATATAGCAACTCAAAACTGGGCAACCATGAAACACTGTGGGCCATCAGCAGCAGCAGAATTGGACTCAGGCACAATCTGTAACTCACGAAAAAACTCAGCAGGTCTGACAGCATCTGCGGAGAGGAATACAGTTAATGTTTCGAGTCCCCAGTAGAATTTTACAGAAGTGTTTTAATAACAGGTTAAAAATGTAAAATTATGAGGTAAGTGTTGAAGTGTTATCTATGCTTATAAAACGCTTCATGAAAAATAAATAACTCAACAGAAGTGGAACCCACATTCATTGCTGCATTAAAATTTATATATATTTTTCTTTTCCCACCTATTTCCATTATTTTTAAATGTATTTCCATTCATTGTTTTATCTCTACCTTTTAGCCTGTTTCAATCCCCCCCACCCCACCCCCACTAGGGCTATCTGTACCTTGCTCGTCCTGCTTTCTACCCTTAATGTCCCCATTTGCACATTTATTAGATAATATCACCACCGTCAACACCTCTTTGTCCTTTTGTCTCTGACATCTTTTGGTTATCTCCACCTATCACTGGCCCTCTATCCAGCTCTACCTGTCCCACCCCCCCTTAAACCAGCTTATATTTCACCTCTTTTCTATCTTTCCTTAGTTCTGGTGAAGTCATACGCACTCGAAACGTTAACTGTGCTCCTCTCCACAGATGCTGTCAGACCTGCTGAGTTTTTCCAGGTATTTTTGTTTTTGTTTTGGATTTCCAGCATCCGCAGTTTTTTGCTTTTATCTGTAGCTCATGGCCCGGCATATCCCCCACTCTACCATTACCATCAAGCCAGGGGATCAACACTGGTTCAATGAAGGGTGCAGGAGGGCATGCCAGGAGCAGCACCAGGCATACTTAAAAATTAGGTGTCAACCTGGTGAAGCTACAACACAGGACTACTTGCATGCCAAACAGCTTAATCAGCAAGTGACAGACAGGGCTAAGCAAGTCCACAATGAATGGATCAGATCTAACCTCTACAGTCCTGCCACATCCAGTCGTGAATGGTGGTGGACAATTAAACAACTCACTGGCGGTGGAGGCTCCACAAATATCCCCATCCTCAATGATGGGGGAGCTCAGCAAATCTGTGCAAAAGATAAGGCTGAAGCATTTGCAACAATCTTCAGCCAGAATTGCCGAGTGGATGATCCATCTCGGCCTCCTCTGGAGGTCTCCAGCATCACAGATGCCAGTCTTCAGCAAATTCAATTCACTCCACGTGGTATCAAGAAATGGCTGAAGGCATTGGATACTGCAAAAGCTACGGGCGCTGACAATATTCCGGCAATACATGTGCTCCAGAACTTGCCGCGCCCCTAGCCAAGCTGTTCCAGTGCAGCTACAACACAGGCATCTGCCCTGCAGTGTGGAAAATTGCCCAGGTATGTCCTGTACACAAAAAGCAGGAAAAATCCAACCCGGCCAATTACTGCCCCATCAGTCTACTCTCCATCATCAGTAAAGTAATGGAACGGATTATCAATAGTGCTATCAAGTGGCTCTTGCTTAGCAATAACCTGCTCACTGGCACTCAGTTTGGGTTCTGCCAGGGCCACTCAGCTCCTGTCTTCATTACAGCCTTGGTTCAAACATGGACAAAAGGGCTGAACTCCCGAGGTGAGGTGAAAGTGACTGCCCTTGACATCGAGGCCACATTTGACCGAGTGTGGCATCAAGGAGCCCTAGCCAAACTGGAGTCAATGGGAATCAGGGGGAAAAATCTCCGCTGGTTGGAGTCATACCTAGCACAAAGGAAGATGGTTGTGGTTGTTGGAGGTCAGTCATCTCAGCTCCAGGACATCACTGCAGGAGTTCCTCAGTGTAGTGTCCTAGGCACAACCATCTTCAGCTGCTTCATCAATGAGCTTCCTTCCATCATAAGGTCAGAAGTGGGGATGTTCGCTGATGATTGCACAAGGTTCAGCACCATTCGCGATTCCTCAGTTACTGAAACAGTCTGTGTCCAAATGCAGCAAGACCTGGACAATATCCAGGCTTGGGCTGACAAGTAACATTTGCGCCACACAAATGCCAAGCAATGACCATCTCCTACAAGAGAGAATCTAACCATCGCCCCTTGACATTCAATAGCATTACCATCACTGAATCCCCCACTATCAACATCCTGGGGGTTACCATTGACCAGAAACTGAACTAGACCATCGATATAAATACTTGGCTAAAGAGCAGGTCAGAGTTTGGAAATTCTGCAGCGAGTAACTCACCTCCTGACTCCCCAAAGCCTGTCCACCATCTACAAGGCACAAGTCCTCCCCACTTGCTTGGATGAGTGCAGCTCCAACAACACTCAAAAAGCTTGACATTATCCAGGACAAAGCAGCCCGCTTAATTGACACCACATCCACATACATTCACTCCCTCCACCACTGACGCACAGTAGCAGCAGTGTGTACCATCTACAAGATGCACTGCAGGAATTCACCAATGCCTCTTACACAGCACCTTCCAAAGATGGGGTGGGCATGCATCCCACCACCACCCCCGAGCTCACCCTCAGAGTACAGGGGGTGGGCAGGTGCCGGCCGCCATATTTAAATCAACAACTTAAGGGTCAATTAGGTTTGTTATCAAGCCTGTGAACCCTGATAATACGCCGCCCATGTTACAATATGTTTGCCATGGGCAGCAGGGTTGGAATGGGAAGCCCGATTTCTAACCTGAATTGGTGAAAGACGGGAAGCGGTTGGGGGCGGTTGCTCTTTGGGGGCTGTCCTCTGTTGACCAACTGAACAACCTCTCCCTTCCTGCCCACTCCTTCCCTTAAACACACCCCTTCACACCCACTGCCCCTCTCCCTAACCCTCCCGGGCCAAGACCCCGGACTTACCCGCTCCGAGGACCCTCGGCCTAGGGCTCCACCCCTCACCTGCACTTTCGGCCGCTGCCACTGACGCCTTTCTGGCGCTCTGGGACTGAGGGAGCTGCCCGCTCCAGAGGGCGAGACGTCCCACTCAGCTTTGACGAGTGAGCCCCTCAGTGCTTTATTGCTGCGGCGCGTTGGCTCCAGGCCAACGTGGTTTCCAGGGAGAAGTGCCGTCTGCCCACTGCACTCACCCCCCACCCCCGCCCGCCCCCACCCCCCGCCCCCTGTATTATTCAGTAGAGATCATCCTGCAACACCAGCAAGGGAGAGCTTCAGGTGCGGCACTTGTGGCAGACTTTGCCTTTCCAGAATCGACGTGTTCAGCCATCAAAAGGAGAGCAGCAGATGATCTTACTCTGGCCTCACCAGAGTCCTGAGGCTGCATCCCCATCATCTCTCAACAGAAAGATGCCAATCACGTCAATGATCACCAAACACAAAACACAACTTCTTCTCAGAGGGAGCCCTTTTAAGAGCCTTTGCCAAACACAGACTTGAGTTTAGAAAGAAAACGCCTCTCCACTGCTTACTATAATAGTAATTCAAAATGGTGAGAGTAAAGGGTTAAAGGTCCATGCCCAGCTGCTGATAGTTGTGTGATTTTATTTTGCATTTATTTATCCCACAGACATTTTTACAGGTTTTTAAAGGTGTTCTTTTCAACAGCTGCTTTTATTTTGTTGTAAACACAAACCTCTTATGTCTAATCCCATGAGTCTCCCAATAGGAAACATTAAACATTCAGTGCAAATTACAAATACATTTGAAGATTTAATTAAACTGCGTAGACAGCACACATTATTTTCTCCACTATCAAATCTAATAGGTTTGTTGTGTGCAAAGTATATATTTTCCAGAATAGTTCAAATATCTAATGACAAATATGATGACTGTAGTTGCAATACTGATCAATACATTCAGTCAATCCCAATAGCAGGTTTCCCGTGTCCCAACTAGTTTGATGTAATATCCTAGACGTTTATTGCAATTTCTGTTCCACTATGCTAAAATATCAATTGCTGCATCACATCACAGAAGAAATCGAAGTCTAGTAACATCCCTGCAGTACACGTGGAGATGAAGGCATCCAAAATCCAATTGAGTTAAAGATCGGGACTAAAGAGCACTGT
Source organism: Cetorhinus maximus (assembly GCF_964194155.1). Taxonomy (NCBI): domain Eukaryota; kingdom Metazoa; phylum Chordata; class Chondrichthyes; order Lamniformes; family Cetorhinidae; genus Cetorhinus; species Cetorhinus maximus. The sequence continues at coordinate 101,536,524 of NC_135896.1, forward strand.
TCTTTTAATTTTAAGATAAAAAGGTTTGGATGCAAAAAAAAATGTCACACTGTACCTGCTGCTCTCATTCCGTACTGGAAAATCAGTAGATCAACAGCGCAGCAAGCTTTTTTCTCTTATTCATTCATGGGATGTGGGCGTCACTGGCTCGGCCAGCATTTATTGCCCATTCCTAGATGGTGAGCTGCCTTCTTGAACTGCTGCAGTCCATGTGGTGTAGGTACACCCACAGTGCTGTTAGGGAGGGAGTTCCAGGATTTTGACCCAGTGACAGTGAAGGAACAGCGATATATTTCCAAATCAGGATGGTGAGTGACTTGGAGGGGAACTTCCAGGTGGTGGTGTTCTCATGTGTCTGCTGCCCTTGTCCTTCTAGATGGTAGTGGTTATGGGTTTGGAAGGTGCTGTCTAAGGAGCCTTGGTGAATTCCTGCAGTGAATCTTGTATATGGTACACACTGCTGTTACTGTGTGTCAGTGGTGGAGGGAGTGAATGTTTGTGTATGTGGTGCCAATCAAGGGGGCTGCTTTGTCCTGGATGGTGTCAAGCTTCTTGAGTGTTATAGGAGCTGCACTTATCCAGGCAAGTGGAGAGTATTACATCACACTCCTGACTTGTGCCAAGTGTTTGGTATGAAAAATGCACCTGCAACATTTCAAAGACTGAGAAACAAAGTAATTGCAGGACTGAGCAATTGTGCTGTTTAAATTGACGATTTGATAATTGTCAGTCAAATGTGGGAGGAGCATTTACAACATCTGAAAGAATTATTTAGTCAACAACAAGAAGCCAATTTGATGATGAACTTGGATAAAAGTGAATTTGCAAAAGCGTAAATAGGCCATACCGTTAGACATGGTAAGGTGGCTCCGAGAGATGTGAAAGTCTCTCACCATCATGGATTTACCCATACCTGAGTCTGGTGATAGCACTGCAGCATTTTGAGATTTACGTTGCAAACAATTTGTCAGAAGCAATTGTTTATACAGACCACAATCCTTTAAAGTTTCTGGACAAATTTTGAGACAGAAGTGCTAGGCTATTCAGATGGAGTTTATTACTGTAACCACTTAAGCAACAGATTATGCATGTGGCTGGACAAGAAAATCTAATTGCAGATGTATTGTCAAGAGTTTGAAGCTGAAAGGGAAAATTGGACATTTAAAAACCTGAAGACTGGACTGGAATGATTTCTGCTGATGCGAAGGATTTGTATATATTTTTATGTTAACGCATGCGTCTGGTAATGTAATAGTGAGTATATAGATAAGTAAAGGAGATAATATAAATGGATTAAGAAAATGAAGCCGTCTTTTTAAATTATGACGGTTCATTTTCCAGTAAGGAGGGTGGTGTCATGAAAATATAATTATTTTCATAATATTATTGTGATTTATTTTAAAAGTAGTTTACTAGTGGGTTTTGGATTAGTTTCTCTGTGTGGATGTGTGTGTGGGTGATTTAATTGAATTGCAGGCAGCTGGTCTAGAGCTTTTGAGTTATCAAAAGGAAGCTAGGTTTGAAATGCTAAATATGTAAACATGGCTGAAGTTTTAGAATGTGAAGTGTGAGGAAACTTTGCATTTTTAGATAAATTAGAGTTGTTTGAATTTCAAAGCGATGGTAAGATGTTACACTTAGCTAAAAGAAGCTAAGCCAAACAGTGTGTTTATTTTTCCCAAAGGTTACTGACAATATGGGTACTCTGAAAGATTTATATTATGAGAAAAGTAAAGTTGCAAACACATATTGGAAGAATGGAATTTACATTAAAAAGGGAGAAACATGTATAAAGGGATGAAGTTATGAGTAAGAGGAGAAGGCATTCTAAGATCTAACACAAGTGTGAAAAGCCTCCAGCCTCTGTGCATCAAGTTGCTGTCTATAGGAACCAAAGCTACGAAAACGCACTTTGAATATCACTGTCCAGGGTATTGTGTGCTTTTGAAATTCATTCGTTTTCACTGTTGCCTTAACTGAGATGTAACTGGGAGCCAGATTAATTAGGGGATTTAGAAGTTGTTGTGGTAGTAATTTGTAGACTTATGTATGTGCTTAAATATTTTCTTTTATTAATAAAAGTTTAATTTAGTTTTGTAAAAAACATCAGACTCGGTGGACTTATTACTACTGAATTCAAGGCACGCATCTCGAAATAAAATACAAATTGCAAAACAGTTGTGGCAGCTGTTTCAAGCTTCCCTCTGGGATTTGAGCAGTTCAGCATTTACCATCCACTGTGCCACAACAAATGTTCACTTGGCCACAATGTGAAAATGAAACCCACCATAAAATAAACATTCCAAACCAAATTTAAAAATGAAACCATGTTGTACTGAATACAAATATCAACAAATCACTCTTGTGCATTCTTTGAGTGCCTGTCTTCTGTGTACCTTTGGCTATCCTAGTGCCCCTTCACAGTGCTACCCCAGTGGCTGCAGAATAGCTGGTGAAAGGCCACCAGCCTTCAGTGAGGGAGACTGCTGATGGTCTTTCAGGATGGTCTCAGCAGCTCTGCTCAAGAAAGCACGTCTGTGGACTGCACCATACCAACAGACAACAACAAGAGCTCTGATAAAGTGACAGTGGAGGGATTCATATGCTTTCAGTCTGAGAGTGTACAGCAGGTTTGTGTTCCTTGACCATTGGGAGAGCGTTGGGAGGACAGATTGTTGGATTGTTGTGACACACTATGAGCCCCTTTAAACACTGGTATCTGCAGCTATGATGGCAGCAGTCTGAGATTGCATAATTTCAGCCTGAGCTTCCATTATACACTCAGACGTTGAGTGGCTTCTGCTTGCCCTGCAATAGAAGCCGAGATATTAGCCATCAGATGCTGCAAAATAGTTGGGTCTGCTAGTATGTTTATAGAGTTCGTCATCACTTCCACACTGGAAAGGATGGGTTCCAGTTGATATTGAACTCCTCCATGCTCCTTGACATTAACTGCAGGCTTTCTGGCATGCCTGCCAATGCAGCAAGCATTTAATTGTACATACTCCTCAGCCCTCTTTTATCAGACACATTGAAGCCTCATCTGAGCCCCCTGCAGCAGAGCTTGTGTGAGTCCTCGTCCCCTGGCGAGCTGGTCCCTGTGTTACTATTGTCGGATGCCCTGGCTGCAGAATACACCTACCCGGTGTCTCGCCACATGCAGATCCCACCTCTAAGCTTGAAGTAGTGCAGGCTAGCTTTAACATTCGATAGCCTCTTGCAGTGTTGCGCCATCGTTCATGAGTGTTTTGTGATCCCTGCATCGGTGATTGGGGCTCTGAATTTTGGGGCCACAATCTTAATTCAAGTTGAAAATGCCTTTTGTATTTTTTACAAGCAGAAGACAAACACAATCAGTCCATCGCCATGCTACAGGCAGGCAGTGACCTACAGAGAAATGAACCACCTTTTTATGAAATAGGCTTTATTTGCACATGTTTTTTTTATTTTAATTCTCCCAATGAATGATTCAATGCATTAACAGATTGTTGTAAAAATATTTAGGAAAAATCTCACTTTACTTGTCAAGGAGAATAGACTTTTAGCGATGTTTGCATAAACTTGTTAGGTTTTGGGTACAGTTAAGAACTAATAAAATTCTCAACAGTTTCCAGCATCTTTGATAAATGGTGAGAGGCAGCCTGAAAGACAGGAAATTCATGAAAGGCTGTTTTAAGGTCAGATCACAAATTGGGCAAATTAGTAGCTGTTGGGGAGAATATGGTTTGCTATATAATGTGGTTGTTTTGGGGGCTAAAATTAAACAGTTTTAAAGGTGAAGAGTTGAAGTAATTGCTTGTATCAGATTACTTGTTACTCTCCATTGAGCTGTTCATGTTTTTCACCTGTTAAGTATTTCACTGGCCTACTGCTCTGCCTTACTTCCTCTGACCACCTTGTTTGTTATTTACCCATACTTTCTTAGAGGGAAATACATCACTCCATATTCACTACCATATTTGTTGCATTGCTATGTGTACCTCACTGCATGATACCGTTCTCAATTAAGCAACACAACTTTTAACACGGGGCAGTCACTTCATAGAAATGGTGGGAGGCGGCCATGCATGTTACCACTCAAATTGTTCCCTCAGCACTCTTCAGAGGCACCAGTGGGGCATTGTTACAGAGAGATGACTGAGACTGGCAGGTCATGTATTTCGCCTCCTGGATGTACGCCCCTCCGAGCGGCAGTAGAATGGACACCACCAGATGGAAGTAGGAGACGGGGCTGGCCAGACAGACCTGGCAAAGTACATTTCAGGAGGACCTTCAAGATCGGGACACCACCTGGGCTGAAGTGAACGAGATTGTGAAGGACGGGGGCCAGTGGTGGATTCTTGCTGCCCATTGTCCCAAATGGGATTGGAGGAAATAAGTCAAAGTGAGACTCTTCTAGAAGAAGGATAAAGTTTTATGGGTTCAAACTGATGTGTCGGTTACTTTAATATAATTAAGAGCAATGATGGGAAGAATGAGAAATGACTGAAAGCATCAACCATAATTTAAGATAAAACTTAATTAAAAAGATGCTAATTTATGTTTTGAGTTTTAGCTCTCTATAATTTATGACAGCTTCTTCTTTGTATTAATGGGTCGCATACAATACACAGCCTTTATCCTTCTCCTCTGCTTGGCATACAGTCTACCTAAAACATCGATATAGCGGAATCCCAAAACCCCGGCATACAACATTTCTTAAAAAATGGAACTGACCATATTTAACACGGAAGACAAAGTTATTTTAGTTTTAAAACATTTTTAAAGCAAAAGAAAATCAAAGGAAGAGAAGATATGATAAATGTTACTTCAGAAGATGTAAATTAAGCAATTGCATTTAAAGTGCATTTCACAAAGGAATCATTTAATTTGACTGTATAATGTTAAAGGTGTTGTCATCTTTTCATGTTTTAAATTTATTTACGCATTTCACTTTAGCCATTAGCTTTAGAAGGTGGGATTTTCTGTGTCCACCATCGTGTTTGGTGGTGTGAGCAGACAATTTGATAAGAGGGCTAAAAGTCGGTTTCACGATGTTGTGAAACCAGTTTGCAATCGTCTGCTCTATCTGTCAATGGCGGACTGCACGTCCCACCAATGGACATTAGGAACCTCACTATAATACATCTGCATATCATATATCATTATAAGCCCTGCTCGCTGGAATCATCCCCCCCACCCCCTGCTGGATCATCCAAGTCACTGGCCAGCTGCACTTCACTCGGGACTTCGAGGTTTGTTTGCCTCCCTTGCTTCGGGCAGCACTCGCAGTCACCAGCGCCAGGCTTCACAGGCAGCACCACATCACTTTTAGGGGGGGTAAAGGGCAGGTCTCTACCTACCAGACCAGCTGTAAGGCAGGGGTGGCTTTTCAATGGCTGCAGGGCTAGGGCTTGGGGAAGGGGGAGAAGTGGCCTCAGGCAAGGGAAGAGGCTGCAGGATGGGGGCTGTACTGGGGAAGGAGGGTATCCCAGGGTGTGTGTAGGGGCCACATGTTGATCTTTGCAAGTGGCCTCAAGATGGTGAGGGCTGAGGAGGCAGTCTCCAGAGGAGATGAGGCCAGATGGAGATGTGAGGGTGTGTGTGTGAGAGAGTGAGTGGTGATGTCTCTTGAGCTGACAGTGAGTGAGATGCCAGTGAATGTATGATGGGCTTGTGAGTGGGTGAGTTGAGATTGGTGAGATGGTTGCCTTATCCTGGCAGCACGGTTGAGATCATTCATCCTCTATCTGCACTGGATGGCCAACCTCTCCTGTGCAGTATTGGCACTGACCACCACTGCCATCACCTACCAAGCTGGAGTGGTAATGTAGCTGCCCCTCTTGTTTGCCAGAGTGGGGGTAGAGGACATTGTGGTGGGCCTCCACAGCATCAAAAAGGCATTCAAGGGGCGCGTCATTAAACCAGGGGGCTGCAGTCTTCTTGCCTTTCAGAGCCATGTCTTGTTTGCAGCAGTCCTGGGCTGGAAGCACTGAGAGGTGTGCATGTGGCTACACTTTAAATGTGGTACCTGGTGTGATGAAGCGGCGAGGCGGGCTAATCGGAGCTTGTTTCCCAGGAACGCAAGATTAACGAGGCGAGACCGGGACGATACGGCGTGAGAAGCTGCCATTGTGGCCAACGGGTAAAACATCCTTTTTCCTGCCCGCTACTGCACTTAGTGCAAATCAAGGACGATTCTGCCCATATTGTTGAAGAGTGACAGCATGCGTATGACACCTAATTATGCAATACACTTCATAATTTTTAAAATCAAGGGAATGTGGTTTCAACACATTGGTTGGTAAATTGTTTAACAAACCTTCAGTAAAGGATAGCTGAACTTCGTTTCAAGACATACTGCTGAGCACACAGGATAAATGCTTTCCCATGGATTAGAATCAGTGACATTTATTAGGCTAATTAATATTCATATTTCAGCGATTTTCATCAAATTAACATTAGTATTTCAGTGACATTCATTCTGCAAATGTTAGCATTTCAGTGGCACTGGGTAACATTCGTGGTTTATTGGGGTAAATGCCAGCATTATAGTGATGCTCATTGGAATAACATTAATATTTTAATGACAGTTATTGGGGCTAATGCTAGTTTTTAGCAATATTTATTGAGCTAATGTTAGTATTTCAGTCATGCTCATTGAGGTAACAGTATTTTAATAACATCCATTTGGGCAACACGTAGTATTTCAATGAGATTCATTTAGTTAATGTTTGCATTTCATTGACATTCACTGGGCTAACAGTTGTATCCCTGTGACATTCCTTGGGCTAATATTAGCATTTCTGTGATACTCATTATAGTACGGTTAATGTCAACTCAGTGACATTGAGCTATTGTTAGTATTTCAGTGAAATTTATATGGCTAATAATAGCATTCCAGTGTTACTTATTAAGATAATATTTCATTGAAATCCATTGAGGTAACCTTAATAATTCTCAGTGAAATTCACTTAATTGTCACTGAAATACTATTACCATTTACTGGGTCAGCCTTTGTATTTTCAACTCATTAGAATAGTGTTCACATTTCAATGACATGGGAGTGATGCTAGTATTGCTGTAATTTTTGAGGTACTGTTTGTGGTTCAGTGACTGATTTTCTACCAAGTTAATACTAATACCACATTGACATTTATGGAGGTATACTTATTTCAGTGAACTTCATTCAATTGATGTTCGCATTTTAATGACGTTCATTGGGCTAACGGTATTATTGTGGTTGCTTTTAACCAGCTTTCATAAATATTCCAAAACTTCTATTTATATTGTGTGCTACCTTTATAAAAAAAAGTTTCCAAGCCATTTAAAAGTAGAATTAGAGGAGGAAGCACAGGAGGAAGAAAAGATTGATTAGGACTCCTGAACAAAGGCCTGATTGAAAAGATGAAGAGATTTTAAAGGAGGAGAGAGGTGTGGAGAGGTTTCAGGAGGGGGTTAGGAAGAGCAGCTGAACATCTCTTTTCATTGGTGGGATATGAAGGATGGCAGCACATAAAAGGCCAGAGTCACAGGACCAAAGAGTGTGGGATGGGACGCAAAGCCGGAAGAGTTTGTGGAAATGGGCTGAGATAAGACCAAGGAGTGATTTGAACACAAAGGTGGGAAGTTAAAATTTTAAAAACTTGGGGGCGAGAGCCTAACACAGTCTAGAGAGGCTTTTGGTTATACGCAAGCAGGTCTCTATGATCACTACGTTATGGGTGGCTGCAATGTGGGCATGCTGGAATTTGTGAAGCTTGAGGGATGATGAACCAGAAAGGAGGACATTTCAATGATTGTTTCCATAGGTCAAAGAAACATGGGCTAACGTTTGAACACCAGAGGGATTGAGATCAGGACAGGGGCAAACAATGCGCAGGATGAAACAGGCAGTTTGGGCGATGGGTAGATGGTGGGGTTTACAGTCCAAAATTTGGGTCAAAGCCAATTACAAGTCTGTTTCATTTTGAGTAAAAGTTAGAAAGAGGGCGGATTCAGTGTCACAAAAGAAAAGTTCACAGAGGTGGCTGAAAATGATGACTCTGGCCTTCCTGATGTCAAATTGGAGAAAGGTATCGCTCTTAAGTCAATTGATGTCAGACAGTCTGGCAGTACGAGATTGCCAATGGGGTGAGGAATTAGGGGTGATGGACAGGTAGTTCTTTGGGTTTTCAAAACAAATGTAGAATATGGATTTTTAAGAAATTCATTCCTAGGATGTGGGCGTTGCTGGCTAGACCAGCATTTACTGCCCTTCCCTAATTGCTTTTGTGGTGGTGGTGGTGGTGAGCTGACGCCTTGAACCGCTGCAGCCTATGTGTATGCATGGCATTCATTCAGCAAACACCAGCATTGCTGTGATACTCATTGAGCTAATACTACTTCAATGATATACATCAGGGTAATGGAATGATTATAGGGCCCGATTAGCTCAGTTGGCCAGATGGCTAGTGTGTGGTTCAGAAGAATGGCAACAATGTGGGTTCAATTCTCATTCTGGCTGAGGTAAAGTTGGGATCTGCCTCCTTGCCCTACCCCTGAGAGTGAAAGGCAATAGCAAAGCAGCATGCACTAAAACTGCCAAGGAGCTAGCTCAGGGTGAAGCATCATCAGGCGACGAACCATGGACCTGCCTTCAGGCCTGCGCACATGGGATGTCAGATATTGTGGTGACATTCATTGGGTGAAAATTAGTATTTGGTGACCTGCATTGTTAATATTTCAGTGACATTCATTGGCTTAATGTTAATATTTTGGTATTAATCATTTCTGCTGATTGGAGAAACCTTCCAATGTTTTTCAGCCATTACTGTCTTGGATGGGAACTGCTTCACTTTATATTAAATGCCAGAATAGATGGAAACTTTAAACAAAAAATGTAAATGAGCCTTGTGTTAATCAAAGATGCAAACAGTTCTAGAGTTTCTTTTCTTTCCTGTGATAACTGATAAAAATGAGTGGCTAAGGGGATAACCGGGCAATTTTTAAAAACTATTTTGTTTAATAACAGGAGCTGCCCGTAGACACACAATGTGGATTGAACAAAGAGAGGAGCACAAACTACAGGGCGCTATGGAAGGGAAAGAGGTCAATTATGTTGGAGGAAACAGGGAGAGATTCTGAAAGTGAGACTTGAATCGTGGACCTTACGAAATATTTTCAGGTAATCAGAATATATAATTAACAAACTCAAGGAATAATTAAATCACAAACAATATCCAATTTAATTGTAAGCACACGAAATTCAGTTCATTAATGAACATAGAGAAATTTAAGGTTAATTTTGATTTGCTTTTCCAATATTTTTAGAGTATATTATTCCAATTGTGAAAATCCTAAATCATTTTCAATTGGTATATTTGGTGCTCGAGTGTTGTTTTTCCCTCTTTCCATCACTTTTTAAAAATTTAATAAGTTATAAAAGATACACATGCATAACATGTCTACCATTCAAACAGCTCCCAGGATGTTACAGGATACATCTTCTTACCTTGGGATATCAATGGATTATAACTTATTTAAATATCAGCACTTATTCATCATTGATTCCTAGCGTATCTGGTACTAGAGAGTTCACAGTATGTAATATTTCTCAGAGTGGAACAAACTGCTAAAAGAAAGTTGAAAATAATTTGAGGCACTTTACAGTCTCCAAATCCCATAATGAGTGAAAACTGCACAAAGTAGATTGGCAAATATGTTGCATTTGGTAAGTGGCCTTGCAAAATTAAAAGTACCGTACCAATCCTATGTCATAAGTCCCAGGTAATATATAACAAATTCAAATACTTTTACATTTCAAAGGAGCAGCCAATTGCAGTTTCCCAACCAGCTCTGGTAACAGCACTTTGCAATGTAAAGTGCCTGACCTTTCTGTAACCAGCAACTTCATAGAACCGTGAAAATGTAGATCTACAATTTACTGTTGAGCTAAGGCTGCCAGTCCCTGAGAAGTAAATACAGGGGCTTAGAATTCCCTCTCTATTTGTCCCCAGTGACACATGCTGATCTGTTCAGCCACAGAGTACAATACACCCAAATCTCCTCCATCATTTATGGGCACTTTTCAATCCCTCCACCCCAATACATCCCTGATCATAAAACCAGCTCCACCACACCTCCCCCCAACGCCCCCTCCTTCCCCAATCCCCCCATCGATGAGTTCTCTGCAATGGTGTATCCTCAGAGGCTTTCTTCAAATTATGACATTATCAAGCGCAGTAGGAAACAATCATATTTTCTCGTGTTTTATTGCCAGTTTTAAAGTGTTTATAGAATTCTCACTGAGTCCTGCACTGTATTTTCTGTTTCTTTGAATGCGTTTTCATGGCATAAATATAAGTCACATTAAAAATTGAAAAGCTTTCCAGATTACAGGTTTTTAAACATGCTGTGCCTAATGTGCATGAATGATGGTTGAATGAGTTGAAGCTTTAATTTTCATACTTAAAGGAGGAATATATAGCAGCATGTTTTGGGTGCTTTTCAAGCACGCAGGTTGCTTATACATGTTTTTACATTTGGGTGTGTTTTTATGAGGCTGACAGGGAGTTCTGGTGTACCATTGCCATAGGGTCGATGGGCAGATTTTGGCTCTAATTTGAGAATATGCCCATGCAGGAAATTCAAGGCCAGGGAGTGAGAAGCGATTTTGATTTGAAAGCAGGTTATAGGGTGGAGCCTAGTGCTCGCGCACAGAGCAACACCTGACTGAACTGGGAGAAAAGTGTTAGTGACACATGCAGGTTACTCTTCCTGAAGAAGTGTAAAAGGTTTTTTTCATCCACGGAACTTCATTCACAATTCTTAAACTTACTGATGAAGAATCAAAGGCAGAATATTTTCACAATATTTATATCGGTGGAATTTTGCATCTATTTAAATAAAAATGTTAAAGCGATAGATGCCAATGATTCACATACCAGTAAGCCATCTATCAATGCACTCCCACCATTTTAAACTGTGTTAAGTTACTTCAATTAATTTTTCTACCTTACCTTGTTAAAATGCTCAAATCAAAGCTTTTCCAGTAAAGCTGCTTTTCTCTTGGGGAATGGAGGTAGTCATTAGAAGTCCCCCAGTATAACGAGAGGGCGATAGTTATTTCTACAGCAATCAGCTGCTGTGAATAATGCCTGAAGAAATTGTTATGAACCATTGACTGCCAGATGTCATATTGTATCATAGTGTGGAATTTAATAAATGCTAAAAATTGTACTGCAGTGTAAATTAACAGATGTTGATTATTCTCTATTTGAAGTCCCATTAAAAACTGGGATTCCAGCCTTAAGAAAACTTACTGCGCATTGTACAAGGGCGCCCACAAGTGTTTTCAGGAGATATTGGTACTGTGTTTAACCTCTTAGTCTAATGATGTGTGGATTTCTATAAGATTACCTACCAGCAGCATCTCATCTGGAGCACTCGGTGATAGATCATTCGAGACAGACCGTGAAGTACTTAATCCTGTCAGTGAGACATTGGAGAGGCGTCTCTTGCGCACACCACTGCAGTTGTTAGGAATTTTGAACGCACACCTCTTGTGGTAGTTGAGACCACATCCTGCAAATATTTAAATTAAAAGATGCATTCAGTAAGAAATGGAAACAGACTCATTATTAAATTAATAAAGAAAAACTGTGGTTCTTTCCCTCCTGTGGGAAAATGGTCAGCAGTCATGGAAATGCCTGATGATCAGCTCTTCATGGAAGTAACATACACAAGGTCTGACACTGTGTTCATCATGGCCTCATCTCGGAGTTAGAACGTTGAGGGTTCTACTCCAAGTCCAGAAACATGAGCACAAAATCTAGATTGACACTCCAGTGCAACTCAGAGAGAGTGCTGCAGTGTCTCAGATGTTGCCTTCAGTGTTAAACCAAATGTCTGCTTTCTGAGGTTAATGTGAAAAATCCCATGAATTTAATACAAAGAAGAGCAGGGGAGATCTCTCTGGAACCTCGGCCAATATTTATCCCTCAACCAACCTCGCTAAAACAGGTTACCTGGTCTGCTTGTGGGATCTTGCTGTGTGCAATTTGGCTGTCGCGTTTCCTACATTAAAAGAGTGACTATGCTTCAAAAGTATTTCATTGGCTGCAGCGAGCTTTGGCATGGTCTGAGGTCAAGGAAAGTGCTACATAAATGCACGTCTTTAAGAAATAAGTCTGAACTGGAACCCTGACGGAAGTTACATGTTAATTATGTTAAGAAGCCACATTAAGGCTCAACACATGAAAACCACAGTGTCAAATTTTTATATTGATTAGAAAATTTGCTGCTGAAATGTGTTGTTCTGTAATTTGCCATTCATTTAGGCATATGAAAATCAAATTTAAGAAAATGCATTAAAATGGCATAAGAATTAAAAACTTTTACTCACCACATCCATCTATCAAAGAAGGATAAATGTTCATGTCTCAGAAAACTAATGTTGATAACAAACATTGGATTGCTTAATCACAAGATCATCCCACCAGAGCAGCTGACAGAATTTAAATTTAATTAATAAATCAGGAATAAAAAGCTAATTTCATTCCGAATGATCATGAAACTACTGGATTGTCATAAAAACCTATCTGGTGCACTAATATCCTTCAGGGGGGACATCTGCCATTCTTACCCAGCCTGATCTATGTTTATTTAATTCGTTCATGGTATAGGAGCATTGCTGGCAAGACCAACATTTGTTGCCCATCCCTAATTGCCCTTGAGAAGGTGGTGATGAGCTGCCTTCTTGAACCACTGCAGTCCATGTAGTGTAGGTACACCCACTGTGCTGTTAGGGAGGGAGTTCCAGGATTTTGACCCAGCGACAGTGAAGGAACGGCGATATATTTCCAAGTCAGGATGGTGAGTGACTTGGAGGGGAACTTGCAGGTGGTGGTGTTCCCATCTATCTACTGCCCTTGTCCCTCTAGGTGGTAGAGGTCACGGGTTTGCAAGGTACTGTCGAAGGAAACGCATCAAGTTGCTACAGTATGTCTCGTAGATGGTAAAGACTGTTGTAGCCTCACCAGGATCGCACCTCATTTTTAGGTATGCCTGGTACTACACCTCACCTGGCATGCTCGCCCGCACTCATCATTGGATCAGCATTGATCCCCTGGCTTGATGGCGATAGTGGAGTGAGAGACACACCAGACCGAGATTGCAGATTGCGGTTGAATACAATTCTGGTATCGCTGATGGACCAGAACACCTTATGGATGTCCAGTTTTGAGCTGCTAGATCTGTTCAGAATCAACCCCATTTAATACAGTGGTCATGCCACACAATAAGATGGAGGGTATCTTAGTATGAAGATAGGACTTTGTCTCCACAAGGACTGTGCAGCGGTCACTCCAATCAGTACTTTCATGGACAGATGCATCTACAATGGGTAGATTAGTGAGAGCAAAGTCAAGTATGTCTTTCCCTCTTGTTGGTTTTCTCACCACCTGTTGCAGGCCCAGTCTGGCAGGTATTTTTGCCAATGGTGGTGCTACCGAGCCACTCTTAGTGATGGATGTTGATGCCCCCCACCCAGAGTACATTCTGTGCCCATTGCACCCTCACTGCTTCTTTCGAATGGTGTTCAACATGGAAAAGTGCACATTCATGACCTGAGGGGGCACGGTATGTAGTCATCAGCAGGAGATTTCCTTGTCAATGTTTGACCTGATGCTATGAGACTTCATGGACTCCAAAATCAATGCTAAGGGCTCCCATGGAATCTCCTTCCCAACTGTATACCACAGTGCCGCCATCTCTGGTGTGTCTGTCCTGCCCTGGGTCAGGACATGCCCAGGTGTGGTAATGGAAGAGCCTGGGACACTGGCTGTAAGGTATGATTCCTTGAGTATGGCAGACAGGCTGTTGCTTGACTAGTCTGTGTGACAGCTCTCCCAATTTTGGTACAAGCCCCCCGGATATTAGTAAGGAGGGCTTGTGCTATTGTCATTTCCGATACCTGGGTTGAAGCTGGATGGTCTGTTTGGTTTTATTTCTTTTTGACTTTTCCTTAGCGGTTTGGTACAACTGAATGATTCGCTAGGCCATTTGCTGTGGATCTGGAGTCACATATAAACCAGGCTGGGTAAAGACAGCAGGTTTCCTTCTCTGAAGGACATTAGTAAACCAGGTGGTTTTATCAGCTTTATGATCATTATTAATGAGACTACCATTTTATTCCAGATTTATTAATTAAAATTTATCAACTAAATTGAAATTCCACCAGCTGCCAAAGTGGGATTTGAACTTGCACCCCCCAGGCTCTTAGCGAGGGCGTCTGGATTACTCGCTCAATGTGCCACCATCCCCCATGACTGAACATTATGGTTGACTCTTAATTGCTCTCTGAAGTGGCTGAGCAAGCCCCTCAGTTGTTGGTGGTTCATATTCCACAGGGGCAATTAGGGATGGGCAGTAAATGCTGGCCTTGCCAGCGATGCCCACATCTCAAGAACGAATGAAGGAAGTGAGTTGCTAAACCAGCGTCAAATTTAATAAAACTGCTGGATTTCTTTCAAACTCATCTTTAACTTTTAAGAGAAACTGATGATCAAATTATAGTTAATGAGGAAAGTCAATAGAGTACGGTCAGTCTGAGCCCACAACCACTCCACTCATTCACATTGTTATCATTTATAACTCGTTATAATTCACAACTCGTTATCATTTATAACTCGTTATAATTCACAACTCGTTATCATTTATAACTCGTTATAATTCACAACTCGTTATAATAGAGTACGGTCAGTCTGAGCCCACAACCACTCCACTCATTCACAACTCGTTATCATTTTCATAAACTCTGAAGCAAGGTGAAGTTCATGATAATAACATCATTTCTGCTCTCGCTTGTCTTCACAAACATTCATTAATCTCATCAATTTGAGTGAGTAGATTCAATTAACATTTTGAAAGTCTCGAAACCTAGTTGTGTTTGGGGATTGTCGTCCTTGAGCAGTTAAATGAGATAATGGCAGAGCAGGAGTATGAAATAAATAAACTTCTTTGACCCATGAAGTATAGAAGCAGCACATCATAATCAGAACATTAGAACCACTTTCATAGATTACAGTGTCCAGTCCTTCAGCTTGTTTTAATTCTTAATGAATTTTACCCTTTCTGTCTCTTTTCTCCCTCTCTCTCAATGCACTCTCTCCCAATGCACTCTCTCCTTTCATTTCATTTTCTGTATCTACTTTGGCACTACCAGCAGATGGGATATCAGCACTGAATGCCTACCAGCCACTTTAAGATCCCCACCTCATGTGAGATCCTGCACAAACAGCATTTAATCCCTTACTGGGGAGGGCCCACCACACACAGCAGGCACGCATGCTTCTGAACTGCTGCTTCATCCATAGTGCTCACAGACAATCCATCTGTCTTTACGCAGGACAAGATCTCCCACAATCAACAGGAGACAGCAAAGGCCGGAGGGGGGAACCCCCTGAGCTGAGGACACTCGCCTCCCACAAGGAGCAAGCAGCAAGGTCAGAGGTCGCTCTTGCATGGAAGGTGAGATTGGCCCCCCCAACAAGCCAGTGAGGGTCCATCCAGTGTACATCAACAAGATGGGGACAATGACTGTGAGTGAGCTATAATGTAGGAGCCTGCCTAGTCAGTTGCTAATTATCTCTTCTCTCTATTCCAGCCACCAGCCTCAGCCCGACCCCCAGAGCATCTCAGATGAGGAGACAGAGGAAGCATCTGAGGAAGACGTGTAACTGCATTTACCTGCACCCTCCAGCGCAGATACACGCACCTCAGTGTGTCCTCCTTCTAGAGCAGGCTCAGGGTTGCAATCTGGTGATCGCCTCACAGACACATGTCCACAGCAGGCAGAGGCAGGGACAGCCGAGGTCTCTGTCATTCGGAGGGCCGCTGGAGATCAGGCTGCTGCTGAGTCCAAGTCTGTTGTCGAGCCTCTGCAATTGGCCCTGAGACAAATGTTGGAGATGCAAAGACAGGTAGGGGAACATCAGGCAAGGTTTGTCAGAGCCCATAGCAGACTGGAACGAAGGATGGAGGAGTCCGCCCGCGTTCTGTCTGATGTCATGGCTCTGGCATGTAAGCTTCTCCATGGAAAGGGTGGCGGTTGCCTTGGAGACCCGGGCCCAGCGGTTTCTGCCAGATTTAATCTTGGACCTGCACACCATCACTCTAGCCATAGGGGCGGGGAACCTTGATCTCCCTTCAGGTGCCCCTTCTCCTCAAGGAGTCAGGGAGGGGCCCTTGGCACCCAAGGGGAGGAGGACTGCCAGCCAGATACCCTGGGGGCATCCACCCAAGACACTCTAAGGGTGTCCTGCTGTTCCAAATGCCCTCTTCCTGTGACCCCCATCAACTCTGGCAGGTCAGGCTGAGAGGGTGCACCTGACCCAGAGCAGGAGACCCTTAGCAGGCTGGGGTCCTCCAGGCCTCAGGCCTCCAGAGGACATCCACCAGAGTCATCTCAGACAAGAGGGCATGGCAGTCAGCTGGCTGCCCCCATCTCTGCTGTGGATGTCGGGGCTGCACGTACACATAGCAGTAGGGTTAGGAAAATTAAGAAGTTGTGAATGTACAATGGTGCCATGGGTGTTCATTCACTGTGTATAATCTGTACTATTGTAAATATATTTCACATTTATCCCTCTCCAAGTCTCAGGTATTGAATGGCTAATCGACTTGATGCAAGGTCCTGTAGTCATTCAAAGGTCTAGAATGAATCTCCACTCCCCCAATTATCTCCTGTCTTGCCCCTTGGTTCAATGAAGTCTAACTCAATCTCATCGCAGTGAATCACCTTTAGTTCCACATCAGCGACATGAATAAAGACACTTCCTGTATGAAAATGATGCTGGACAAGACACATGCAACCTTTACACCTCAGGCAGACATTATGTGACCTCATGAGAATTTCTTATTAAGGTTAGTGATTATTCTGATGCTGTTGCACTGAAGTCTGTAGTTTGCGGATGTTATAAGTATTTGTTGCACCCGACGTTGGAGACTTTTCACACAAGTGAACTTTGCAATGCAGCTTATTTTATGACTGCGATGTTCTGGTTAAAGTCGTATTCATCATCAAGCACCATAGCCTTTCATGCCTCCCTGCAACGTGATTTCATCTCCACAGTTATTAGTTTCCACTCTCTCCATGTGTGACATTGAATGATGGAAGTTGGTTAAACTCTGTGACATTTGAAATGTCTACTAGACAGGAATGTGTGTGTGATGTCGGAGGTGTGTGCACATCCTGATGAAACCATCCACTTACCTGTGAGGATCTTACTTTGCTTCTGAATGGCTGCCTAGTGTTGCTTGATGGAATCCCTGTGAAGTCACAGAACGCCAATTGATATGGAATTCATTGCATGACTGTGCACTCACTGACTTCCGGTTCATAGAAAGGATTGGCCTTTGTGAGATGGATAATGTCGGAGACTGTGATGGTATGAGAGCGATGCTCCAACACACCTGAGTGCTCAGCAGGATCTATGAAGGGACTAAGTTATCATTAACGGCTGTGTCAAAACTGACTGGGCCACGTCTTTCCCAGGTGCCAAGGCAATGCAGGGCATAAACTTGGCAGGCTTCTGATGAATGCAGGGTAAGGAGTGTTTGTCAATAATCACACAGTGGTCCTGCTGAACCACTCTCTGTGAGAACAACTTGAACATAATTTCCAGCTTTGCATCCATGCTGTTGTGTAATAGGTCACTGCATCCTGATGTCCAATGGCATCTTGGGGCTCAGTATCAAGATGTGGCCTCTGCATTAATCATGCGTGAGAGCTGATGTTTGGAGAGATAGTGCTGTCCGGATGTAGCTCCATCTTCAGATGGTACATGATCACCATTGACAAATGTTTTTTGTCTTAGAGCCCCCTTGCTAAGCAGCGTGTTACTGGCATGAGTGCTTCCAGATGTGCAATCGCCATTCAGCCTCTTGAAGGATGCCCTGGCCATTGACTCACTGCTGTCATGGTTGAAAGGACTGCACTATGTGTAGTTGCTTGAGGATGTGCGCTTGTGGAGTGCTAAGCACATTACATAGCGGCTGCATTTTGCATAGGCTACCACAGCTTCCAAGGATGACCCCATTGTTAGGGTTGAAGGTGACTTATGCCTCCTCCATGATCATTGTGAGATTGATGACCTTTTGTGATGCGTTGAAGATGACAATGAATGTATTATTATCTCCCCTGCATCAAAGCATGAAGAGAACTTCACTTATAACAACTTGCCTTCACCTTACTCCTCCTGGAATCTTGTAGTTATGAGGTTGTCATGGGCACATCTGCCACATTGTGCCCATGCAATGACATCATCTTGTGGCCTTTCTGAATTCTCACCCTTTACAGATTCATCCCCTTCAATATCCTCCTCATCTGAGGAGACATCTGTGTATCCCTGTGGTAACACATCTTCCCTTGGCAGCATTAGATTATGCAGGGCGCAGCAAGCAATGGTGACCGGGACACTCTCTGTGGTGAGGACTGGCAGCATTAGGTTATGCAGGGCGCAGCAAGCAATGGTGACCGGGACACTCTCTGTGGTGAGGACTGGAGAGCCCAGTATCTGAAATGCATCTTTAAGAGGCCAACTATTAAAGGCCCTTTGGCTGAATGTGCAGCATCGTATCTCTCCTCAGATGTACTCTGTGGCTGATGAACGGAATGCCCCTTAACACTGAAAAGCCAACCGTCTAAGTGCCAAGCTCCCTCAAATACCCTGGCAACAGGGAGTAACTCAAGATGTACGAGTTGTGTGAGCTTCCTGGGTACCTAGCACAAACATGCTGGATCTGATTTCTGTGATCACAAATTAACTGGATGTTTAGACAGTGAAATCCTTTTCATTAATGAATCTCTCAGACTGCTGTCAGGGAGCTCTCAAGGCCACGTGTGTGCAGTTGATGGAGCCCTGCACTTGCAAGAAGCCTGAGATCACAGCAAATCCCACAGCTCTGACAGCCTGGCTTGCTTCATCCATGTCAAAAGGGCATCTATCACCTCCCTTCTGCATTTGTGTGTCGCCGATTGTGAGACTTGGCAAAGGTCCCCAGTGGAGCCATGGAAAGATACATCAACAAAAAAGCGGTGGTAACCTTCCGAGCAACCGGCATTGGATGCCCTCCAAGTCTGTGCAATGTGAGTCCCTCACGGAGAATGTGGCAAATATGAGCTACCACATCCTTGGACAAGTGAAGGTGTCTGCAGCATTGTCTTTTACTCATCTCCATGTATGTGCTGCATCTCCTGTGGACCCTTGATTGTGCCAAACATCTTTGTGGATTTGCCCTTCCTCGTCAGAATCTGGGACTTCCTGGGGCCCTGCTGACTTTTGTTCCTCAGGGTGACAGTCTTCCCTGAGCTGTGCCAATCAGTGACGGGCTCTTCTTCTGCTCATTGTAATCATAGTATCATCAAGGCAGCATTGCCTGCAGCCTGCATTCTCCACTCCTCCTTGTATCTGTGGACGGATACAATTGAACAATCAATGGTAGTTCCTTTTGTATAGTCTCCCTCTGTATACAAGGCAGGAATGCAGTCTCCAGCCCTTGACTTTCCCTCAGTCTGCACATCCCATAACAAGGCCACCCTTGCAGGATGAAATCATCCCGGAGGATGACACGTGGCTGTGCTTTCCCCTCGGACATGGCTAAACATTCACAATGAGGGTCTTCATTAGGGTCAAAAGACCCAAGTCCTAGGAGCCGCAGTCAGCCTTGTGTTGGTTGTCCTCCAGTGGCCTTTACAATAACGATCGATGCTCAATCCTTGCACGTATGTCCTGACTGCAAGCAGGATGCCAAGAAGACCAGTGCAGTGGGAACATGGAGGCCTGTGGGGCCCCTGCTGCCTCTGTGTAGCAGATGTGGCCATTGATCCTTGGAGCCTGCATCCATTCTGACATGCCCCTGTAAGGCTCAGATGCCAGTGAAGACCATATGTACCTCAGCACCTACGCTGAATTGGATTCTTGCCTGAATGCACACCATTAGTGAAGGAGCCAAGCTCATTCGCTGTGCAAGAGCCCCTCGAGTCCAGCAGTCAGCTAGGCCATGCTCTCCATGGTTTGAGCAGGACAGGTATAGGGTGTCTCTTCAATCGGCCAAGAATTGCTGACCTCAAAGTTATTGATGAACGGAAGCTCACCGGGTGCATGTCACATATATACAGATGAGAAACAGTCTGTTGTAATTATCCACTAGCGGGGCAGTTAATTCCAGTGAGTTGGCCTTTTAATGAGCATTCATGAGATGTAAATATGGTTTCTGATCCAGGTCAGCGGGGAAGTTGACCCCTCTTTAACCTGCCATCAAAGTCAGCGGAACAAAATTACCAACTAATTTCCCGCCGATGGGAAACTGACTTTTTCCATCGCACCAAGTTTAGTTCCCCTGCCCACCGCTGGCAGGAGTGGTAAATCCCATCCCAAGGTTCACTGAGGTTACCTTCTCCTGCCTTGGGAATTGCATCATAGAATGATAATGGAGTTGTTAAATCAGAACAATCAATCTCCAATGTGATTGCTGACACAGGGCCTGGGAATCATCCTGATCACCAGCCCACCCAAGTCACACAAGTGCATCCAATGTTGAGGGAGGAACATCTCTCCTCCCTGTGGCCAGGAGTTTCCTATTAGCTCGCTGGAGAAAATCAGGAGCTTGGGGCTGGCGGGTCAAGGATATTGGGGTAGAGGGGCGATTTGGAAAGGGAACAGAGATCAAACTGTGGGGGGCAGGGAACAGAAGATCAAAGAAATAGCTGATCAAATAGAGAGGAGATCAGAGGGAAGAGAGGAGGGAGGGAGAAAAGATTGTGGGAGGTGGAAGAGGGGATCAGATGAGGGGGTGAGATTAGAGAGGGAAGAATGACGGAAGATTTAGGGGGAAGGTCAGAAACTGGAAGGGGAGAGTGGAGAGAATAGTAGTTGGGAGATTGATGGGAGTAAACATGATCCAGGTCTAACCCTCTCCACCTGTCACTGTTAAACGGGAACACATTCTCAGTTCACTTTTGAGCTGGGTCATTCGATGATGTCGCTCTCAGTGCATGGTCAAAAATCAATAGCTCTGCTGATTATGTCACGTGAAGTGACTTCACTGTCACTCACTCTCATTGCCTTACAGAACCAACACGGCAGCACAAATTATATAGAATAAACCGGTCGCTTCAATGGAGTTGATTTGTCAAACTTAGCATCAGGGAAATGGCTTCAGCACCCGAGAGAATCTTGCAACATCCATTCATAGGGAGACATTTTTCAAAGGATCCACACATCAATATTAGTGATGATAAACAGATCAGAGCAAGCAGCTGCTGCCTGGGGACTCGACCAATATCCAAACTCGCAACAAATCCTATTCACCCATCAATCCTGTGCTTGTACACCCACTTTGGCTCATTGTCTACCAACACGTTTGATTTTACAATTCTTATCCTCATGTTAAAATTTGTCCATAGCATTCACCCTTCCTGTGGGAAATCCGTAGTGTGTGGGCTGTACATTCAGTAGTGTGAGGGCTGTACATTCAGTAGTGAGAGGGCTGTACATTCAGTAGTGTGAGGGCTGTACATTCAGTAGTGTGAGCGCTGTACATTCAGTAGTGTGAGCGCTGTACATTCAGTAGTGTGAGCGTTGTACATTCAGTAGTGTGAGGGCTGTACATTCAGTAGTGTGAGGGCTGTACATTCAGTAGTGTGAGGGCTGTACATTCAGTAGTGTGAGGGCTGTACATTCAGTAGTGTGAGGGCTGTACATTCAGTAGTGTGAGCGCTGTACATTCAGTAGTGTGAGCGTTGTACATTCAGTAGTGTGAGGGCTGTACATTCAGTAGTGTGAGGGCTGTACATTCAGTAGTGTGAGGGCTGTACATTCAGTAGTGTGAGGACTGTACATTCAGTAGTGTGAGCGCTGTACACTCAGTACTGTGAGGGCTGTACATTCAGTAGTGTGAGGGCTGTACATTCAGTAGTGTGAGGGCTGTACATTCAGTAGTGTGAGGGCTGTACGTTCAGTAGTGTGAGGGCTGTACGTTCAGTAGTGTGAGGGCTGTACGTTCAGTAGTGTGAGCGCTGTACGTTCAGTAGTGTGAGGGCTGTACGTTCAGTAGTGTGAGGGCTGTACGTTCAGTAGTGTGAGGGCTGTACATTCAGTAGTGTGAGGGCTGTACGTTCAGTAGTGTGAGGGCTGTACATTCAGTAGTGTGAGGGCTGTACATTCAGTAGTGTGAGGGCTGTACATTCAGTAGTGTGAGGGCTGTACATTCAGTAGTGTGAGGGCTGTACATTCAGTAGTGTGAGGGCTGTACATTCAGTAGTGTGAGGGCTGTACATTCAGTAGTGTGAGCGCTGTACACTGAGTAGTGTGAGCGCTGTACATTCAGTAGTGTGAGGGCTGTACATTCAGTAGTGTGAGGGCTGTACATTCAGTAGTGTGAGGGCTGTACATTCAGTAGTGTGAGGGCTGTACATTCAGTAGTGTGAGGGCTGTACATTCAGTAGTGTGAGGGCTGTACATTCAGTAGTGTGAGGGCTGTACATTCAGTAGTGTGAGCGCTGTACATTCAGTAGAGTGAGCGCTGTACATTCAGTAGTGTGAGGGCTGTACGTTCAGTAGTGTGAGGGCTGTACATTCAGTAGTGTGAGGGCTGTACATTCAGTAGTGTGAGGGCTGTACATTCAGTAGTGTGAGCGCTGTACATTCAGTAGAGTGAGCGCTGTACATTCAGTAGTGTGAGGGCTGTACATTCAGTAGTGTGAGGGCTGTACATTCAGTAGTGTGAGGGCTGTACATTCAGTAGTGTGAGGGCTGTACATTCAGTAGTGTGAGGGCTGTACATTCAGTAGTGTGAGGGATGTACATTCAGTAGTGTGAGCGCTGTACATTCAGTAGTGTGAGGACTGTACATTCAGTAGTGTTAGGGCTGTACATTCAGTAGTGTGAGGGCTGTACATTCAGTAGTGTGAGGACTGTACATTCAGTAGTGTGTGGGATGTACATTCAGTAGTGTGAGGGCTGTACATTCAGTAGTGTGTGGGATGTACATTCAGTAGTGTGAGGGCTGTACATTCAGTAGTGTGAGCGCTGTACATTCCGTAGTGTGAGGGCTGTACATTCAGTAGTGTGAGGGCTGTACATTCAGTAGTGTGAGGGCTGTACATTCAGTAGTGTGAGGGCTGTACATTCAGTAGTGTGAGGGCTGTACATTCAGTAGTGTGAGGGCTGTACATTCAGTAGTGTGAGGGCTGTACACTGTCTGGAATCAGTACTGTGAGTGATGCGCACTCTTTGAAACTCTAGTTTCTTAGTATTGCTACAGCCCAGAAGTTGGCCATTCTGCCCATTGTGTTTATCCTGACTCTCTACAAGAGGAACTCATTTAGTCCCCACTCCTGCTTAGCCCATGGCCCTACATATCTTTTTCTACTCAGAAAATTGTCCATCTTTTTTTTGAAAGACAGATTTGAATCTCCCTCCACCACACTCAGACAGCACCTTCCAAATCCTCATCAATCACCGTGTAAAACACATTTTTCTTCACGTCACCTTTGGTTCTTTTAACATTCACCTCAAATCTCTATCCTCTGGTTCTCGATCCTTCCACCTTCGGGAATAGTTCCTCCCTACCTGCTTTGTTTAGGCCTCTCATGATTTTGAACCCCTCTAACCAATCTCCCCTCAACCTTCTCTTCTCCAAGGGCAACACCAGTTTCTCTAATCCATCCAGGTGACTGAGGCTGTACATTCAGTAGTGTGAGGACTGTACGTTCAGTAGTGTGAGCGCTGTACATTCAGTAGTGTGAGCGCTGTACATTCAGTAGTGTGAGGGCTGTACATTCAGTAGTGTGAGGGCTGTACATTCAGTAGTGTGAGGGCTGTACATTCAGTAGTGTGAGGGCTGTACATTCAGTAGTGTGAGCGCTGTACATTCAGTAGTGTGAGGGCTGTACATTCAGTAGTGGGAGGACTGTACATTCAGTAGTGTGAGGGCTGTACATTCTGTAGTGAGAGGGCTGTACGTTCAGTAGTGTGAGGGCTGTACATTCAGTAGTGTGAGGGCTGTACATTCAGTAGTGAGAGGGCTGTACATTCAGTAGTGTGAGGGCTGTACATTCAGTAGTGTGAGCGCTGTACATTCAGTAGTGGGAGGGCTGTACTTTCAGTAGTGGGAGGACTGTACATTCAGTAGTGGGAGGACTGTACATTCAGTAGTGTGTGGGCTGTACATTCAGTAGTGTGAGCGCTGTACATTCAGTAGTGTGAGGGCTGTACATTCAGTAGTGTGAGGGCTGTACATTCAGTAGTGTGAGGGCTGTACATTCAGTAGTGGGAGGACTGTACATTCAGTAGTGTGAGGGCTGTACATTCAGTAGTGTGAGGGCTGTACATTCAGTAGTGTGAGGGCTGTACATTCAGTAGTGTGAGGGCTGTACACTGTCTGGAATCAGTACTGTGAGTGATGCGCACTCTTTGAAACTCTAGTTTCTTAGTATTGCTACAGCCCAGAAGTTGGCCATTCTGCCCATTGTGTTTATCCTGACTCTCTACAAGAGGAACTCATTTAGTCCCCACTCCTGCTTAGCCCATGGCCCTACATATCTTTTTCTACTCAGAAAATTGTCCATCTTTTTTTTGAAAGACAGATTTGAATCTCCCTCCACCACACTCAGACAGCACCTTCCAAATCCTCATCAATCACCGTGTAAAACACATTTTTCTTCACGTCACCTTTGGTTCTTTTAACATTCACCTCAAATCTCTATCCTCTGGTTCTCGATCCTTCCACCTTCGGGAATAGTTCCTCCCTACCTGCTTTGTTTAGGCCTCTCATGATTTTGAACCCCTCTAACCAATCTCCCCTCAACCTTCTCTTCTCCAAGGGCAACACCAGTTTCTCTAATCCATCCAGGTGACTGAGGCTCCTCAGCCTGGATCCATTCTTTTAAACCTTTTCTGCCCTCTCTCTAATGTCTTCATATCGTCTCTAAAGTGTGGTGCCCAGAACTGGGCCCAATGCTCCAGTTGAGGCTGTGTAACCACTCATACTCTCATCCATCTCATCCTGATATATCTCTCCCTTTACTTACTGTTTACAGCTTCTTCATTATTACATATAGTTACCTAAATCCACAATTACCTAACAGAAACAACAAAACAATTGCTTATTTTACAATTACAGTATTTGAGACAGATAATGTTTAGAGATAACATTTATAATTCAGTAAATAAGGAGTTAAAGGCCCACAATTAGCAATTGTTGAGATTATAATGTTTAAGAATCTCTTTCCCACCACCCTCCCCACCCCACCCCCGCCATCTTTAATTTTCAGTCTCCGTACTGCAGTAACTATGGTAACATAAGTAAGACCTCACAAGCCAGAACTGTTAAATTATTTCTTTGACAGATTCTTAATAGCTAGAAAGAAAGAACTTGCAAAACAAACTGAGACATTCCAGTTATCTGATTAGCATAAGGTTTGTCTTTGTTATTTTCTACATAAATATAGAAATTGTTAAGCCATTCACAAACTGAACACTTCAATAAATGTTTACATACAAGACCCTTCAATACGGTGCAGTTTGATGGTTGGTAACCCTATTTGCTCAACACCATCTTTGTGATGTTTCTCCAGCCTATGCTGCCCCTGGCATCGATTGTAACATAGAAAACCTGCCCAAAAGATGCCTGGATGACCAAAACAGCTGTTTGTGCTTATACCCAGGGCTGAGATTCTGAGCCGGCAGTTCTTGGAAAGCTATGGGGAGTCCTCATGATGTGTGTATTATCAAAAGTACCATGTGATTCTGAACATTTGGAGTCTCCATTTTCTTTTCACTGTAATTTTCAAGGATTCTTACCAAACAGTTTGGCAAGCTGTTGATCAAGATAGTTAGCTGTGACTAGACTGGACTAGCAATGTTTATAAACACTCTGATCATTGTTACCATCCCTCATTCTCACCCTTATCCCAAAGAACTAATGTGTAAGAGCACAGCACCACTATCAGTGCTTCTACCACTGATAGTTGCCAGTTCCACTGATATTGTGCATCCGAAATAAATTCCAGTTTAGTATTGGTGCCTTTATCTTGAATCTGGCACAAATGGTCCAGTGCCCATATGATACCTAATACTGATTTCAGGAGTGATATCCATTGTATGATGTTGTATGTGTCTGCATGGCATTGGAATGTAAAGGTGCTCGGCAGAGCAAGGGTTAATGTGGGACTAGAGAATAGCACCACCTACGGTATGATGTATAGAGTCACATGGTAATAGACTGAGAGAACAGTTTAGAAGCAGGTTACCTGCATGACAGCAGCACCATGCATGACAGTAACCTGGGATCTGTACATTGTGAAAGGTTCATGGCAAAGGGTTCATGTTTAAACATACAAGTCCCAGATCTCATCATTGAGACACCACAGTGATGGCACCATAACACATGCTGATCAGCAGTGATAATACAACAATGGCAGGGTGATATATAGTGGAGGTGAGGATCCAGGTGCAGGTTTAAAGAGATAGGTAATCTGAAAATATTCCCTGTCTTGTGTCAAAACTCAAGTTGCATACAATAGAAACAAATGATGAAAATATTTATACACAGCACAGCAATAATGTGTTGAACTGAAAACAGAAATCAAATGCCAAATCAAGGAAAGATACCCAAGGTAAGATATACTTGCCATAGAGGGAGTACAATTTTGCATTCCAATTTTTGTAATCTATATTTATTTCAGTGATGCTTGGGAATTTCAAGGGGTTTTAGTGAAAAATAACCTGTAGCTTTTTGTCACATCTGGAACTGATTCATCACATATCAGATTCAAATCTCCAAGGTGTGTTTTACATCAAGATTTTTTTCCTAATTTCAGAATTTGTTCACAATTATTAATGTTGTGAAGTCAAATCAATTTATCATATGACAAAAATATTGCAATATCAGGGCGTTTATACTGCTGAGAGGCAATGAGATATTTTCTACTTACAACCAAGTTTCCCTAATTTTGTCCAGTTAGCAGATTTGATTTCTTATTTATTCTGATTTAATGTTCAGTTGCAAATTAATTGAGGACAAATAAAATACAAAGAAAGAACACAGGAATGTACAAGAATGGCAAAGACCAAGTTGATCCAATTTGTCTGGCATCAACATTCAAAACAAAATATATAATTCATTATCTGCAGCACTCAACAGGTTCTCGTATCAAATGGCCGTGTAACTTTTTCCTAATATTATCATTATTAAACACATTTGTTTCTGATAAATTTATGCTGAATATAATAGCAGATTTTTAAAAAAGTATAATTTCAACTTCTCCCAGCTAAAATGGGATGCCTGTTACAGGAAAGTGTGCCCAGATACTAATTTTTCAACACTCATGCAACAGCACACATTGCAGAGAATGCAATTCTGGAGGTGACTGAAGTTGATCAAATGTTCTCAGCTCCTCGTATCCGCTTCAAGACAAAGTGGGAGTACTCCATCTCTTGGCACATGTGGTTAGTTCATGTTAGCAACAGCACCTTACAATGTCATTTCCAGCAACATACAGATAGGAATCATAAGATTACATTCCATTTTCTCAAGCCTTTTCATAAAATTCATTCATTTAATGTAATATAATAATCTCAAAGAAATGAATGTTGCAACAAAGATTAAATAATTATTGCTGCCAGCAATATTGAGTGTGAGGAATGATATTCCAATAGATGGTCTGCATTCTATGTATGTGTTCATCACCAAATGTGTGAAATGATTTGGGGATTTGCAAAATTCTGCAAATAAATCACTGATATTCAGTCCACATAGGTGGTTACAAAAGGAAATGGTTCACTTGTCTGAGCATGTTGTCATTTAAAACAAAAGTTCAGTTGCATAAAGATTTAGACATGCGCTACTCATCCTGTTAACTTCAGCAGTCTTAACAGTTTTAGACAGGGACAAATGTTTTCTGTTAAACAGTTATGGAAAGCCTTAACAAAACAACCACCAACACTGCTATCCAACAAATGTTACAGCATAACCTTATTGACTGAACACAGCCAGTGATCAGGGAACCTGTTAAGACATTACAAAGCATTCTTCACTGCAAAATGCATTGATCTGTTTGGAATTCCTGCCAAAATTATTCATGATCAAAAGTATTCATCGTTTGACCAGTCAGTGTTTTCTGCAGATAGGAATTGATTCTGTAGAGTAACCTACATTATGAAAAGTTTAGACTGGACCTTGTTACAATTAAAATGGAGATTTTTTAGAGAATGGTAGCATGACCAGCTGTAAAAGTCAGAAATCAGGAGCCCCCATCTGTCTAAAGGAGGTGGTCAGTGAAAATGTATTAGGATTAAAGAAATTAAAAATTGAAACCTTCGACGATGAATCCTACTTAGTGACTTTTGCTCACATTTGATCTTATGTTATCCTGCAGTTATTAATATCATAGCATTGATGTAGATGGGGGGGAGGGGGGGGTGAGTTCATGTAACATTGATGTGGGGGGGGCAAGATCATGTAACATTGATGTGGGGGGGCAAGTTCATGTAACATTGATGTAGGGGGGCAAGTTCATGTAACATTGATGTAGGGGGGGGCAAGTTCATGTAACATTGATGTGGGGGGGGCAAGTTCATGTAACATTGATGTAGGGGGGCAAGTTCATGTAACATTGATGTGGGGGGGGCAAGTTCATGTAACATTGATGTGGGGGGGGCAAGTTCATGTAACATTGATGTGGGGGGGGCAAGTTCATGTAACATTGATGTGGGGGGGGCAAGATCATGTAACATTGATGTGGGGGGGGGGCAAGTTCATGTAACATTGATGTGGGGGGGGGGCGTGTTCATGTAACATTGATGTAGGGGGGAGCGTGTTCATGTAACATTGATGTGGGGGGGGAGCGTGTTCATGTAACATTGATGTAGGGGGGAGCGTGTTCATGTAACATTGATGTAGAGGGGGAGCGTGTTCATGTAACATTGATGTAGAGGGGGGGGGTGAGTTCATGTAACATTGATGTAGAGGGGGAGCGTGTTCATGTAACATTGATGTAGGGGGGAGCGTGTTCATGTAACATTGATGTGGTGGGGGGGTGAGTTCATGTAACATTGATGTAGATGGGGTTAAATTCATGTCGCATTGATTATTTGCCACTAGGTGTTGATGGTGTGCTTTCTGTCTGTTGTACTAAACAGCAAAACACTCACCCTTTTTGCCAGTGTTTGCATTGACACAGAACTAAATGTGTGTGTGTGTGTGTTGGGGGGCAGAGGTCGGTGCGAGGGGATTGGGGCTGGTTACAGTGGTGTATGGGGGAAATTTTAATCCCCAGCTCCCCAGGATATATGGGGCAGTAACCAGGGTTTTAACCTTTTGCAAATAGGAAATCCCTAAGCTGTGAAGATGGCTATCTCAGGTTGGGCTGAGGGTGGGTGGTGTACTCAGGTGTCTAACTTGCCCTCGAGAGGCAGCTCAGGAATTAATGGCTGTAAAATTAGGCTCCATGATGTCCAAAGTTTCGGCGCAATGGGTGTCATTTTGATACTAAATTGGGGTCGGTGTTGAGCCCACACACATTTGTGGTGTGACTCACACTGGCTGCTATTTTATCTTATGGCGTTCAGATGGGTTTGGGAGATATGCAGAGTTGGAGGATCGTGATGGTCCACAGAGTGTCAAGGTGATTGGACGCCAGGGCTGCCAGTTTTAACCTCAATGCTTCAGCTAATGCTCTCTCTTAAACACACACACCTACACTCCACAGGACGAATTCCCAAGCAGCACTATTTAAACAGGTCATCAACTACTTTCTGCTTAGTTACTTACTGATTTTGACTGTTTATACCTGGGTTTATACACCTGCCATGTGTTTCTTGCTGCTGTTTAAAGTTGGTTAAATCATGTAGACTGCATGCAGGGAAAGCCTTAGTTTAGACTCCAAGGGCTTTGCTCAGGCCACTTGCTCTCAGTCATGGGTGCTACAGCTACCATTCACCCAGGCTGCACCATGAGAGGGGGATTGATTACAGGCAGCACAGAGGAGGACAAGCTGCTCACAGACTGCGGGGGCCAGGTGAGGCGTCCGTGGGGGGAGAAACTCTTATCCTCCTCCGGGAGCATTTCCCTTACCTCAGTGTAAGTGTGTACAGCTCTCTGTTTTACAAAGGAGGTATTCAGGAAAGTATTCTACCTCTTGTAGGCAGACCTGCAGCCTCAGAGCAGGGTAAGGATGGCACTGCCAGTGGTTGTGAAGGTGATTCAGTCCTGATTTTTTCCCCCTCAAGATGCTCCCAGGCTGGAGCAGGCCACATAAAAGCAAAATACACCTCATGTATAGCTCTGAAGAAGAGTCACACGGACTCGAAACGTTAACCCTGTTTTTCTCTCCACAGATGCTGTTAGACCTGCTGAGTTTTTCCAGAATTTTCTGTTTTTGTTGGAGTAGGGGACATTGCTGACATCCTCCTGTTTGCTGCATCAGACATTCCCTTTGTACCAGGAGAGGGGAGTTCATTGTGTTCTGTCTGAGCAGAGAGAAGGTGGCAGGATGTGGCTTTGCAAGGATAGCAAACTTCCCCACAGAACAAAGTGTCACCAACTGCCAGAAACATGCATGTCTCAGTGAGCACTGCAAAATGCCGAGGCATATTGCAACCCCAGAGGTTTTCACTGTCTGAAAGTATAGTTGGTGTGTGATGATGCTCAGTGCACCAGGCGGGTGAATGCTCTGTCTCCTGGCAGCCGTCATGATCCTTTTATTCTGCACCATCGTGTCAAGCCAGAGGGTGGATGTAGGTCAACAAGGGCTATGTGCTCAGCACTAGACTCAGGGCTGGCAGTGTGGGCTGACTGTGAGATGTGATCCCGCGGTTTGTACCGCTTCTAGGTGTGTGAGAGTGAGATGAAGCAATGAATGTTGGTAAATGATTTGTGCTGGACAGAGATTGTTGGTTGGTATGTGATGGAGCTGTGAATGAAGCTCCATGTGAGACTAGTGGTTCATTTATAAGGACATGGCATATGAAGATGAACGCATGGAGATTGACCACTCATGTGAAGTCATTAAAATTATTCCTGCACCATATCCAGGCTCTCACGGCTACACTGCCTACATTGACAGAAATGGCTGTTTGCCCCCACTGCCTTCTCAGCATCTGTCTGGGGGACATCTTGTCCATCTCCAGGGCTGCATCTGAGAACTTTGGAGCATGGTCTCTGCCTGTTGTGTTATTTTTCCTCTTCTCCCTGCTTAGAATGTCTTCTGAAGCCAGAAAGAGCCTCCCCAATAAGAGGTGCAGGCTGTGGCTAGCCTCGCACGGACTTGGTCACCTACTGATGGATGCAGCCACTCAGCAAACTATAAAGCATTGGGCTACACGTTACCATTTAAATTAGCAAGCAGCATAAAGTCTGCGGGTGGCCTACATCAGAATGGACACAGGTGAATTGCCCATCACAAACTTGGCGCACATTTTCAGACCTTATCCAATTTCCCCCATAATATTTAAATATACCATCGCTCAGGCTGCTCCGATTTACAAAAGTCAATACCAGCATACGTTGAAAAGCCTTGGGAAGGAAGGGTTCTGTGATGATTGACGACCAATGGCAGGAATCTGGGGGAGAGGCAGTTGAAGATAGGAGGTCATGGGATGACATTCCCCAGGATATGACCAGCACTGAAAACACTCAATTCCTGAAGATCGAGCAGTTACAAGCCACAGACTGCATTTCAATAACATTTTTGCCCCATTTTCTTAAAAAAAACTGAAAGGCTTTGTTTGTCACAAGATCCCAGAATCCTCTATTCCACTCTAACTTCACTGGGTTATCCAAGGGTAAGAGCTATCTCCATTCTGAAGAAGAGTCATATGGACTTGAAATGTTAACTCTGTCTTTCTCTCCACAGATACTGTCAGACCTGCTGAGTTTTTCCAGCGATTTTTGCTTTTGCTCCATGTAAAAGCCTCGTTTATTTTCATTTGCACACTGGGTTCTAACCATCGATGTTTGAAAAGTCCAGTTTGTGGTTAAATGAGGAATTTGGTTGATCCATGCCATGGCGCAACCGAACTTGCCTGCCTCAGCACTGATTGGTTTACTGATGGGCACAGTCTGACTACTTCTTCAAGCGTGGTTTGTGATTGGTGTACACCGCTGTCAATCTTCTATTGTCACCCAGTGGCTGATTCCCACCTGGCTACCAGGTGGTCATGCGGTTAATTTATAGCAGGTCATGGGAATAAATTAACCCCAGTGTCTCCTGTAGATTAACCCCAGTGTCTCCTGTAGATTAAACCCAGTGCCTCCTGTAGATTAGCCCGTGTCTCCTGTAGATTAACCCCAGTGCCTCCTGTAGATTAACCCCAGTGCCTCCTGTAGATTAACCCCAGGGCCTCCTGTAGATTAACCCCAGGGCCTCCTGTAGATTAACCCCAGGGCCTCCTGTAGATTAACCCCAGGGCCTCCTGTAGATTAACCCCAGTGTCTCCTGTAGATTAACCCCAGCGTCTCCTGTAGATTAACCCCAGCGTCTCCTGTAGATTAACCCCAGTGTCTCCTGTAGATTAACCCCAGTGCCTCCTGTAGATCAACCCCAGTGCCTCCTGTAGATTAACCCCAGCGCCTCCTGTAGATTAACCCCAGCATCTCCTGTAGATTAACCCCAGCATCTCCTGTAGATTAACCCCAGCGTCTCCTGTAGATTAACCCCAGTGCCTCCTGTAGATTAACCCAGTGCCTCCTGTAAATTAACCCCAGCGTCTCCTGTAGATTAACCCCAGCGTCTCCTGTAAATTAACCCCAGTGCCTCCTGTAGATTAACCCCAGTGTCTCCTGTAGATTAACCCCATTGTCTCCTGTAGATTAACCCCAGTGTCTCCTGTAGATTAACCCGTGTCTCCTGTAGATTAACCCCAGTGTCTCCTGTAGATTAACCCGTGTCTCCTGTAGATTAACCCCAGTGTCTCCTGTAGATTAACCCCATTGTCTCCTGTAGATTAACCCCAGTGTCTCCTGTAGATTAACCCGTGTCTCCTGTAGATTAACCCCAGTGTCTCCTGTAGATTAACCCCATTGTCTCCTGTAGATTAACCCCAGTGTCTCCTGTAGATTAACCCCAGTGTCTCCTGTAGATTAACCCCAGTGTCTCCTGTAGATTAACCCGTGTCTCCTGTAGATTAACCCCAGTGTCTCCTGTAGATTAACCCGTGTCTCCTGTAGATTAACCCGCGTCTCCTGTAGATTAACCCCAGTGCCTCCTGTAGATTAACCCCAGTGTCTCCTGTAGATTAACCCCATTGTCTCCTGTAGATTAACCTTTGTCTCCTGTAGATTAACCCCAGTGTCTCCTGTAGATTAACCCCAGTGTCTCCTGTAGATTAACCCCAGTGTCTCCTGTAGATTAACCCGTGTCTCCTGTAGATTAACCCGCGTCTCCTGTAGATTAACCCCAGTGCCTCCTGTAGATTAACCCCAGTGCCTCCTGTAGATTAACCCCAGTGTCTCCTGTAGATTAACCCCAGTGCCTCCTGTAGATTAACCCAGTGCCTCCTGTAGATTAACCCCAGTGTCTCCTGTAGATTAACCCCATTGTCTCCTGTAGATTAACCCCAGTGTCTCCTGTAGATTAACCCGTGTCTCCTGTAGATTAACCCCAGTGTCTCCTGTAGATTAACCCCATTGTCTCCTGTAGATTAACCCCAGTGTCTCCTGTAGATTAACCCCAGTGTCTCCTGTAGATTAACCCCAGTGCCTCCTGTAGATTAACCCCAGTGCCTCCTGTAGATTAACCCCAGTGCCTCCTGTAGATTAACCCCAGTGTCTCCTGTAGATTAACCCCAGTGCCTCCTGTAGATTAACCCCAGCGTCTCCTGTAGATTAACCCCAGCGTGTCCTGTAGATTAACCCCAGCGTCTCCTGTAGATTAACCCCAGCGTCTCCTGTAGATTAACCCCAGTGTCTCCTGTAGATTAACCCCAGCGTGTCCTGTAGATTAACCCCAGTGTCTCCTGTAGAGTAACCCCAGTGTCTCCTGTAGATTAACCCCAGTGCCTCCTGTAGATCAACCCCAGTGCCTCCTGTAGATTAACCCCAGCGCCTCCTGTAGATTAACCCCAGTGTCTCCTGTAGAGTAACCCCAGTGTCTCCTGTAGATTAACCCCAGTGCCTCCTGTAGATTAACCCAGTGCCTCCTGTAGATTAACCCCAGTGTCTCCTGTAGATTAACCCCAGCGTCTCCTGTAGATTTACCCCAGCACCTCCTGTAGATTAACCCCAGGGCCTCCTGTAGATTAACCCCAGGGCCTCCTGTAGATTAACCCCAGGGCCTCCTGTAGATTAACCCCAGTGTCTCCTGTAGATTAACCCCAGTGCCTCCTGTAGATTAACCCCAGCGTGTCCTGTAGATTAACCCCAGTGTCTCCTGTAAATTAGCCCCAGTGTCTCCTGTAGATTAACCCCAGTGCCTCCTGTAGATCAACCCCAGTGCCTCCTGTAGATTAACCCCAGCGCCTCCTGTAGATTAACCCCAGTGTCTCCTGTAGAGTAACCCCAGTGTCTCCTGTAGATTAACCCCAGTGCCTCCTGTAGATTAACCCAGTGCCTCCTGTAGATTAACCCCAGTGTCTCCTGTAGATTAACCCCAGCGTCTCCTGTAGATTTACCCCAGCACCTCCTGTAGATTAACCCCAGGGCCTCCTGTAGATTAACCCCAGGGCCTCCTGTAGATTAACCCCAGTGTCTCCTGTAGATTAACCCCAGTGCCTCCTGTAGATTAACCCCAGTGTCTCCTGTAGATTAACCCCAGCGTCTCCTGTAGATTAACCCCAGCGTCTCCTGTAGATTAACCCCAGCGTCTCCTGTAGATTAACCCCAGTGTCTCCTGTAAATTAGCCCCATTGCCTCCTGTAGATTAACCCCAGCGCCTCCTGTAGATTAACCCCAGTGCCTCCTGTAGATTAACCCCAGTGTCTCCTGTAGATTAACCCCAGTGCCTCCTGTAGATTAACCCCAGTGCCTCCTATAGATTAGCCCCAGTGCCTCCTGTAGATAAACCCCAGTGCCTTCCCCACTGGCCCCAGCTCTCCCCTGCTGGCCTCCTCCATGTTGTCCCTGATCGGCCAATCAGAAAATTCTGACAGAATGGTCAACCTGGGCACTGGGAGGTGAACCAATCACAGCAAAGAACAAAGAACAAAGAAAAGTACAGCCCAGGAACAGGCCCTTGGCCCTCCAAGCCTGCGCCGATCATATTGCCCGTCAAGTAAAACATTTTGCACTTCCGGGGTCCGTATCCCTCTATTCCCATCCTATTCATGTATTTGTCAAGCTGCCTCTTAAACCCCACTATCGTACCTGCTTCCACCACCTCCTCTGGCAGCGAATTCCAGACACTCACTACCCTCTGCGTAAAAAACTTGCCCCACACATCTCCTCTATAGTTTTCTCCTCTCACCTTAAATCTATGTCCCCTAGTAATTGACTCTTCCACCCTGGGAAAAAGCTTCTGACTATCTACTCTGTACACGCCACTCATAATTTTGTAAACTTCTATCAAGTCGCCCCTCAATCTCTGTCGCTCTAGTGAGAACAATCCGAGTTTTTGCAAGATAAAAACAAAACACTGCGGATGCTGGAAATCCAAAACAAAAACAGAAACAGAAATACCTGGAAAAACTCAGCAGGTCTGGCAGCATCGGCGGAGAAGAGCACAGTTGACGATTCGAGTCCTCATGACCTTTCAACAGAACTAAGTAAAATTTCACCCCTTTCCTATTTTTACTTAGTTCTGTTGAAGGGTCATGAGGACTCGAAACGTCAACTGTGCTCTCCTCCTCCGATGCTGCCAGACCTGCTGAGTTTTTCCAGGTATTTCTGTTTCTGTTTTCGTTTCCGAGTTTCTCCAACCTCTCCTCATAGCTAATAACCTCCAGACCAGGCAGCATCCTGGTAAACCTCCTCTGCACCCTCTCCAATGCCTCCATATCCTTCTGGTAATGTGGCGACCAGAATTGCACGCAATATTCCAAGTGTGGCCTAACCAAGGTTCTATACAGCTGCAGCATGACTTCCCAGCTTTTATACTCAATACCCCTGCCAATGAAGGCAAGCATGCCATATGCCTTCCTGACTACCTTATCCACCTGCGTTGCCACTTTCAGTGACCTGTGGACCTGTACACCCAGATCCCTCTGCCTGTGGATGCACTTAAGGGTTCTGCCATTTACTGTATAATTCCTGCCTGTATTAGACCTTCCAAAATGCATTACCTCGCATTTGTCCGGATTAAACTCCATCTGCCATTTCTCCGCCCAAGTCTCCAACCAATCTATATCCCGTTGTATCCTTTGACAATCCTCTTCACTGTCTGCAACTCCTCTAACCTTAGTGTCGTCTGCAAACTTACTAATTAGCCCAGTTACATTTTCCTCCAAATCATTTATGTATACTACAAACAGCAAAGGTCCCAGCACTGATCCCTGCGGAACTCCACTAGTCACAGCTCTCCATTCAGAAAAGCACCCTTCCACTGCTACCCTCTGTCTTCTATGACAAAGCCAATTCTGTATCCATCTTGCCAGCTCACTTCTGATCCCGTGCGACTTTACCTTCTGTACCAGTCTGCCATGAGGAACCTTGTCAAAGGCCTTACTGAAATCCATGTGTATAACATCCACTGCCCTTCCATCGTCGATCACATCTTTGTCACTTCCTCGAAAAACTCGATCAAGTTAGTGAGATATGACCTCCCCTTCACAAAACCATGCTGCCTCTCACTGATAGGCCCATTTGCTTCCAAATGGTAGTAAATCCTGTCACGAAGAATCTTCTCCAATAACTTCCCTACCACTGACGTTAGGCTCACCGGCCTGTAATTTCCTGGATTATCCCTGTTACCCTTCTTAAACAATGGAACAACATTGGCCATTCTCCAGTCCTCTGGGACCTCACCCATAGCCAGTGAGGATACAAAGATTTCTGTCAAGGCCCCAGCAATCTCCTCCCTTGCCTCCCTCAGTACTCTAGGGTAGATCCCATCTGGCCCTGGGGACTCATCCACCTTAATATTCTTCAAGACGCCTAACACCTCCTCTTTTTTGATCTCAACATGATCCAGGCTATCTACAAACTCTTCCCTAGACAAATCGACCACTAAGTCCTTCTCTTTGGTGAATACTGATGAGAAGTGCTCATTTAGTATCTCTCCCATTTCTTCTGGCTCCACACACAGATTCCCACCTCTGTCCCTGAGTGGGCCTACCCTTTCCCTGGCTACCCTCTTGCTTTTTACATATGTATAAAAAGCCTTGGGATTTTCCTTAATCCTGGTTGCCAGTGACTTTTCATGACCCCTTTTAGCCCTCCTGACTCCTTGCTTAAGTTTCTTCCTACTTTCTTTATATTCTCCACGGGCTTCATCTGTTCCCAGCCTTCTAGCCCTTACGAATGCTTCCCTTTTCTTTTTGACTAATCTCACAATATCCTTCATTATCCAAGGTTCCCG
Organism: Cetorhinus maximus; assembly: GCF_964194155.1. Taxonomy (NCBI): domain Eukaryota; kingdom Metazoa; phylum Chordata; class Chondrichthyes; order Lamniformes; family Cetorhinidae; genus Cetorhinus; species Cetorhinus maximus. Next base: position 101,573,998 of record NC_135896.1, read on the forward strand.
AAACTTGTCATGCTTATCCTTCATCCTAGCAGGAACATGCCGGTCCTGAATTCTTATCAACTGACGTTTGAAAGCCCCCCACATGTCAGTTGTTGATTTGCCCTCAAACATCCGCCTCCAGTCTAGATTCCTCAGTTCCTGCCTAATATTGTTATAATTAGCCTTCCCCAAATTAAGCACCTTAACCCGAGGACTCCTGTTATCCTTATCCACCAGTACCTTGAAACTTACTGAATTATGGTCACTTTTCCAGAAATGCTCCCCTACTGAAACTTCGACCACCTGGCCGGGTTCATTCCCTAATACCAGGTCCAGTATTGCCCCTTCCCTAGTTGGACTATCTACGTATTGTCTCAGGAAGCCCTCCTGGATGCACCTTACAAATTCTGCACCATCCAAACCCCTAGCACTAAGTGATTCCCAGTCAATATAGGGAAAGTTAAAATCACCCACCACAACAACACTATTGCTTTTACATCTTTCCAAAATCTGCCTACATAACTGTTCCTCAATCTCCCGCTGGCAATTGGGAGGCCTATAGTAAACCCCCAACATTGTGACTGCACCCTTCCTATTCCGGAGCTCTACCCACATTGCCTCGCTGCATGAGCCCACTGAGGTGTCCTCCTGCCGTACAGCTGTGATATTCTCCTTAACCGGCAGAGCAACTCCCCCACCTCTTCTACATCCCTCTCTATCCTGCCTGAAACATCTAAATCCTGGAACGTTTATGTGCCAATCCTGTCCATCCTTAAACCAATAGCAATAACATCATAGTCCCAAATACTAATCCAAGCTCTAAACTCATCTGCCTTGCCTGTTATACTTCTCGCATTGAAACAAATGCATTTCCGACCCCCAGTCCCACTGTGTTCAGTAATTTCTCCCTGCCTGTTCTTCCTCTTAGTCCTACTGACCATATTCACTGGTTTCCAGTCATTTATTTCACCGGCTGACCCATTGCTCTGGTTCCCACCCCCCTGCCATACTAGGTTAAACCCTCCCGAGTGACACTAGCAAACCTCGCAGCCAGGATATTGGTGCCCCTCCAGTTTAGATGCAACCCGTCCTTCTTGTCCAGGTCCCACCTGCCCCGGAAGAGATCCCAATGATCCAGATATCGGAAACCCTCCCTCCTACACCATCTGTTCAGCCATGTGTTCATTTGCACTATCTTCCTATTTCTAGCCTCACTGGCACGTGGCACAGGGAGTAATCCTGAGATTACAACCCTAGAGGTCCTGTTTTTTAACTTTCTGCCTAACTCCCTGAACTCCCGCTGCAGGACCTTGTCACTCTTCCTGCCTATGTCGTTAGTACCAATGTGAACCACGACCTCTGGCTGTTCTCCCTCCCCCTTCAGAATGTCCCGTACCCGACCAGAGACATCCTGGACCCTGGCACCAGGGAGGCAACATACCATCCTGGTGTCTCTTTCACGACCACAGAAGCGCCTATCTGAGCCCCTGACTATAGAGTCCGCTATGACAATTGCTCTTCTGTGCTTTGACCCCCCTGCTGAACAACAGAGACAGCCGTGGTGCCACTGCTCTGGCTACTGCTGTAGTTTTCCCCTGATAGGCCATCCCCCCCAACAGTATCCAGAATGGTTTACCTGTTAGAGAGGGGGACAGCCACAGGGGGTTTCTGCACTGACTGCCTGCCCCTTCTAGCGGTCACCCATCTATCTGTCTGTACCTTGGGTGTGACCACGTCTGTAAAACTCCTGTCAACGACGCTTTCCGCCACCTGAATGCTCCTAAGTGCATCCAACTGCTGCTCCAACCGATCCATGCGGGTCTGTGAGGAGCTGCAATTGGGGACACTTCCTGCAGATGTAGTTGTCCGGGACACTTGAAGCATCACAGATTTCCCACATCCCACAGGTGAAGCACTTCACCCCAGCAGCTGCCATTTCTAGAACTATTTAATAAATTAATTTAAATCTAATAACTGCTTATTGACTCCTTATTAACTATACGTTCCCTAGGGCTAGATTTCTACTATAAATGCTAAATTCTAAGAACAGTAATCCCCTGCTTCTGGTCTAGATACCCTCTACTTATTAAGTAAGTGGTTAATTTATTTGGTTTAATTAGTTTAACAATGTTTTAGTTTCAAATTCAGTGTAGAATCTCTACCAGCCAATCAGGTCACAGATTTACCGTCACGCCACTTTTAATTTTGTTTTTAAATCCCTGAGGTCCGTGAATCCCCGAGGTCAGGTTTTTATACTCACCTCTCTGGAACTCCGCCCTCCGACTCTGCTCCCTGGAACTAGGCCGCGAATCCCCGAGGTAAGGTTTTTATACTCACCTCTCTGGAACTCCGCCCTCTGACTCTGCTCCCTGGAACTAGCAGCGAAAAGCTATCCCATTGAGAACCTGTCCATTTTGGGGGAGTTTTTTTTCCCCTCGGCCCAGGCTCTGAATGCCAGTGAGGAGGATTTCTGTCCATGCGGGAGCGTTCCTGGTGCTGCTGCTTAACTGTTGGTGAGCGGCCGGCATTCCGATTGGTAGGGTGCAGCAAAAAGGGGTATTTTTGGGTTTTCCAACAGTAAGGAGTGTGAGGTAACGCGGAGGGGAGAGAAAATGAAGAGATGCTGATGCTGTGTGCTGATGGAGATGTCTGATATGGTTCACGTAAAGAGGGAAAAGCTGCAAACTGGGTTATTTGACCTATTTTGAGCAAGTTGTCAGGACACAGAGATATTTGATGAAAAACTGGGAATGTCCTGGCAAAACTGGGTGTCTGATCTCTATACACCTGCTATCCAATTGTCAGTGTGCCTCAATCCAAACATCAGCCCCTTCCCCCAATGTCGACCCGTCTTCTCTTCCCTGACAGTGATCACTTTGCCTCTGGCAACCTCTCCACGATCTGCCAATCTCTCCCTCCCTCACTCCTCTCTGGCCTTCTGCCACAGGCCTTCCCACCCAACAGCCTCTCCAATTTGACCCTGCTGTTAAATTCAGTGGGACCTCCACATTCCTCCTATTTCTTGGTTTCCAGGTCACTAAAAGTCATGCCCATTATCCCCGCAACAGCCCCCCCACCCCAACCCTACAACACACACTACCCGTGACACTGCGGGTAGCATTATGATTCAATTTTTGAACTTCTCTTTAAACAATAAAGGTTCTCTGTATGTATGTCATAGGTAGCTATGGACACTTGGTAGAAGGATGGGCCACGAATACCACTGCCTGAACTCAATTCTTGGTTGTAATTATTGGGTAAATGTGAGAGGTTTCTTTGTCAGAGGTTCCTGACCAATACTTTCGAATGTATCAGTGATTCAATCTTCACATTCTCATCAGGATGGCAGGTTCCTGTCAACATTTGCTCAAGTCATCTACAATTTTAGTCAAACAATCAAGTTTAGAAGTTCAGAGGGAAAATTGGCCTGGATATTTGAGATGCTAATGAGTGTCTGGAGGTGTTCAATATGGGGTCTTGATCTGCCTGTCAACTTAGCCCAGCTTTTAGCGCTAAACGCCATCTTGTTTATAGGAGTTGGAAATGTGCCCTGGGAACAGCTAGCTGGAGGAACATGAAGGGTTTGATTGCCAATTACGTTTCCTGCTAGCACTCATTACAAGGTTTCATAGCATTTCGGTGAGTAGTGCTTCAATTAATATCCCTGTTGTGGGGGATTCTTCGTTCACCATTCATTTTCTGCTTAAGGTTTGAGGAGAACATTTGAAACACACCAAGAGACATTCTGGGGCACTTTGCTACGACTTCACCAGTTAACATTCTCTCAGGAAAAAAGGAGTGCTGTGCTACTCAACCCTACTGCACGCCTCACAGGGGTCACCAAGAGAAAATAAGTGCTTGGTCATTGACATCTTGTTAGGGATCCCCTTGGCCTTCCGGAGGACTGGGAGGAAAGGAGGGCAGGCAGAGCAGCACCAACCGCTGGACACAGGGAGAGGAAGGCAAGGTGAACTTCTTCCCCACTGCAAGTAAAGGGCATCCTCCTCCTCTGGAGCTCCTCTACCAGGACCTCCAGTACTCCATCAGAGAACATGTGCACTCTCTACCTTGTCCCTGAACCATCCAGAAACATTCTGTTGCATATCAGCAAGTGCAAGGCAGCGGCAGAGTGGTAATATCACTGGACTAGCAATCTAGAGGCCCAGGTTAATGCCCTGGGGGGGGCATGGGTTCAAATCCCACCATGGCTGCTGGTGGAATTTAAATTAAATTAATAAATCTGGAATTAAAAGTTAGCCTCAGTAATGGTGACAATGAAAACTTGTTGTAAAAGCCCATCTGGTTCACTAAAGGCAGGAAATCTGCCGTCCTTACCTGGTCTGGTCTACATATGATTCCAGACCCACAACAACATGGCTGATTCTGAAATGGCCTCACAAACCACTCAGTTGTATCAAACTGCTACAAACTCTAAAAATAGGAAAGAAACCAGATGGACCACCCGGCATGGACCTAGGCACTAGAAACAACAACTGCAAACCCAGCTCTGTCAACCTTGAAAAATCCACCTTACTAACATCTGTAGTGTAAAGTGTTAATGTGAATATGTAAATGAGACAGTTCACATCACCTTGGGGAAGAAAGGAGCAGGTCACTACACTTCCGTACACAATGGGTAGTTGTGCAGATGACATCATCGTCTGACAAGGGATTGATGAGAAAGCTGCTGCGTATGAAAAGGTAATGAAAGCATTCGATGCCTATTTCAGTTTCAGGAAAAATACCAATGTTGAGTGGGTGACTTTTACTAGGCGCACCTAGCGACCGGGGAAAGTGTCAATTCGTTTATTAACTATCTATACCAACTGGCTAGTATGGCAAGTTAAAGGAAGAATTCATTTGAGATAGAACTATTGTTGGAGTCTTAGATGAAAACTTGTTGGACCTTTTGCAGTTGAGGGATTACTTCAATACAAACTAATGCCACTCAGTTGACCAGGCAAGCTGAGTTTAGAAAACAGAATCATTCAGTACTTTGACAGGGAGACTCATTTGCAAAGGACCACTGACTGAGTTGGAGCTTGTCAAGTTTCAGAGTAAAAACGTGACTGCACAGAAGCAGAGGAAGCAGAAAGAGGGTGCAGCAACTGTCATAACCAACTGTTATCGGTGTGATGGGAAAAGGCAGCATGAATGTGGGGACTGTCCCGCCAAAACTGCAGTGCCATTTTTGGAAGCAGATGGGTCATTTTAAAGCAGTGTCGTAGCAAGGAGTTTACACTTCAGGAGCAAAAAGAAAAAACCCTCGAAGATCAGCAAAACCCAGCAAATTGAAAATGTTAATGATGGTAGAGGCACCATCTCTGGTTGAGATTAAAGGGTCAAGGGAAGTTGTTGGAGTGCTGAAATTTTAGTGGACGGATGTAAAACATGTTTTAAACTGGACACTAGAGTTTTGGTTTCGCTTGCCATTTCAACACACCACCCTGCTCTCATGCCCACATGTCCGTCCTTGGCTTGCTGCAATGTTCCAGTGAAGCTCAACGCAAACTGGAGGAACAGCACCTCATCTTCCAACTAGGCACTTTACAGCCTTCCGGACTGAATATTGAGTTCAACAGATCATGAACTCTCTCCTCCATCCCCACCCAACTTTGGTCCCCTTTTTTCAATATTTATTTTTTTGCTTTTTATACATTTTTTCCCACTTATTTCTATTATTAATTTTTAAATTTATTTCCATACATTGTTTTATCCCCACTTTTAAGCCTATTTCGATCTTATCTCCCATACCATCCCCTCCCCCCACCCCCACTAGGGCCATCTGTCACTTGCTCATTCTGCTTTCTACTCAATGTCACCATTAGCACCTCCTTTAGCCAGTATTACCACCGTCAACACCCCTTCGACCTTTTGTTTATGACATCTTTTGTAATCTCTCCTTTGCCTCCACCTATCACTGGCCTTCTATCCAGCTCTACCTGCCCCACCCCCATTAAACAGTAACAATGTCACCACATTTTTACTTCTCTTTAGTTCTGAGGAAGAGTCATACAGACAGGAAACGTTAACTCTGTCTTTCTCTCCACAGACGCTGTCAGACCTGCTGCATCATCTACAAGTTGCACTGCAGCAGCTCACGAAGGCTCCTTCATCAGCATCCAAAACTAATAAAACTCAGAAATGAAGGGTACCAGTAGAACTTGTCCGAACTGGTCTTGTATACCTTAAAATGGAACTCCAGTATTACTGGTGCCAGTTTTACTGATATTTTCTGGAATTTGAACATTTTGAACTGGTTTTTCCATCCTTCCAAACCCACAACCACTACCACCTAGAAGGACAAGGGCAGCAGATACATGGGAACACCACCACCTGGAAATTCCCCTCCAATCACTCACCATCCTGACTTGGAAATATATCGCCATTCCTTCACTGTCGCTGGGTGAAAATCCTGGAACTCCCTCCCTAACAGCACTGTGGGTGTACCTACACCACAGGGACTGCAGCGGCTCAAGAAGGCAGCTCACCACCAGCTTCTCAAGGGCAACTAGGGATGGTCAATAAATGCTGGCCCAGCCAATGACACCCGCATCCCATGAACCAACGGATCAGACCTAAGCTCTGCACACTCCAGTCGTGAATGGTGGTGGACAATTAAACAACTCACTGGAGGAGGAGGCTCCACAAATATCCCCATCCTCAATCATGGGGGAACCCAGCACATCAGTGCAAAAGATAAGGCTGAAGCATTTGTCACAATCTTCAGCCAGAATTGCCGAGTGGATGATCCATCTCGGCCTCCTCCGGAGGTCCCCAGCATCACAGATGCCAGTCTTCAGCCAATTCAAGTCACTCCACGTGATATCAAGAAACTGTTGAAGGTACCAGATGGTGCAAAGGCTATGGGCCCTGACAACATTCCGGCAATAGTACTGAAGACTTGTGCTCCAGAACTTGCCGCGCCCCTAGCCAAGCTGTTCCAGTACAGCTACAACACTGGCATCTATCCAGCTACGTGGAAAATTGCCCAGGTACGTCCTGTACACAAAAAGCAGGACAAATCCAACCCGGCCAATTACCGCCCCATCAGTCTACTCTCCATCATCAGTAAAATGATGGGCGAGGTCATCAACAGTGCTATCGAGCAGCACTTGCTTAGCAATAACCTGCTCACTGACACTCTGCTTGGGTTCCGCCAGGGCCACTCAGCTCCTGATCTCATTACAGCCTTGGTTCAAACATGGACAAATGAGCTGAACTCCCGAGGTGAGGTGAGAGTTACTGCCCTTGACATCAAGGCCACACTTGACTGAGTGTGGCATCAAGGAGCACTAGCAAAACTGGAGTCAATGGGAATCAGGGGGAAAACTCTCCACTGGTTGGAGTCATACCTAGCACAACGATGATCATTGTGGTTGTTGGAGGTCAGTCATCTCAGTTCCAGGACATCACTGCAGGAGTTCCTCAAGGTAGTGTCCTCGGCCCAACCATCTTGAGCTGCTTCATCAGCAATCTTCCTTCCATCATAAGGTCAGGAGTGGGGATGTTCACTGATGATTGCACAATGCTCAGCACCGTTCGTGACTCCTCAGATACCAAAGCCGTCCATGTCCAAATGTACCAAGACCTGGACAACATTTGGGCTTGGGCTGACAAGTGGCAAGTAACATTCGCACCACACAAGTGCCAGGCAATGACCATCTCCAACAAGAGAAACTCTAACCATCACCCCTTGACGTTCAATGGCATTATGATCACTGAATCCTCCACCATCAACATCCTTGGGGTTACCATTGACCAGAAACTGAACTTGACTAGCCATACAAATACTGTGGCTACAAGACCAGGTCAGAGGCTAGGAATCATGTGATGAGTAACTCACCTCCTGACTCCCCAAAGCCTGTCCATCATCTACAAGGCACAGGTCAGGAGTATGATGGAATACTCCCCACTTGCCTGGATGAGTGCAGCTCGAACAACACTCAAGAAGCTTGACCCCGTCCAGGACAAAGCAGCCGCTTGATTGGCACCACATCCACAAACATTCACTCCCTCCACCACCGATGCACAGTAGCAGCAGTGTGTACCATCTACAAGATACACTGCAGGAATTCACCAATTCTCCTCAGACAATACCTTCCAAACCCACAACCACTGCCACCTAGAAGAACAAGGGCAGCAGATAGATGGGAACACTGCCACCTGGAAGTTCCCCTCCAAATTACACACCATCCTGACTTGGAAATATATCATCGCACCTTCACTGCCACTGGGTCAAAATCCTGGAACTGTCTCCCTAACAGCACTGTGGGTGTACCTACACCACATGGACTGCAGCGGTTCAAGAAGGCAGCTCACCACCACCTTCTCAAGGGCAACTAGGGAAGGGCAATAAATGCTGGCCCAGCCAGCGAAGCCCACATCCCGTGAATGAATGAAAAAAAAATAAGTAAAATGAAAAGCGGTATGTGAATGTCACATTTACTACTCCACAAAAATTGCTTCTAATTTAAAATTTTAGTGCCTCCAGGTAAATTATAAATCCTGACAATCACTGTTTTGTACCAAAATGGCAGGCAAAAACTCAATTTCCAAACAGGTGTGTCTCATTAGCCCAACACACACTCACTTAGCACTTTGTTTTCACTCTTTCACCAATGTAAGGCCCTAAGTGTTTCACCAAATACTGATAAAACAAAGCAATGATCTTTGTTTTCTTCAACTAAACTGAATCAGTATTTAGCGAGCGTGATAGACACAAGTTGCAATTAAATCCAAACTACCTAATTGTTAAAGGAAAGTAATTCTTCATGCCTTGTACAAATATGTATTGCCTTAATAATTTACAGGTGAATCATGTTGCAAACTTAACATAACTTACTCTTAATCAAAAGGAAGGTTGAGAATTTGTTCTAAAATAAACTTGTCATACCCCTAACTTAGTGTTGAACTTCCTGGAGAACATGCCAACTGAGGAATGAGGGTATTATTGTGAAAGGTAATTAGCTCCTTTTGCGAATAGAACTGATTCTGGAAATAAGGAATGTCCATATGGATAGATCAGATACACAACCAAAATGAAAGGCACAAAATGCTCAGACCTTTGTGAAATTTGTTAGTTGAAAACATAAGACTGTCCCCTCTGTGCACTCTGAGACAGACTGTCCTGCAGCTATTTTCAGTACTTCATTGCATAAAAGTTACCTTGAAATGAGCAAGTAACCTATCTGGAAAAATACACCTTCATAACTGAAAGTTAAAGAACTGGACTGTGATAGCTGATTGCAATTTAAATCAGAGGATATTTTATGGAGTATTATTGTACCTAGTTAGAAGCACTGGTTAAATTGTAGTCAAAAGCAAGTAATCCAGAGGAATTTTAAAGGTGCTCATTATAGAGTCATAGAGTCTACAGCACAGAAAAAGGCCGTTCGGCCCATCGAGTCTGCACTGGTCAAACAAATACCGAACTATTCTAACCCCTTTTTCCAGCACTGGGCCCATAGCCTTGTGTGCCATGGCATCGCAAGTGCACATCTAAATACTTCTTAAATATTATGAGGGTTTCTGCCTCTCCCACCCTTTCAGGCAGTGAGTTCCAGATTCCCACCACCCTCTCGGTGAAAAAATTCTTCCTCACATTCTCTCTAAACCTCCCGCCCATTACGTTAAATCTATGCCCTCCACCAAGGTGAAAAGTTCCTTCCTGTCTACCCTATCTATGCCCCTCATAATTTTATACAGCTCAAACATGTTCCCCCTTAATCTCCTCTGCTCCAGGGAAAATAACCACAGTCTATCCAATCTCTCCTCATAACTAAAACTCTCCAGCACAGGCAACATCCTGGTAAATCTCCTCTGCACTCTCTCTAGTGCAATCATATCCTTCCTATAATGTGGATTCCAGAACTGCACGCAATACTCTAGCTGTGGCCTAGCCAGTGTTTTATACAGTTCCAGCATAACCTCCCTGTTCTTATATTCTATGCCTCGGCTAATAAAGGCAAGTATCCCATGTGCCTTCTTAATCACCTTATCTACCTGTCCCACTACCTTAAGGGACCAGTGGACATGCACACCAAGGTCCCTCTGATCCTCGGTACTTCCCAGGGTCCTACCATTCATTGTGTATTCCCGTGCCTTGTTTGTCCTGCCCAAGTGCATCACCTCACACTTATCCGGATTAAATTCCATTTGCCACTGATCAGCCCATCTGACCAGCCCGTCTATATCCTCCTGTAATCTAAGGCTATCCTCCTCACTATTTACCACCCCACCAATTTTTGTGTCATTCGCGAACTTACTGATCAAACCTCCTGCATTCAAGTCTAAATCGTTTATATATACCACAAACAGCAAGGGACCCAACGCCGATCCCTGTGGAACCCCACTGGACACAGGCATCCAGTCACAAAAACACCCCTCGACCATCACCCTCTGCTTCTTGCCACTCAGCCAATTCTAGATCCAATTTGCCAAATTGCCTTGGATCCCATGGGCTCTTACCTTCGTTATCAGTCTCCCATGTGGAACATTATCAAAAGCCTTGCTGAAGTCCAAGTAGACTACGTCAAATAGATTGCCCTCATCTAAACACCTGGTCACCTCTTCGAAAAATTCAGTCAAATTGGTGAGACATGACCTCCCCTTAATAAAACCATGCCGACTGTCCTTGATTAATCCCTGCTTCTCCAAGTGTAGATTAATTCTGTCCCTCAAATTGTTTCCAATAGTTTCCCCATCACTGAGGTTAGACTGACTGGCCTGTAGTTCCCTGGTTTATCCCTTCCTCCCTTCTTGAATAACGGTACCGCATTGGCTGTCCTCCAGTCCTCTGGCACCTCTCCTGTGGCCAGAGAGGTATTGAACATTATTGCCAGCGCCCCTGCTATCTCCTCCCTTGCCTCACGCAACAGCTTGAGATACATTTCAGCCAGGCCTGGAGATTTATCTGCTGACTGCGGGACACTCTTCCCAGACGGCCTCACCGCAATGCTGGCAGCGGGACACTCTTCCCAGACTGCTTCACCACGATGCTGACTGCAGGACACTCTTCCCGGACTGCTTCACTGCGATTCTGACTGCGGGACACTCTTCCCAGACTGCTTCACCACGATACTGACTGCAGGACACTCTTCCCAGACTGCTTCACTGCGATGCTGACTGCAGGACTCTCCTGCCACACCACGATACTGACTGCAGGACACTCTTCCCAGACTGCTTCACCGCAATGCTGACTGCAGGACACTCTTCCCAGACTGCTTCACCGTGATGCTGACTGCAGGACATTCTTCCCAGATTGCTTCACCATGATGCTGACTGCAAGACACTCTTCCCAGACTGCTTCACCGCGATGCTGTCTATGGGACACTCTTCCCAGACTGCTTCACCGCAATGATGACTGTGGGACGCTCTTCCCAGACTGCTTCACCGCGATGCTCACTGCGGGACACTCTTCCCAGACTGCTTCACCACGATGCTGACTGTGGGGTACTCTTCCCAGACTGCTTCACCACGATGCTAACTGCAGGACACTCTTCCCAGACTGCTTCACCATGATGCTGACAGCGGCACGCTCTTCCCAGACTGCTTCACCGCAATGCTGACTACGGCACAGACTTCCCAGACTGCTTCACTGCGATGCTGACTGCAGGACACTCTTCCTGGACCGCTTCACCGTGATGCTGATTGCGGGACACTCTTCCCGGACTGCTTCACTGCGATGCTGACTGCGGGACACTCTTCCCGGACTGCTTCACTGCAATGCTGACTGCGGGACGCTCTTCCCAGACTGATTCACCGCAATGCTGACTGCGGCACACTCTTCCCAGATTGCTTCACCACTGCAATGCTGACTGCGGGACACTCCTGCTTCTCCATGATGCTGACTGCAGGACACTCTTCCCAGATTGCTTCACAGCAATTCTGACTGCAGGACACTCTTCCCGAAATGCTTCACCATGATGCTGACTGCGGGACATTCTTCCCGGACTGCTTCGCCATGATGCTGACTGTGGGACACTCTTCCCCAGACTGCTTCACCATGATGCTGACTGCGGGACACTCTTCCCAGACTGCTTCACCATGATGCTGACTGCGGGACACTCTTCCCAGACTGCTTCACCATGATGCTGACTGCGGGACACTCTTCCCGGACTGCTTCACCATGATGCTGACTGCTGGACACTCTTCCCAGACTGCTTCACTGCGATGCTGACTGCAGGACACTCTTCCCAGACTGCTTCACCGCGATGCTAACTGCAGGACACTCTTCCCAGACTGCTTCACCGCAATTCTGACTGTGGCACACTCTTCTAAGATTGCTTCACCACGATGCTGACTGCAGGACACTCTTCCCAGACTGCTTCACCGCGATGCTGACTGCAGGACACTCTTCCCAGACTGCTTCACCACGATGCTGACTGCAGGACACTCTTCCCAGACTGCTTCACCGCGATGCTGACTGCAGGACACTCTTCCCAGACTGCTTCACCGCGATGCTGACTGCAGGACACTCTTTTCAGACTGCTTCACCGCAATGCTGACTGCGGCACACTCTTCCAAGACTGCTTCACCGTGATGCCGACTGTGGCACACTCTTCCCGGACTGCTTCACCGCTCTGCTGCTGTAGGACATTCTCCCCAGCTTATTATAGACTTATCTATGACCGGCATAGTCTAGTATGGCACTTTAGTGCTTAAACTGTGTCCCTATGTGAATAAGACATGTAAATATGTCTTGCTACCCAGTGTGTCTGTATTCTTTCTGTGGTCTAGCATATGAGTAACATACCCTCAGCCCAATATCACTGCCTTAAATCATCACTCCTCAGTACTGCTGCCTGATCCAGCCCAGTGAAGAAGGGGTGGGATTACTTTAGATAGGCCACAATTTTTAGATTATTCATCCACTTGATGTATATCTAGTGCAGCTGAGCATATGGACTAACATTACGTCTGAAAGCAGTGTGACAAATATATATTACCATTATCTCACTGGGATTATCTCATGTGAAGAATGCTCACTCATTTTCTGGCTGTTCCTTCCTCAGCACAGCTCCTACTCATCAGGGGAGCTGCTGCTCTGGGCTCTGCAGGCTGGGCCCACATTCACCCCATTCTCCAGTTACCCCCTCCCCCCGCCCCACTCCTCCTGCCCAAGCCCCTGACCACCATCTGCCTCATCCCTGTTCCCAGTGTTCCTCTCCCACCTGAAGCCCCATATTCCCAGGGTCCTTCTGAAAGTGTCCTTCTGTCCACAGGGAGAAAGGTTGCAATGTACAAGTGTTACTATGCCAAATGGGAAGCTAAATAGACAAACTTGTCTATTCCTGCCCTATTTGGTATGTTTATTCCACATGATAGAGATTTATTTTAGTTAAAAGGTGAATCGACTGCATAATCGTTGCTGTTATGTTTGAAGTGGAGCATTGTCCTCCCTCAAACACCACCACAGCCTCGTTTAAAGAAACACTTTATAAACCACCCAAATAAAGCTTTTTAAACCTGTCCTCTACTTCGGGGGAAAAAAAATGATTAACAATCACATACAATAGTGAAATGAAGCATTGTACCCTTTTGGAGCAAATTAGATGTTACCCTGGTAAATTGTACACAATGTTCATGCTTAAAGGGCAGAATATAATCTCCATCAATAGTCACGGCCTGGCAAAAAAATGAAGTCTATGCCCATGTTTTTGGGAGAGGCTGAGACTTTTGTACAAAACTTTAACAGAAGTTTTAAAAGGCACAAATTACATTGTCAATGGGTAAATATGTAATCGATAGCGTTATTCTGTTGAAAGTTTTATTTTTTAACTTTACAGTTTACAGTTTTTGATGAAAAATGGTAGACAAAAATTTTCCAAAAAATCATAGTGAATCGATCAATCAGTTAGGGGAATGGTGGTGTTGTGGTAATGTCCCTGGACTAGTAATCCAGAGGCCCTGGCCAATGTCCTGGGACACGGGTTCAAATCCCAACACAGCAGCTGGTGGAATTTAAATTCAGTGAATAAAATCTGGAATATAAGGCTGGTCTCAGTAATGGTGACCATGACAAATATCATCGATTGTTGTAAAAACCCATCTTGTTCACGAATGGTCCTTGAGGGAAGGAAATCTGCCGTCCATACCTGGTCTGGCCCACATGTGACTCCACACTCCTGACTTTTAACTGCCCTCTGAAGTGGCCTTGCAAGCCACTCAACTCAAGGGCAATATTTTTAAAAATTAATTTTATCGGATGTGGGCTTCACTGGCTGGGCCAGCATTTATTGCCCATCCCTAGTTGCCCTTGAGAAGGTGGTGGTGAGCTACCTTCCAGAACTGCTGCAGTCCATGTGGTGTAGGTACACCCACAGTGCTGTTAGGAAGGGAGTTCCAGGATTTTGACCCAGTGACAGTGAAGGAACGGCGATATATTTCCAAGTCAGGATGGTGAGTGGCTTGGAGGGGAACTTCCAGGTGGTGGTGTTCCCATTTATCTGCTGCCCTTGTCCTTCTAAATAGTAGCAGTCATGGGTTTGGAAGGTGCTGTCTAAGCAGCCTTGGTGAGTTTCTGCAGTGCATCTTGCAGATGGTACACACTGCTGCTACTGTGCGTCAGTGGTGGAGGGAATGAATATTTTTGGGGTTATTTGTCCTGGATGGTGTCAAACTCCTTGAATGCTTTTGGAGCTGCACCCATCCAGGCAAGTGGAGAGTATTCCATCACACTCCTGACTTGTGTCTTATAGATGGTGGACAGGATTTGGGGAGTCAGGGGGTGAGTTACTTGTCGCAGGATTCCTAGCCTCTGACCTGCTCTTGTAGCCACAGTATTTATATGGCTAGTCCAGTTCAGTTTCTGGTCAATGGTAAGTCCCCAGGATGTTGTTATTGGGGGCTTCAGTGATGGTAATGCCACTGAACATCAAGTGGTGATGGTTAGATTCACTCTTGTTGGAGATGGTCATTGCCTGACACTTGTGTGGTGCGAATGTTACTTTGCACATGTCAGCCCAAGCCTGAATATTGTCCAGGTCTTGCTGCATATGGACATGGACTGCTTCAGTATCTGAGGAGTCGCGAATGGTGCTGAACATTGTGGGATGGACAACAAATGCTGGTCATGCCAGTGACACCCACATCCCATATCCCAAGAAAGAACAAATAAAACAAACAATGGATTCAGTAATGATAAAAGCAAAATACTGCGGATGCTGGAAATCTGAAACAAAAACAAAAATAAAAACAAAAATAGCTGGAAAAACTCAGTAGGTCTGACAGCATCAGTAGAGAGGAACACAGCAACTGTGTTCCTCTCCGCATCTGCTATCAGACCTGGATTCAGTAATGATGTGTGATGATAAATTGTTGATCTAGGTTCTTGTTGTAATGGAAGACCAATGTATCAACAGGTCACAAAAATAAATTCAATGGAAACAAACTCAACAACATGACAAGTAAGGATAACATAGATAAGAATCCCAAAAAGTCAGCATGCAGGTACAGTAAGTAACTGGGAAGACAAATGAGATTTGGCCTTCATTGAAAGGGAGATGGAGTATAAAAAGAGGGAAGCCTTGCTAGAACTGTACGAGATATTGGTGAGACTGCATCTTGAGTACTGCGTACAGATTTGGAGATTAACTTTCCTCTGGGCTCGGAAAAACCCGACCTGTGCATGTTTGTGCCTTGCAAACTGCTCACTAGGCCCATGAGTGACTTCACATGTTATTTTTGTTAATTCACGTTGGGATCAGGTTTGCAGTGCAGTTTTGTGAGCTATGAAGCAGTGCATGAGGAGTGTGGGTACGCAGGAGGGCCAGCTACAAGACCCACCTGGATTCCCCACCACAGTATCCAAACTCCTAACAGTGTTTAAAGGCCCTCGGAACTCATGCCTCACCTCTCTCCCCACCCCAAGCTTCCTGATGTTCCTCCCTGTGCTTCCTCATCACCCAGGCCCCTTGTAGGCTCCACATGCATCACCTGGAGCTGGTATGCACTATGTACTGCCCTCAGGTTCCATACATTATCAATGGAAAATATTTTACATTCCTTGGGGAAAAATAATGAACCTTGTACCATCTGATAAAAGCCTCCAGATCATTGATACTATGAGAAAAAATGCACTCCGTCTTGTGGAAAAAAACAGCCTTGTAATATTTGTAACCCTATTAGCTTGTGTGAACAAACCAGAAACCGCATCAAAGGCACAATCTATTATTACAACTCCTTGAAACTGTCATTCATTCTTAAATAATGGAACACCTACTGTGATGAAACCCACTGGCACTTGAAATTCAGTCAAACATTGATAATGGCCACTGCTGCCCAAACAATAGACTACCCCCTGGCTCATTTCAATTTCAGAGCAGAGCGCCTGTTAATGAATGTATGGAAGTGGATGGTTAGATTGTTTCAAGTGTCAAAACCAGACTTTATTTTCATCAGCCAGAGCCATTTCAATCATAGAATGGTTACAGTACAGAAAGAGGCCATTTGGCCCATTGTGTCTATGCTGGTTCTCTGACAGAGCAATTCACCGGATGCCACTCCTCTGCCTTTCCCTTGTGGCCCTGCAAATGTTTCCTCTTCAGATAATGATCTAATTCCTTTTGAAAACCTCAATTGATCGTGTCTGTGCAGCACACTCAGGCAGTGCATTTGAGATCATAAACACTCGCTGCCTGAAAAGGTTTTTCCTCATGTCGCCATTGCTTCTTTTGTCAATTACTTTAAATCTGTGCCCTCTGGTTCTCAATCCTTCCACCAATAGGGAACAGTTTCTCTCTATCTATTCTGTCCAGACCCCTCATGATTTTGAACACCTCTATCGAATCTCCTCTGAATCTCCTCTTCTTCTTGCAGAATAACCTCAGCTTCTCCAATCTATGTAAATGAGGTTCCTCATCCCTGGAACTATTCTCATGAATCTTTTGTGCACTCTCTCTAATGCTACACCCTTTCTAAAGTGTCATGTCAGAACTCAATACAATACTCTAAACCAATATTATATACAGGTTTAACATCACTTCCTTGCCCTTGTACTCTGTGCCCCTGTTAACAAAACCCTGGATGCTATATGCTTTATTAACTTCTCTCTCAACCTGTCCTGCCACCATCAATGATTTATGTACATATACCCCCAGGCCCCTCTGCTCCTGCACCCTCTTTAGAATCGTACCCTTTATTTTATATTGTCTCCCGCACCCTTCCTGCTAAAATGAATCATTTCACACTTCTCTGCATTGAATTTCATCTGTCACTTTTCTGCCCATTCCACCAACCTGTCTATGTCCTTTTGAAGTTCTACACTATCAGGTTCACAATACTTTCAAGTTTTGTATCATCTTCACATTTTGAAACTGTGCCCTGTTCATCTAGGTCTAGGTCATGAATATATATCAAGAAAAGCAAGGGCCCTCAGCACTGATCCTCGGGGAACTCCACTACAAACCTTCCTCCAGTCCGGAAAACAACCAACAACCAACGCTTTGAGAGAAGAAATTCCTCCCCATCTCTGTCTTAAATGGGGAAAGTTTTTATTATGTGCCTGGAGACTTCTGCGGCAGCAGGTAATTGGAAAAGTACTTGGTACTGGCTATATATCATTTCTGTTTTGTTTGGCATTGGATATCTTAACAAAGTAGAGCTTACCTTCGCATTTCAGACCCTGTCTCACTAATCCCCACAGCATCTCCCCACAGTGATCACAGAAAGCCGGGGCTCTGTAGGAATGGACAAACAAGGCGTGTGGTCGAATCTGGAAATCTTCAAATGTGGCAGCAGCTGCACATGACAAACAGAGGAAGAATTTAGGAGCCATGCAAAGTGAATTGCTGTTTTATACAATATATTAACTTGTCAACAGAGTTTGCTTTACAAAGGCTTCATAACTGTTTCCTCTATCCACCATAGTGGGGTGTGATGTCAAGAAATGTATAAAAAGTGAAAGCATTTTTCTAAATTAACCAACGCAGTTTTAATAAATGGGAGTATTTATAAAATTATTCATTTGAATTACTATCCCTGTCATAATAGGAGTTGATGGAATTTAGTACAAATTCTGGATGCTATTGTTCAAAGGCTCCAAATTGTAAAAGAAGAAATTGAGAAATGGAAAAATATACAGAAATGTTCTTGTGAGCGCAGTTAAAAAGAAGAAATTATATTTTAGAATAATATTTATGCTGCTCCTCTGTTATTCTCCATTTAGGATTGCCTGATGCCAACATTTGGCATTCAGTGCTGCCAATATCAGGGAAATGTTAGGAGATGCATCAAAACGAAAATGAGTGATTTTTTTTCCTTTTAACTTTTAGGCATGTTTGATTGGCACATTTTTCTTTAATGGACACAAAATTAGTCAAAACGTTGAATTAAAAGGGATTTTATGTGGTGCCATGAGAAAAGGAGAGTGATGTATGTCATAGTCAGGATGGTGAATGACTTGGAGGAACATGATGGTGTTCCCTTGTGCCTGCTGCCCTGGTCCTTCTGGATGGGGAGGTGCTGTAAAGAAGCTTGGTGACTGACTGTGGTGCATATTGTAGATACTACTCGCTGCAGCCACACACCAGCCAGGGATGGAGGGAGTGAATGTTTAAGGTGATAGGTGGAGCACTGAGAATGCAGATCGCTTTGTTCTGTGTGGTGTTGAGCTTCTGGAATGTTGTCACAATTGCTTTCATCCAGGCAAGTGTTCAGTACCTTATAGGATAAGTGATGGAAAGGCTTTGGGAGTCAGGAGATGAGCCACTTACCACAGAATATCTGGCCTCTAACCTGCTCCAGTAGCCATGGAGTATATATGGCTGAATCAATTGGGTTTCTGGTCATTAGTGACCCCCATTTGTTAACGGTGGGGGACTAGCTGGTGGTCCTGGCATTGAATGTTAAGGGGACCCTTACATTTTGGTATGTAACTATAAATAATAGCATAAAATAAAAAAAAGATGAAATAAGAACAGAATGTCCAATTTTGAAATGGGGACAGAATATGCCTGGACTTTCTGATGTGCCTATCCCCAGACCCTGCTTCTAAACCTGTTTCACGTAAAGCTGACTCCTGGTTCAGTGTTTTC
This sequence comes from Cetorhinus maximus, assembly GCF_964194155.1. NCBI lineage: Eukaryota > Metazoa > Chordata > Chondrichthyes > Lamniformes > Cetorhinidae > Cetorhinus > Cetorhinus maximus. Next base: position 101,593,014 of record NC_135896.1, read on the forward strand.
TGCTTCTGCAATGCAGTCTGTGCAGGACTTTCCTCCAACTGGGCGCTGGTGAGAGGAGAAGCAAAAATCCCTGACCCTGTGTAATGGCACAGAATATCCACTAGTAATTAGGACATATACAAGAACAGATATTAAGGCCTGGCATATGGTTATTTATAGTTCACCTTGGCAGGACTCGAGCAATACGGTGATTCTGAAAGGTTCTTCTGCAGCACAGGCCAAAGAGAAACAACCACATTCTCAAACAAAGTACTGTGCCTCCTACCAAAGACATACATACTTTCCTCTTATTGACACTTAAAAAGGGCTCCACCTCCCAGTAAATTATTACAGCTTCCAAAAATGAAAGGTAAAAATATACACACTGCAAAATGCTGCCAAAGGTCTTTTGATGACATATGATATAAAAAAATAACCAAAATACTGACCTTTCAGGCAGAAAGGTGGGTTTAATTCAATATCATTTAGTGGGTGTTGAAAATCGATTGATTTAACTGTTTTTGTCAACACTGGAGAAGTGTGAAATGACTGGGGGATGTGTGCTGGTGGGTTGAATTTTACTCACCTTTTGCAGGATGAACGCTATTTAGTTCTTTAGGACACATTCCCTTAGGTAATAGTTTTTCCTGACACAATGAATTATAAAATGCTTTATTTTGCAAAGGAAAGGGGGCGTTTAATGTGGGCCAATTTATTCGAATTATGGCTTGTAGACATTTGAACAAAGAAGCTAGGAAGGAGCTGAAAGACACATGAATAAGAGAACAAATACTTCTGGCACAGGGCTCTACTTTATAACAGTAAAAGGCTACAGCAATTTCGAAACATTGCTTTGTTCTATATTGGTTAGCCAATAATAATAGCACAAAATTCTAGGGCAAGGTTTTAATCCTGTTGTGTTGCGAGTACAGTGCACAATGATGTTGTTTAGAAGTTCGATAACAGCAGTGAGAAATGTTAATTTTCTCAACCTCCCCTAAATTTGTGGCGGCAGAGGAGGGAGTAATGGACAAAGGGTCTGTACTGCTGCAGATTAACATTATGTCGCACTTTAGGTGGCATTCCCCATCCCCCTCTCCTGCTGTCGCTCCCACATTCTGCTGCCAAAGATGTTCAAACAGCAGCCGAAGAACCTAACAGGAACAAACAATAACATCAGGAGCAGTATTCCTCCCCTTCCAGAGATTCAATCTTAGTCAGCAATATAGCCATTTTTAATGCCCAGTATCCAAATCTTCCTCTCTTGCTCTTTAGCATAATGACAGTTCTATTATTGCAAAAATAAATGGGCTGGGAAAGTATTTAAATATTCATGTAAATATGTCTAATTCAGTACCGTGCTAAAAAAACAAAACCAGGTGAGAAATTCCCTCCTTTTTGGGTTGGGAATTCAGCCTCCAGAGGAGTTGGATGCTGCAATGGAACCATCTCCTTTCACTGCTCTGGGATTGTCGAATGGAGGGAGTAGGTGCTGCTTCAGTCTCACCCTTTCCCCATTGCCCTGTCAAAGGGGGTGTGGCTGGAGAGACCCTGGCTCCACTGAAAGTTCCACCAGTTTTATCACCCAAAGGCCTAATGGATGCCTGCAGGAAGAGGAGAGTATGCGCCATCTATCAGCCCCAAGACCCAGTAATGTAATGGTAATAGATCTTGAGGAGCAACAAGGAGCTGATCCCACAACCCACTCAGTCTGCCCAGTGCATGCCCCAGAATGGAGCGGGTACCTACCAGACCCCCACAAACCCATACGCCCGCCCCCCCGCACTCCCGAACTCCAACCGCCGCTCCCCCACAACATTGAACTGACCTCACCACCGGAATTTGTGATATAATCATAGTTGGGTTTCCTCCTAAACAATCTCAAGTGGCCCCAATGTCACTAGCAGAACCTCTACATTTTAGCACTATGATATGATAATGCCCAATAGCATTTAGCATGCATTCTGCTACATCTGTTAAAAAGACAAACCCAGTAATAATAAGAATATTTGGAAAATTATAGTGTGCTTATTGAGATTGGTAACATCAAGAAATTAAGGTCTAAAAATTCCTTTGTATCTTTCCATGGCAAATATTAGAAGTACATATTGAAAAATAACATCCTTTCAGTGAATACTTAATGTTAGGATTGTGTAGGTTGTTGTGTCATGGACTCCCATAAGCTACACAGTGACACAGTGGAATTTTTGCTTTTATTTTTCCATAATTCAATCCCAAATTGTTGAGGCACTAGAGAATCTGGCATTTGCAGGAGGATATCAATGGACTGGTCAGGTGGGCAGAGCAGTGACAAATGGAATTCAATCCAGAAAAGTGTGAGGTAATGCACTTGGGGAGGGTTAACAAGGCAAGGGATTACACTATGAATGGTAGGACCCTGGAAAGTACTGAAGATCAGAAGGACCTTGGTGTGCATATGCACAGATCCCTGAAGGTAGCAGGGCAGGTAGATAAGGTGGTTAAGGTATATAGGATACTTGCCTTTATTAGGCGAGGCATTAAATATAACAGCAGGGAGGTTATGCTGGAACTGTATAAAACACTGGTTAGGCCACAACTGGAGTACTGTGTGCAGTTCTGGTCACTACATTATAGGAAGGATGTGATTGCACTGGAGAGGGTGCAGAGGAGATTTACCAGGATGCTGCCTGGGCTGGAGGGTCTGAGCTATGAGGAAAGATTGGATAGGCTGGGGTTGTTTTCCTTGGAACAACGAAGGTTGAGAGGGGACCTGATAGATGTGTATAAAATTATGAGGGGTATAGATAGGGCAGATAGGAAGGCACTTTTTCCATTAGTAGAGGGGTCAATAACCAGGGGACATAGATTTAAGGTAAGAGGTAGAAGGCTAAGAGGGGAGTTGAGAAGAAATTTTTTCACCCGGGGGTGGTGGGAGTCTGGAACTCACTGCCTGAAAGGGTGGTTGAGTTAGAAACTCTCGTAACGTTTAAGAAGTATTTAGATATTCACTTGCATTGCCATAGCCTCCAGGGCTATGGGCCAAGCACTGGAAAATGGGATTAGTGTAGTCAGATCTTTGTTGACCGGTGTGGACATGATGGGCTGAATGGCCTCCTTCTGTGCTGTAAATGTCAATGAGTCTATTTGCTGCCCTGTCCTAGTTGCTCTGAGAAGGTGATGATGGGCCCTCTGGAACAATTCCAGTTTTCAGTGGTTTGATTAAACTAAGTGATTTTCTAGGTCCCTTCAGAGGGCAGTTGAAAGTCAACCACTTTGGGACATAGAGGCCTGACTGGGAAAGAAAGGACTGGTTTCCTTCCTTGGGCCTTCCAGTGCATCCATCGAGTATTCCCTTTTAAAGATACAGTTAAGTCAATGGTTTTGATTGAAACTTGTGATTTAATAAACAGCTGAATAATTGAAATAAGTGGATATGATTTAGGCAAAGCAAACAATATATTTCCACACATACTCCATGTTCTTGTCTATTTTGAAATAATGAGGCGAGGGAAAATGAGGGTGATCTCTACACATTTATCACAATATTAGGATCAAGCTGCTGTTCCAGCCTAAAGGGTGATAAATACGAACTTTTCCTTTTGGTATAAAAGGACTTCTCTCCGTATAGGGCCTTTTGTAACCTCAGAGTGTCACAAGCTGCTTTGCAGCCAATGAAGTGCTTTTGAAATATAGTTAGTTAAGTAAAAGGACGGAAGCCCAGCGCCAATGTGTGCACAGCAAGGTTCTCCAACAGGAATGGGCTACCTAGAAAAATAATTTTTGACAACACAAGCTTAGGACACCAGTATTCCCTTCCAAATGTAATTGTCTATGAAGCAAAAAACTATTTTAAAGGAGGGAAAAAAATAACTTGTATTGAAATTAGACGTTTCCAATGGGCAGGATGTCCCAAAGCACTTTACAATCAGTTACTTTAAAATTGTAGTGACTGTTGTAATGTAGATAAACGTGCCAACCAAGAGCATTGAGAAAAATAAAATAAATAACCTGTTTTGGTCTTGTCGGTTGAAGGATAATTATTGGGCAGTATTTTGGGAGCGTTTCCTGCTCCTCTTTGAACAATGCCATGGGTTCCTTTACATCCACCTGAACAGGCAGCTCACACCTTGGTTTAACATCTCAACCAAAAGGCAATGGTGGGATACCCTCCATCGTGTTGTGTGGCACTGCCACAGTGCTAAATGGGGTAGATTTCAAACGGACCTAGCAACTCAAGACTGGGCATCCATGAGGTGCTGTGGGCCATCAGCAGCAGCAGAATTGTACTCGAACACAATCTGTAACCTCATGGCCCGGCATATCCCCCACTCTACCATTACCATCAAGCCAGGGGATCAACCCTGGTTCAATGAAGAGTGCAGGAGGGCATGCCAGGAGCAGCACCAGGCATACCTAAAAATGAGGTGTCAACCTGGTGAAGCTATAACACAGGACTACTTGCGTGCCAAACAGCATAAGCAGCAAGTGATAGACAGAGTTAAGCGATCCTACAACCAACAGATCAGATCTAAGCTCTGCAGTCCTGCCACATCCAGTCGTGAATAGTGTGGATAATTAAACAACTCACTGGAGGAGGAGTCTCCACAAATATCCCCATCCTCAATGATGGAGGAGCCCAGCACATCAGTGCAAAAGATAAGGATGAAGCATTTGCTACAATCTTCAGCCAGAAGTGCCGAGTGGATGATCCATCTCGGCCACCTCCAGAGGTCCCCAGCATCACAGATGCCAGTCTTCAGCGAATTCAATTCACTCCACGTGATATCAAGAAATGGCTGAAGGCACTGGATACTGCAAAGGCTTTGGGCCCTGACAATATTCCGGCAATAGTACTGAAGACCTGTGCTCCAGAACTTGCCATGCCCCTAGCCAAGCTGTTCTAGTACAGCTACAACACTGGCATCTACCCGGCTATGTGGAAAATTGCCCAGGTATGTCCTGTACACAAAAAGCAGGACAAATCCAACCCGGCCAATTACCGTCCCATCAGTCTATTCTCCATCATCAGTAAAGTAATGGAAGGGGTCATCAACAGTGCTGTCAAGCGGCACTTGCTTAGCAATAACCTGCTCACTGATGCCCAGTTTGGGTTCTGCCAGGGCCACTCAGCTCCTGACCTCGTTACAACCTTGGTTCAAACATGGACGAAAGAACTGAACTCCTGAGGTGAGGTGAGAGTGACAGCCCTTGACATCAAGGCAGCATTTCACAGAGTGTGGTATCAAGGAGCCCTAGCAAAACTGAAGTCATTGGGAATCAGGGGGAAAACTCTCTGCTGGTTGGAGTCATACCTAGTACAGAGGGAGATGGTTGTGGTTGTTGGAGGTCAGTCATCTCAGCTCCAGGACATCACTGCAGGAGTTCCTCAGGGTAGTGTCCCAGGCCCAACCATCTTCAGCTGCTTCATCAATGACCTTCCTTCCATCATAAGGTCAGAAGTGGGGATGTTCGCTGATGATTGCACAATGTTCAGCACCATTCGCGACTCCTCAGATACTGAAGCAGTCCATGTCCAAATGCAGCAAGACCTGGATAACATCCAGGCTTGGGCTGACAAGTGACACGTAACATTCACGCCACACAAATCTCAGGCAATAACCACCTCCAATAAGAGAGAATCCAACCATCCTTGATGTTCAGTGGCATTACCATCACAAAATCCCCCACTATCAACATCCTGAGGGTTATCATTGACCAGAAACTGAACTGGACCAGCCATATAAACACTGTGGCTATAAGAACAGGTCAAAGGCTAGGAATTGTGTGACGGGTAACTCATCTCCTGACTCCCCAAAACCTGTCCACCATCTACAAGGCACAAGTCAGGAGTGTGATGGAATACTCCCCACTTGCCTGGATGAATGCAGCTCCCACAACACTCAAGAACTTTGACACTGTCCAGGACAAAGCAGCCCCGCTTGATTGACACCACATCCACAAACATTCACTCCCTCCATTACCGACGCACAGTAGCAGCAGTGTGTACCATCTACAAGATGCACTGCAGGAATTCACCAAGGCTCCTTAGACAGCACCTTCCAAACCCACAACCACTACCATCTAGAAGGACAAGGGCAGCAGATAGATGGGAACATCACCACCTAGAAGTTCCCCTCCAAGTCACTCACCATCCTGACTTGGAAATATATCACCGTTCCTTCACTGTCACTGGGTCAAAATCCTGGAACTCCCTCCCTAACAGCACTGTGGGTGTACCTACACCACATGGACTGCAGCGGCTCAAGAAGGCAGCTCACCACCACCTTCTCAAGGGCAACTAGGGATGGGCAATAAATGCTGGCCCAGCCAGTGACAACCACATCCCCTGAATGAATTTAAAAAATGGCCTTTGCATTCGGGCTAGCACAGTGGTGGTGAAACACCTCCACAGAGCAGCCTGTAGCTGCTGCTGCACCCAGGAAAGCAGGGCCCCACCCTATCAGCCACCCCACCCTGTCAGCCACCCCCCCCAGTCTGCCAGCCCCCCTAGTCTGCCACCTTCAGGTCCCCACCACCTCTGGGAACCTGGAGGCCAACTGGAAGATCCCAGTTGGCCTCCGTCAAAAGGCCTTAATAAGCCTGCAATAGGCTAATTGGCTATCCACCACATGCAGGTGAGTAGCCCTGCACCACCCACACACCCTTCATCCCAGCTCCAGGGAAGTGGTCCGAAAGTGGGATGGATCTGGTGAAGCAGCACACAGGCTGGTCAAGTGAACTGCGGGGAAAAGAAAATCTTTTTTGCAAGCACCAGTTTCTCGCACTACATAAATCTAGCATTTTTTCTTAATAGGCTTGAAACTGTTCAGCTAATGCTGCCAATTATAATCATTCAAGCTGTTTTTGATCTAAGTATCAAGGATTATTTAAATAAATAATGAAGTATCCAGGCCCAGACTTCACCTATCATTCCTCCTCTAAAACTGACAACAACATCTGGAGTTCGCAAATGCATAATTAAATGTGGAAGTGCAGGGGTTGTTGTCAGTGGTTTGAGCTTTCTCCACAGGGTGTGCTGTTGAGAACCCACCCATCATCAATCCAACTAGAAATCACTGAACTGATGAAAACTTGTTATTTTAGGCTATTAGTCTGATTATAAAAACCCTTAACCTTGTTGAATGATGTACAACTGGGTTTTGATGGCATACCAAGTTCATAATTACTGCTGAGATTTTTTTTTGCCCTAGAAAACAAAGATATCTGGGAAATGCCAAAGTTCTCCATTAAAATAAAATAAATTCCATATTTTAAAAATATATGTTTGTGATATTTAAACTTCTGTCCTAATCCTATATGTATGTCCCAATCATTTATCTCCCTCTGTCTAACATTTAATTGAAAGTGAAGTATAATAAATGCATTTTACTTCCTGGTTTGCAGTCTGTGAAAATCCTGCAGTGTGATTGGCTGCTTCCCTTGCCTGATGGCTGCACTGCACCATATTTAAACCACACCCGCACACACATCTTTCAATGTCTGCAGACCAGGGCACACACTAGGCAAGAGATGGCTCCCAAAAGCAGGAAGAGTGCAGCCCCCAAGTTTAGTGACACCTCACTGGGTCACCTTCTGGACACAGTCGAGGTCACCGTGACCTTCTCTCCCCTGAGGATGGCCGGCGGCAGTCCAAGGTCACCAGCTGGCTTGGGAGGAGGTGTCTGTGGCTGTGAGCGCTGACTCAGCCTGCATGAGAACAGCAATACAGTGGGGCAAACTGATGAATTATCCCATCCACAACTCCAGGGTAAGTCAAGCTTCTCATCCCTCTCAGCTCATACTCTCACAAGCCTCTCACACATTCACAGGATGACAGTGCACAAGGATCTCACACACGACCAGCACACGGAACATCACCACTCACTCTCCCACACACACACACACCCTGACATCTCTACCTGGGCTCACATCCAGTGCAGCCCATATCCTCATCCCGTACACAACTCCGTTCAGCACCCACACACGGCAGGCGACCTTATCACCTGCCTTGACATGCTTCCTGCTCACACTCTCTCCATCTGTCTTCATGCAGGCCAAGCTCACCCATAATAAGAGGGAGAGGTCCCAGACCGGTGGTGGGATGTCAGAGATCAGGGCGCTCACCCAGCATGAGGAGCGTGCAGCTGGCTGGAGAGGACCAGGACCGTCACTGTGGTGACGGAGAGGTCAGCAGTGCACACCCAAGTGAGGACCCTGCACCAGCTGATCCTTCAGACAGCGAGACTGTGAGTGCAATGTTATGTCTTGGAATCTGTTGCCATGCACTAATTATCTCTGTCCTCTTTCATAGGCAGCTCAGCCAAGTGCCCCAGAGACACTGGGAGCCAGCCCCTCATCTCCAGCCCCGAAGACCCCTCGGATGAGGATCTTGTGGAAAACCTGTCACAGTGCTTACCCACAGTCTCCTCCAGCGCAGAGACACACACTACAGTGGGACCTAGATCTAGAGCAGGCTGAGTGTCACAGTCTGGTGAGCACAGTACAGATTCTGGTTCATAGCAGGGGGAGGTAGTCACACCCGAGGTCACCAACACTTGAGGGGCTGCTAGAGGTCGGAACTCTGCTGAGTTCTGGTCAGATGATGAGTCTATGGACTCGGTCTTAACACAGATGTTGGAGCAGCAGCAACTGGAATATCAGGCAGGGCTGTCAGCTGCATTCCAACATAGGATGGAGAAGTCTGTCCAATTTCAGTCTGAGATGATAGAGCTGGCATACCCAGTGTACCAAGATCAACACTGGTAGGATGGCGGCCACCATGGAGACCTTGGTCCAGGACATAGCACCTGTGCTGCTGTGGGAGTTGCACTCCATTGCTGTAAGCATTGGTGGCATCCGTCAGTGTCTACATGAGAGGGTTAGGGTTAGGGTCGATCTTAGTCCAGTTGCCCCTTCTCCTCAAGGGGTCAGCCAGGAGCCCTCCCCACAGGGAGGGGGAGTAGCTGGACACCCCTGGGTCCTCCACCAGGTGACTCTGGGAGTGTCCAGAACGATCCCAATCCCCACTTCCTGTGACTCCATCACCTACAGCTCCACAGGCCGAGGAAAGTGCATCTGCCTCACAGCAGAGCTGGTGCCCTCCAGGCCTCAGACCACCAGAGGATGCTCGCCAAGGTCATTGCAGGTAACAGGGCTTCTCTGTATGCTGGGTTGTGTTGTGCTCGATCAGGTGTCACACCATGTTCCCTCCTCCCACTTATCTCTGATTTCACATCATGTGCCTTTGGTCGATGTGATGAGTTGGCTGCACACAACAGTGTGTGTCCCTTCTCAGGTCATTCCCGACATCAGTGATGCCTCACTCTCAATGTAACGTGCGCTGGTGCAAAGCATCTCATCGACATGCTTTGCAGATTCAAGTGATGTTCATTCCTGGCTGTCTACGTTTGAGGCTCATGTATTTCCCCATCTCATCTGCATTATGGAACGGTGAAGGTGTAGTGTAGAAGAGAGATGTAGATGCGCATGGAGAAGGGTAATCTGTCCTTGAACTCCACACTCTCTGTCATCCGTGAGGGTTTGCAATCTATAAACCCACACTCGGAGGTTGTGCACGCTCCTGCCAGCCTTGGGCGTTGTCAACTCTACGAGGGTCCATCTGCCAAGCTGACCAATGAGTGTGTGCACCTTCCTACCTCAACGTGCCAGTGCTCTGATTCTCACGGGCACAATTTTGTCCTGGCATTCAAAGCTATAGATTTAATCATTTTGCACCTTGGAATTGTAGGCAGAGCACCCACAGGGCTATCGTCAAAAAGGGATGCACCACCAGCTCATGCATTCTGCTTAGCCTCCCCTCCCCTAAACACTTGCCAAGCTCAGCAATGCTACATCCATATGGAGATGTGTTGTGGTCAATGGAACTGTTGAGCATGGTCTCGATGCTGATATGTTAGCTTGATGGGAAGACAATTCTCAGGGCAGAAATGGGCTGGGAGCGAGGATGTAATGTAGCTGGTATGTGCTCATTATTATCAACAAAGTGGAATCTTGGGGGCTTCAGGGTGTGTCTACATTTTCGGGGTCCCAAGGGCCAGGGCTGACCATTATGGGAAATGATGGTGTCAAAAAGGAGGTGTTTTCATATCTCAATGGCCATTGTGTGATGATCTATGCCCATTGAAAGGTCAGGCTAAATGGAGCCCCGCATCCCTAACTGAGAGTGAAGGGTCTCAGTGTAATGGGGATTAAGGTGATGCTGAGAACTGAGTGCTTTGACTAGGCATTATCACCTGTTGAATGTCCTCGCCTGGCCCAAGTCTAGTCTCGCAATATCACCATTGAAGTGACACATTAGGCATCTTTCCGTTGCTGGAAATGGATCTCCTTGATGCGCTTTGTCAGACTGGAGGTATACTGCCATGATTTTAGAGAGGTCTGGAAGTTCCCATCTCTGAAGCTGGCAGCTGCAAGGTTATAGCTTTCCAAGAGGCTTATCCTATTTTTCCAGGTTCCCACTTGTTTTTGGAGCCATTATCACACTGGGGAAATACCACGATTGTTCCAAAGGGTTATTGCAGAGAGATTGATGATGGAACACAGCGGGATTAATCTCCCATGAATGCGCTATTACATTGAAGGCTCCAGATTTCCTTTATAGTAATTGAGATGCTCCTAACATGTCTCAGCTGTGCCGCCTTCCTCATGTGGTAATAGGTGGGTGCACCTTTAATCGGCCCCTCAGTGATCCACCCCTCCCAGAGGCCCTGGCAGCCCTCCCCAACAGTGTTTTTCCTACTTTCACTTCCTGCTACGCCATTGCTTGAGGTTCTAAGATGGTGGTCCTCAGGTTTTATTACCAGACCTGGTTCGAACCTCCCTGTGTTACCATGGAAATCTCCTCCATCGCCCTGGAGGAGCATCATATTCAGGTTTCCCTCCCTCCTATTACTCTCAGTCCTCGCCCTGTAATCCTTGATCCTATTGTAATTGTGGTTGATATCCCTGTATTACCCCCTGAGACGTTTGAGGTGGCTGTGCCCATGCCCCATGTAGACTTTGCCCCTCCCCATCTTGAGGCCTACTGTACAGTCACATATAGGGACCCCCCTCATGAGACTGTCGAGTGTCCACTCCTACACTACCTGTTCCCTATCCACAGGCTGCAGACGCCTCCCCTGACATCAGCGGCCAAGTACTATGCCGGAAACCCCCGGAATGTGTGAGGTGCTGACCATGCCCGGCACACACTATGCTGACATGGACTGACATGCCCTCCCCCACCCCTGGACTGGGACAAGGACTGTCTTTGGAAGCTTAGCAGTGTAACCTGCAGCACTTCTTCACTCCACAATCCTCCCTCTCTGGCCCCAACTCGCTCCTGTCCTTCTGTAAGAGACTTTCTCCCAATTCTCACCCAGAGGACGCGTCACACCTCCCTGCCCAGGCCCCCCCAACCCAACCTCCCCATTCAGCCAAATGCCAGTCATGTGTCTGAATGCAACCATTCCCAGTTTTTGCCCTGGCCCTCCAGCCCCTTCCCTTGCCTATTCTTACCTTCACCCCTCTCAGTCGAGCCCTTGCCCTGCAACACATTACAACCCACCCCTGCCTTACCACTGCTCTGATACATAGAGCCTTGCGTCTCTAACCCCCCTTGAAAGCGAAGTGTGTTGACCGAAGTCCAAGGAGCCATGGGCGCTGCACACGGCAAGGTGGGCGCTGCACACGGCAAGGTGGGCGCTGCACACGGCAAGGTGAGCAAACAGCCTTGAAGTCACCAGTGACGTGCAGATCGCCAGGTGGGCGTCAATGCGGTTGTGAATCACACTGGTCTAACTGGACACTGGTGTGGCCTTCTGATCCAGCGTGGGGGTGGGGGAGGGATTCTGGGAGCTGCCTGGATAATGAGCATTCATGACATTCTAATGTATTCAAATGACCTTCCCAATATGGTGGGGCAGGAAAAGTGCCCCTCCATCGAGGGCAGGAGTGGGCAGTCGTAACCTGTTTTTTGCCAACAGGAAAATGACTTTTTCCCTCCCGCAATATTTTCCCCTCCCATTGGCTTTATACCCACACCAGGCAGGACCAGAAAATCACGGCCATTGTATCGACATTGCTAATTTTCTGCAGGTCATGATTCTTCCCTAAGAGAACTGTTCATCAATTCATATTTCACAGTCTATAAGTTTTATTTACCTTTCCTCCATGCCTGTTTTAGAAATTATTGATGTAAAGATATTAAATGATACAGGACACCCTGCAAGGTAAATGGGAACAGCCAGGAGTTGTAGTTAATCCATGTTAGATATAGCTCCAGAAACTCGGTTCCTGTCTAGGAAAAAGGTAAAGAACAGGATCTTAAAGGTGATAATCTCTGGACTAGTTCCAGTGCCATGTGTTAGTGAGTATAGAAACAGGAAGGTAACACAGGAAGATGAGACAGAATCGAGGACATCAGATTGTTTGAACGCATGGATGAGGAGCCAGGGGGATCTGTACTAGCAGACAGCTTGCATACGAACTTGACTGGGGCCACTGTTCTCATGGGGAGGTTAACTAATGCTGTGGGGGAGGGTTTAAACATAGCAGCAGAGTGGAGAGACTAGGTGCATAAAAGACTAGGAGGGACAAACAGCAACAGAACAAAGAATAGTATAGAAAGAGCAGGAACTGGATAAAGACAAAAATCAAAATTGACTAGCATGGTGTTTGAATACGTGTGTGCTAAAGCAAGGAGTGTTACAAATATGGTTAATGAATTACAGGCTTAAGTTGCCATCTAGGGTTATGATATAGACTCATATACAGCACAGAAGGAGGCCATTCGGCCCATTGTGTCCACACCAGTCAACAAAGATCTGACTACACTAATCCCATTTTCCAGCGCTTGGCCCATAGCCCTGGAGGCTATGGCAACGCAAGTGAATATTTGAATACTTCTTAAATGTTACGAGAGTTTCTGACTCAACCACCCTTTCGGGCAGTGAGTTCCAGACTCCCATCACCCTCTGGCTGAAAAAAATTCTCCTCAACTCCCCTCTTATCCTTCTACCTCTTACCTTAAATCTATGCCCCGTGGTTATTGACCCATCTACTAATGGAAAAAAGTGTCTTCCTATCCACCCTATCTATGCCTCTCATAATCTTATACACCTCTATCAGGTCCCCGCTCAACCTTCGTTCCTCCAAGGAAAACAACCCCAGCCTATCTAATCTTCCTCATAGCTCAGACCCTCCAGCCCAGGCAGCATCCTGGTAAATCTCCTCTGCACCCTCTCCAGTGCAATCACATCCTTCCTATAATGTGGTGACTAGAACTGCACACAATACTCCAGCTGTGGCCTAACCAGCATTTTATACAGTTCCAGCATAACCTCCCTGTTCTTGTATTCTACACCTTGGCTAATAAAAGCAAGTATCCCATATGCCTCCTTCTTGTAGCTATAACAAAGGTCTGTCTTAAACAAGAGTAGTAATGAGTGATAAACATGCCTGGCTACAATGTATACGGCGGATAGGAATAGAAAAAGGATGAGGGGGTGGTTGCATGGAAGGGTGGTGGGCACTGGTCAAAGATAATATTACATTTCTACACAGGGACAAAATACTAGATGGTTCAAAATCTGAATTGATTTGGTTAGAGCTAAGGAGTAGAAAAGGAGCTGTAACATTGCTGGGTGTTTACTCTCAGCCCCAAATAGAGAGAAGGAGATTAAGGAGCTAATCTGTGGACAAATTTCAGAGGAATGTAAAAGTAACAGAGTAGTAACAGTGAGAGCCTTCAATTATCCTAATGTCGACTCGGGGGAAAGAAAACAGGGTTCAAGACAAAGGATGAAGAATCCCTAAAATACGTACAGGGAAACCTCCTTAATCAGAATGTTCCCAGCCCAATAATGAAGGAAGGAGTGCTGGATGCGAGCAAAGTAGGAAAAGTTGAGTGTGTCTCAACAACAACTTACACTTACACGTCGTTTTCAATGCAGTAAAAAATCTCAAAGTGCTTCACATGAGCATCATCAAAACAAAGTTTGACATCGAGCCACATGAGGAGATCTTAAGGCAGATGATCAAAAACTTGGAAAAAGAGGTAAGTTTTAAGAAAAATCTGAAAGGAGGAAAGGGAGAGGTTTGGGGAGGGAGTTCCAGAGCTTAGGGCCTGGTGGAGTAATTAAAGTTAGGATGCTTGAGGCTTGGAGGAGTGCAAATATATCAGAGGGTTCAGAGCTGGAGGAGATTAGAGATAGGGAGGGGTGGGGCCATGGAGGGATCTGAAAACAAGGGTGAGAATTTTAACACCGAGGTGTCACTTAGCCAAGGTCCAATGAACAGGATTGGTATAGGTTAGGACACAGGTAGCAGAGTTTTGGAAAACTTTAGATTTACAGGGGGTAGAATGTGAGAGGCATCTGGGTAATAGTGATCACAATATAACTGGGTTTAAAGTAGTTATGGAAAGAGGCAGGGCAAAATAAATGGTGAAAACTTCCAACTAGAAGAGAGCCTATTTCAGTGATTTTTGGGAGAAAGGATTTAGCAGCGACTCTAGCCCTTACTTCCCCCACCTTAATGAATTTTGTGTTCAGCATGACTTTGAACTTTTCCTCCATCACCTTCACCTCCATGCTCATTTCTTTGGGCAGGAGTCCAACCCCTGCTCCACAGGCCCTTTCAGCCATCCCCAATACTCTTTCTCCACTTGGACCCCTCCCTCTGGCCTCTTACCTCCTCTTGATCTTTTCATTGACAGCTGTTGGTGTGACATCAGCTGCCTTAATTTCTCTGCTCACCTCACTCACTCTAATCTGTCTCCCTCTGAACTTGCTGCACTCCGTTCTCTCAGGTCTAACTCTGACTTTCTTATCAAACCTGCTGACAAGAGCAATGCTTTTGTTGTCTGGTGTACTGACCTCTACCTCACAGTGGCTGAGCGCCAACTCTCAGACACTTCTTCCTAACTCCCCCTGGACCATGACCCCCCACCACCGAACATCAAGACATTGTTTCCATGATTGTCACTGACCTCATCTCCTCTGGAGATTTTCCCTCCATTGCTTCCCAACTCAGGGTCACCCAACCCAGGACAGCCTACTTCTAACTCTTTCCCCAAAATCCACAAACAGGACTGTCCTGGTAGACGCATCATTTCAGTCTGTTCCTGCCCCATTGAAATTATTTCTTCCTATCTTCACTCTATTTTTTTCTCCCTTTGTCCAGGCTCTTCCCATCTACATTCATGATTCTTCTGATGCCCTATGTTATTTCAACGATTTCCAGTTCCTTGGCCCTAACCGCCTCCTCTTCACCATGGACGTCCAATCCCTCTACACCTCCATCATCCACCAGGACAGTCTAAAGACTCTCCGCTTCTTCCAAAGCCTGAGTAATCCCTACCCATCACCACCTTTCTCCACCAGGCTGAACATGTTCTCTCATTGACCAATTTCTCCTTTAACTTGTCTCATTTCCTCCAAATAAAAGGTGGGTACCCACGTATTTATGCCTGTCTTTTTGTGGGGTATGTGGAGCATTCCTTGTTCCAGTTCTGCTCAGGGCCCCTCCCACAAGTCTTTTTTCACTACCCGATGACTGTATCAGTGCCACTTCATGCTCCCATCTGGACCTGGAAAAATTCATCAATTTTGCTTCCAATTTCCACTCTTCTCTCACCTTCATATGGTCCATCTCTGAAACTTCCCTTCTCTGCCCTTAACTTCTCTGTCTCCATTTCTGGCGATAGACTGTCTACCAATATTCATTACAAGCCCACCGACTCCCACAGCTACCTCAATACAGCTCCTCACACCCCGCTTCCTGTAAGGGCTCCATCCCATTCTCCCAGCTTCTCTGTCTCCATCACATCTGCTCCGATGATGCTACCTTCCACAATGACACTTCTGACATGCCTTCCTTTTTCTTCAGCCAAGGACTACAACCCCACCTCCCTCCACTGTGGTTGACAGGGCCCTCAACTGTGTCTGACCCATTTCCCACATTTTTGCCCTCACCACTTCCCCTCCCTCACAGAACCATGATAGAGTCCCCCTTGTCCTCATTTTCCACCCCACCAGCCTCCGCATTCAAAGGATCATCCTCCACCTATTCCACCAACTCCAGCATGATGCCACAACCAAACACAACTTTCCCTCCCCTATCAACATTCCGAAGGGACTGTTCCCTCCCCGACACCCTGGTTCTCTCCTCTATTACCCCAACACCTCATCCTCTTCCCATGGCACTTTTCCATACAATCGCAGGAAGAGTACCATCTGCCCCTTTACCTCCTCTCTCCTCACCATCCAAAGTTCCAAACACACCTCCTTCCAGGTGAAGTATTAATTTACTTGTACTTTTTATCAATTTAGTCTACTGTATTCCCTGCTCTCAATGCCAGTCCTCTACACTGGGCAGATCAAATGCAGACTGTGTGACCACTTTGTGGAACATCTCCAATCAGTCCACAAGCATGATCCTGACCTTCCAGTCGCTTGCCATTTTAATTCACCACCTTGGTCTCATGGTCACATGTCTGTCCTTGGCCTGCTGCAATGTTCCAGTGAAGTCCAACGCAAGCTGGAGGAACAGCACCTCATGTTCTGACTAGGCACTTTACTGATTTCAAGATTGAGTTCAACAACTTTAGGCCATGAGCTCTCTCCTTCATTTTGAATTTTTCTCCCCAAATGCCAGGCTGTATCTTGCTGTCATGTTTTTTGCTTTCAGACAGAGCTGACCTTTATTCTGCTATTACCACCTGCTCTCAACCAATGCTTTGTTTCTTTATTACAACCACTAACCCTCCCTTTGCCTTTTGTTCCTTGACATCTTTGGTATTCAATCTCCCCTGCCCTCTAACCTATGCCTGACCTTCTCTTTGCTCCACCTGCCTCTTCCCGCTTTTTCAACAGCATAAAACCCATCACATTTCTACCTCCCTTCAGTTCCAAAGAAGAGTCATATTGGACTTGAAACGTTAACTCTGTTTCTCTCTCTACAGACGCTGCCAGACCTGCCGAGTTTTTCCAGCACTTTCTGTTTGTATTCTCACGGGCGTGAACGGGAAAGCAGTTTGTCAATAATGACTGGCCTTCAAGATGGGAATGTTTTGGGTAAATAACATCAAAAGCTCAAGTTCCCTGGATGACAAAAGAAATAAAGGTTAAAATAAACAGAAAAGGGTGGTTTATATCAAATGTCAGGTACAGAATACAGCAGAAAACCAGCAGAATACAGAATGAGAGGGAAATTCTATCCCTCAAATAGAATTAGATCCTTATAAAGGTTTATGCTTTGAGTGTAGTTTGTTTTGATAATTATCGTGGTTAACTGCTACCTAAATCTTTCATTAGAGACCATGTAATTTTTCTGTATCTATTCATTAGCATTAAAAAATTTTGCATTGTAAGTAAATTTTCCAGTAAATCCTAATTTAGTATAACGATTGCAATCAGCTGGCAAGGAGTTGCTGAGCAGACAGAACCGCTACAAAAATATTTTTGATAATGTAAATTATTTTGTGGGATGTCCATGTTACCATTGTGGAAATATTATTATCACAAGAAGTACACCGTTCGAATTGATTGACCTATTATTGCCTTTTCACAGAAAGTGGTAATGGACAATAAGTGCAGTCTCGCTGGTGTCATCCATTTCCTGAGAAATCAAAAAAGAAAGAAAGACCTTTTGGCACCCTGGAGGTGACTGAGAGGTCATCGCTCACGAGGTCCTGCCTGCAGACGGATACGATGGAATGGAAAAATGCAGCAGCAGTTTCACGGAGAGACAGTGCAGATGGATGTCAAAGCCATCTACATCCAGAAAGGTGACACTGTCGAAGATTAGGATACTGAAGGTGACCATCTGGCCCATTGTGTTTATGCTGGCTCTTTGCTAGGATTAATTCAAAACGAATCCCCCTTCCTGGCACTTTATAAGCAGAATGAAGCTGCGTAAGGTTGTTTTGTAATCACCTGATGCCAGGTCAAGTTCACACTGAAATTTAATGCAACAGGTACAACTGCTTACTACATTATGCCTTTGCAGGAGAGGCTGTGAAGCATGTTAATCCTTTTATGTATTGTTATTCTTTATTGACCATTTACTGTTTAATAATTTGTTTAACAGGATTTTTATAAGTTTTAGCCAAGGTCTATGAAATGCTTACAAAGTCAAGGAAAATCAGGCCAGGCCACCAGATGATCAGTCGATGGAGATACAGTGACAGGAGTTTACCTTTTTGGTCTTTTGGTAACTAGCTAGGTTAAGGTCAGTGAAAACGCAATGGCTTCATAGCAAACAACAGCTCATGTATGGGAATGGTTTGAGGTGCCGACCCTGAGGAAAGCGTTTGGGTAAAATCAGAACAATGGGTAGATTTTAATGGTTGTGGTGGTGAACCCCAACCACAGCCATTTACGGGGTCCCCAATCCCATTAAATCCCAATCAGGCAGCCTGCAGCCTGTTGCCAGGGTTCCCGGGTTCTGAAGTCTGGATGTGCTGCCTACGAGAGCTGTCAGACAGTCAGAGATCTGGCAGCTCTCCAGTAATGGCAGTGCCACCGGGGATGGTGGCCACTGCTGGTACTGCAGGAGGCCCGAGGCTGAGGATCATTGCTGGAGCCCCAGAATGTAGGTAAGTTGGGCGGGCTCAGTGGGGCCTCCTTGACTGGCTGCAGCAAGTGAGTTGTGGGGGGAGAGGGTCAGTGTGAAGGGCAGGGGACTGAATGAATATTTTTTTTTAAAAATACCGTACCTTTGTTCTGGGATCATACCTCGCCCTAGTCAGCAGGCACCAGGCTCTGGTAATTTGGGAAATATTAAATATTATAAGTCTACCTGCTGCAAAGTTTGTGTAGGAACGCAGATTAAACAGCAGACTCTGGAGGGTCTTCCTTTAAACAGAATTTCACAGACAGGAGAGCCTCCATTATTAGAAAGGGCACCTGGGTGTCCTCAGGCTGGCATGGACAAGATGGACCGAATGGCCTCCTTCTGTGCTGCACCTTTTCTATGGTTCTATTGCTGCTTACTGTCTCTTCAGGAGGTCAGGGGAAGCTAAAATACTGCAGACTAGGCTGGGAAGAAGAATCCATCCAATAACAGCTCCTAACAGCCTGAAGAAGCTTGTACAAAAAGCTTTTTTCACTGCTTAATTTTACTTCTGAAGCCTGCAGTACAAATTCTTGCCTAAAATTACTATTTTAGTAATTACTATTTCAGCATTACAAGGGGTAAAGTAACCCCTGAAGAAATCTGCCCTATCACAATCTACCACAAGCCCCCCTTCAATGGTCAGTACACGCGTTGGGATCCTGCCAGTTCTACATGCTATAATATTGGTCTTATTGACAACCTTGTAAATAGGGCCCAAGCCATTTTCTCACCATGTAAGCTTGATGCTGAATTAGGGGCACGTCAAAGACATCCTGCAGGATAATGGCTGCCCTGATCAGATCATTTCACACTGTATATCACACAAACTCATGAACAGGCCAAAGGCCATCACATTCAGCCCTGAAAGTGCCCAGTCTACCTCAGATTACCCTGGAAGGGTAAAGTATCTCAAATATTTCAGCAACAGGTGAAGCTAGCTGTTTCACGCTGCTACTATGCAGTAACAAGGTGAGTGGTATTCACCACTAACAGGAAGCTGCTGTCAAGCCAAAATACATTCTGCCTATCACGCAAATGAGTAATGTGGTAGATGAATTTCAGTGCCAGTGTGATGCTGGGTATGTAGACCATGCATCCCAAAGACTGGCGGATTGTATCAAACAGCCTGTCCCAGCCGCTGTTCACAATGGGCAGGATACAGACCGTATCCAACCAGCCCGTGCTTGCAAAACTCAAAACACCCTGTCCAACATTAGATGTGATTCTGCGATTGGACAACACTTGCTAAATAATCCTCAGTGTGCTAACAGTTACACTGACAACCAATTGAAGATTGTCACTTGGGCTCGCATTGTGACGTATTTGTGTGTACTGGAAACTACATATATTAACACACGGGGCCCAGTTCTTTACAGACAGAACATGTACACACATTGTGCCTGTTTCAGCTAAACAAAACAAGTGACACCCATTTGGTGACTCATTCCTCAAGGCAATACATTGACCAATCAGGGTCAAGCTACCTGGTTTAAATTTCCAACAATGCTTGGCAGTTAACTGTCAGTTACCATCACTGGTGCATTCTCCATGGCAATGCCTCTACAAATCAGAGTCCACTTGCCAACCAATCAGGACTCTCTTCCTACAGAGTATAACTTGTGTTTTCCCCTTATATTGGTATTCTTTTGTGAAGTGTCCTGATGAGTGCAAGATGAAAAGCTTTGACATGTCTCTTCCTTCAGCAACACTTAATTATTATTTGATAGACAGAAGAGCTGAAATGGCTCAACAGCACCACCACTGCAAGCCAAGCAATAACCTATGACCTGCTAAGGCAGTGGCCACTAAAGGCACTGCATCTCAGAGCCAAAACATCTGAATAGCTGTCAAAAGTTTCAGGTAACATTAAAAACCATGATAAAAGATGACCACAAAGTTTCCAACACTCAGTTTGAGGGCAGCAGGCCTCCTATCTGGGTTAACATTGTTCTGACAACACGTCGAGTTCTGTTTTCTGGACCCTAATATTTTGAAACCAGATTAGCAAGCCATTAAAATTGAAATTGTAATAGACAATAAAGGCCTCCACAGACTGAACACATCAGGTCTGTCCAATGACCATCTTAAAAATCCAGATAAAATATGGCCAACACATTAAGATCAATTACAAGTGAAGCTCTACTTCTGAATACACTGTCTGAAGTCTATGTCTTTTAGGCAACAAGCAACAGAGACCATTGACCAACTCATAAATAAGGGGCATGATTGTGACTTCATGGCAGCAGAGCTGGCCAACAGAATAATTGATGGTATCTACCCCAAAGGAAGCGTTCCAAAAGGACCTCTTGGACCAACCCAAAGGTTACAGCCTGGAATTACTACTGCAAAGTGGACACAAGTACAAAGCCCAGTAATGATGGGTAGTCAGAGTCTACAGGCTCTACGTAATTCATCCACCACTGGCACGATAGCCAATGCAGACAAGCCTGGTGAGCAAAGTGGGCTTTGCAGTCTCATGCACCCAGAAATTGATCACCTTTTAACAGTGTTTGCAAGGCATGTGGTACCAGAGGGTACTGGAGGTGCCAGTGCAGAAAGCAAAGGCCTGAACAAGTGGTTCAACATCATGAGAAGCCACAATCCAAAGCCAGCCAGGTACAACATTATAAACAACCAAGAGTGTGTACCAGGCATCGTCAAGACAAGACCCACAAAATATCTAGCCAAGCTACATGGTCAGATGATGAGGATGACCGGACCATTGACACAGAAACTGAGCAGACATTCAACATGGTGGACATCAAAGAATGTACTGGCACAGTGGTACCAACAGAAGCCTTTACCACCATCCAGATTATATGCCCACAGATGAAGAGTCAGCATAACCTGTATGCAAAACTGGATACCAGTGCAGGTGCAAATATCCTCCACTTCATACATGGAAATGTGCGTACCCACTGAAAGTGGCAAGTGATGGTTCGAACAACCACTGCCAAATTCACCACGTACAATGGCTCAGAGATTCCATCCTGGGATCCATTACATTCAAATGTTACTAAAAAATCTCACCCTGGTCACCCCAGATAATTAATGTTGTGGGTACCACGGGTTCATTGATCAGAGGCCTGTCCTTGGTCACCATCCATGGTATCGTCAAGACAATGATGAAGAGCACAGGCTACAAGGGGTGCCTTTGGAAAGCCTGTACTTACACGGGGAGATGACCACCTAACTCTACAATGCAGTTCAGCAACCAACAGGCTGTGTGGCACAATTTGTACCGAATATGTAAACCCATCCTGAGCTTGCAAAGTTCATCATACTGCGGAACCAACGCAGAATTACTATTTGACAGAGAAACGTGGATAAACCTCCTCAGTTATCACTCGTTGATAGTTCCAGGAGTACATGATCCACTACTTAAAAACAGGGGAAGGTGAAAGATACCCAGGACCAGCCTGAAACCTGAACATCAGACAGAAAGTTCCAGTACAAAAACCTAACTGATGGCACCTGGGATCCAGTAGAAATCATCAGCATAGGCCCAGAACCAACAGTGTATCAAGTATGAACACCAAATGGCATGTCAGTGTGATGAAACAGATGCCAAAACAGAACAATACCATAACACCGAGCAGTCCTATAGTGAACAGAACACAGTCTAAGACACAAAACAATAACTGCACCTTAACCAGCATTCTGAAAATGCATAGCAGCCTCCAGTAAAAATCACCATAGCTACATCTGGACAGCTAAGCAAACCACCAATACGTTTCAGAGACTTGTACATTTATTGCCTTTTCATAATGGTTTATTCGGACACAATGTCATTTTCTTTTGCTGTCACATAAATAGTTTGATTCTTTAAGGGTAAACCTTTAGCTAGAAAAAAGGGGGAGTGTTGTGATACAATTCATATGATGTACAAATATTTTTAAGGCTCTTCCATGGCTATGTTCGTGGCCGGGTGGCCCTGGAGAGGGGGCATGAGGTGTCCGGGTACACTCTAGGCTTTCCGCGATTGGTGGGCACCGCGGGGGCTGGGGGGCATCATCACCCCGGAATGACATTTTGATTTGATTTTGTAAGTTTCCTTTCATCTTTTTGTTTTAGTTACAGTGCCCACCAGGGGCTGTCACCCATTCGTTGATTATTTTGTTTTCCCAATCATGTGTTCTTGTTTATTCTTCTTAAAAAGAGCATGTACCTTTAAAGAGTTATATCATATTACCTCGACAGGATGTGATGTATTGTTCCCATGACCTGTATCCAGTTTACAGTAGCAAATGGTAAAAGTCAGGCATGTATACTTAGCCTCCTAGTCAACATCATTTGTAAATAATCTTATGTTCAAATAAAGAACTAACATCATTGTTTTACCAATCCTTTTCATATGATTGGTATGTTTACACACAGAAGAATGTAACACCGAGAAAGAGGAAGCCCTCAACAGGCCGCAGGCATACTCGCTGGTGTTTGCCTGGTGAGTTACCCTGAGTTCTGTTGAAGGGTCGTGTGGACCCAAAACGTCGACTCTTTTCTTCTCCACTGATGCTGCCAGACCTGCTGAGTTTTTCCAGGTAATTCTGTTTTGGCATGGACCCCACCCCACCTGGTTCAATACCAAAGGTGGAGGGATGAAGCTGGGCACTTAAGGGCTCCAATTGGCCTCTGAATAGGAAGGCCTTCCTTGACCATTTCTCGGGCTTAATTGGGGGTGTGGGTATCAGGAAGGCGATGGGCTCTCCACCCCAAGCCTTCCCCCCCCCAGTATATGGCATCCCTCACCTCCCAGCTCACTGCATAGAAAGATGAGACCCAGTTATGCTTCTCCTTCTCCATTTTTGATTTTCTGATTGCCTGACTGACAAGGCACTGGACAAATTCATCCAGCTTAGTGTCAGAAACAGACCAAAGACATCATCTTCTGGATTCCCCTTCACACAAATCTTCCTCTGGCCTCAACGTCATCCATCTCTTCCATTGTCCCTTCAGGCTAAATTCAAAGGAGCATCACCTTAACTTGTGTGAACTTGAGCTGTCTGTCCCACCTCAAATCCAATCCACTGACAAAGTGGATTCTTTCACCTCCAGAACATCGATTTTTACACTAGAATACTGATTGTACTAGCTCATCGTATTCCATCTTTTGGGGGTATTTTTTTCAGTCACCATATCGCTGCCCTTGGAAAACTATTTGGCCTTCCACCTCTACTTGTTAAGTTAAAACCTTTTCTCTATAACCTTGCTGCAGCCTCTCCCACCAATTGTTTCCCGTTATTTCTGCTCTACCTCCACTTTTCCCACCTTGAATGCTTTGAGGCATTTTCTTTTACTCAAATGTTAAATCTAGCAAGTTATGCTCTTTAATGATACTTTGAATGGATACTTGGATAGGGCTGACTGTTATACACTCCGATTATCATGTACAGTTTTAGTTTTTTGTGACAAAAAAATGTCACCATCATCTGTGTGATGGAAAATAAAAGACAGAAAACATACTCAAAATGTTTTCCACAGTATTCACTTCTTTGGATTGATATTGAGTCTGCTTAATGATGTGGGGAGACAGCAACTGTTTGTGTGTATGCCAGTTAAAATGTAACACCTCAAGTAAAATGCTCAGCACTTACAAAGACTTTTATCTTGTATGTTTAGTGTAAATGGAGTAAGCTGTTTGTTGACGCAGACAGTCAGTACCAGTGAAAACAGATGTGTTGATGTACAAGGGAATCAGATATACTGGAAAAGCACAAAAGGGTCTTCGTGTTGTATCTGAATGACTGAGTAAATACAATTGTTTCATGGTTACTTATGTACGTTCAGATCCAACAGACATCATCACGTTAACTGGAACAGTGAACCAAGACTTCCACAAGGCGCTCTGAAACATCAGATTAAATTGTAGAAGTGTACTGAATATAACCGCAGCCATTATTTTTTTTCACACAATAATTCAATTCTATTAAGCAATTGAATTGGATAATGGTCCCAACATCATTCTCTGAGTTTTGACATTTAGTTGAAAATTTTTGTGACTGCAGAAAACCCTGAAACAGGTAAATTGGATAGAAGGCCCTTGAATTTGCAGTACTGAATTTTTCATTCTAGAATGTTATTAAGGATTTGTTTTAATTTCTAAGGCTGTAGGCTGAGAAATGTAATCAAAATGTAGGACTGTTCGTCGATGAACACGCATTAAACAAATTAAAACTGTTATCAGAGCTGCTATTAACAAGTTGTAGCTACCATGGAAGTGCTGTATTTTATGTTAAAATGTGACAGTACATTTAATTCACACCTATCTTTTATTATGAAGAATGTTCTTGTAGCATCTACTTCTGACACTAGATGTCACTATGGCAAGTTTCTAATGCATCCTCCAGACAAAAGCCGGGCAGATAAAAAATACATTCCTGATTTCTCACACAGTTTATGGTGCACTGCACAAACAAAAGGACATTGCCTGGAATTCACATAATGTCTTTACCAGCACAGGGCTATCATGAAGTGGGGTGTTAAAACTCATATTATTCATTTTCATTCAAAATTATTTGTTAAATCAAGTAACAATGATAAAAGGTGATTTGTTTTTACAGACTATGTTCTGAAGCACACCATTATAAAATTAGTAACAGAGGATTAAAACAGTACCCAATCAAACACTTCTAGGGGAAGAGAGGAATATATTGAAAACTCTTAATTAAAACAAAACAATTTTTAAACTGTTTCATATTTTTTCATTGGTCAAACACAAGTCACCATGGCAGCTTTCTAACTGTGTTAGCTGTCCAAGAACCAAGGCAGACAGAGCACAGGTCTGCCAGAGTGCTGTTTTAATAGAATGGTTAAATGCTGCCAGAAAGGTCCAAGTTTTAATGTCACTGAATTTTGTGGAGTAAACTCATTGGAATAATTATTCTCAGCATTGGATGTGAAATTGATTGAGACCAGAGAGCATGTAATGGTGGGTGAGGAAAACTGCAGATATATTAATAACCTGGACGCGAGAACAGAGGGCATAAGTTCAAAGTCTGCAGATATCACAAAGTTTGGAAATATAGTAAACGATGAGGAGGATAGCTTCAGGCTTGAGAAGGACACTGGCTGGTGAAATGGGAAGATAAATTTAACACAGAGAAGTGCAAAATGACGCATTTTGGAAAGGAAAAATGAGGAATGGCAACATAAACTAAACGGTAACAATGTTAAATGACCAGAAGAACATTTGGCTTCACATAGACATTTCATTGAAGGTGGCAGGACAAGCTGATAAAACTATTTAAAAAAACGTACAAAAACCTTGGCTTTAAAATAGAGGTATAGAGTACAAAAGGAAGTTATTGCTAAAGCTTTCTAAATCAAAGGTTAACCTTCAGGGGGATGTACTATGGTCAATTCTGGGCACCATACACTGGGAAGAATGTCAAGGCTTTGGAAAAGGTGCAAAGGAGATTTAGTAGAATGGTACCCTGGATGAGAGAGGATGAGAGTTATGTGGAAAGGTTTGAGAAGCTGGGAATGTTCTCCTTATAGAAGGCTACAGGGAGATTTAAGAATGGAGCTCAAAATTATGAAGAGTTTTGATGCAGTAGATTGGGAAAAAACTATTCCAACTGGCAGGGGGATCAGTAACCAGAGGACAGATTAAGATAATTGGCAAAATAAGGCAGGGGCTGATAAAGAGAATTTATTTTAGTTTGTGGTTGTTTGCGTCACAACCCTGGGGGGAGCATGTCCTGCACATGCTCAGTTGCAGTCTGACTGTCAGTTTCAGAGTGTCAGCTGGCAGCATTAAACAAGCTGACTTGACACAGACTAAAAGTAAAATTCAAGTTATCCATTTTTACGTCTGTGCAGTCCTTAACCAATTGTAGGTTTTTGTTTTTAATCCACTTATCATTTAGCAAATATTCCCGCT
The DNA here is from genome assembly GCF_964194155.1 of Cetorhinus maximus. Classification (NCBI taxonomy): domain Eukaryota; kingdom Metazoa; phylum Chordata; class Chondrichthyes; order Lamniformes; family Cetorhinidae; genus Cetorhinus; species Cetorhinus maximus. The sequence goes on from NC_135896.1 coordinate 101,619,475, forward strand.
GTAAAACATGCTTCTGGTAATTCAATAAATGATAAAGCTATATAATCAGGACATTTCAGTAAATGAGATTCTCATGTTCCAATATAGAGAATTGATTGTAATATTTAGTTTAAGGGCAATTTTTGGTAATAAAAAAAATGTTGACTAAAATATTTCAGAAAAAATTAAATTCCCAATGAGGGACTCAAAATGATGACCCTGGCAATAAGAGTCCCATTATCTTGTAGTTGAGCTAACTGGGCAGTGTAGGAACTCCCTGCACAAAGCCTTAACACACTGGATCTAGCCTAAGGACACAGCACTCACATTAAATCTCATTGGGCTGAATTTTGATCCTCAAGGCAGGTGGCAGGAGTCGGGAAAATTCCCAGTTTCGCCCACCCAAGGGGAAAGTGGCTCCGGAGGCATGATCTTCACTGGTGGGGGACAGCTGCAGGCTGAAGTCAAGCCAGCTGAGCCCAGAAACACTTTGGAGGCAGAGGCGGGAATGATTCAAGAGGTGGGCTTTGCACAACTCAGGCCCAGTACAAAGGGACAACCTGGAAGTCACTCAGTGACAAGAAGGAAGTTGCAAAGGGATTGCAAGGGAGGAGACTTCGTTCTATTGTCATGTGAGTATAAGTTTTAAATGTTGGCCAACTGGTTATTATTGCTCCGTAAGAGACAGCCTATTAAGAGCCTTCCATAGAAAACTTTAGATGCTGAATCTGCCTTTAGCAAATGTGCAAGGAGTGTCCACACAGCTGATGAAGTTAATATACCTCCCCAAACTTATGTGAAGTAAATTGCAAAAGTCACGCTGGGATCACTTGAGTTAAATGAAACTATGTATAACCTTGACCAGAAATTTTGGCTGTGAACAGAAACTGCTTTGTCCTCATGTCCCAAGCTAGTTTAGTGACCAAGGCGTCCAACTCACTTGCCTTGTGGTTGCCACTAGTGTCAAAATTAATGAGTTCTTTAGATACATAAATTCAAGTTATTACTAAGTTTAAAGGAAGAATATTTTATAGGAAAGCCCTGGGTCAGGACAAAGTCCAATCCCATTCTCCTATTTACCTCTAATAACCTTTAATAGACTTATTTTTCAATTCTTTCTAATTCTCTTCTAAAAGAATGGATGGCCTTCATTAACAGTTTGTCTTAGGGAATTCCATGCTCCGTGTCGGAGATTTTTCTTTCTAATTCCCCTTTAATTTTTCTTGTGATTATCAAAATTTTGGCATGGAAACAGTCACCACTGCCTCCCCATGAAACCAATGCTCCGTAATCACAGCTCTCTCGAAGGTTATCTTAATTCTGTGCCCTCTTGTAAATGTCATACCAGCCAGTAGATGATAAATTGGCCAATTTTCTAAGGGGATAGATCGAGCTCAGTGTTCATTTACTACAGTAAGTGAGATTTGAAATGAGGAAACCATACTGAAAGGAAACTTGAGGTTTGAGGGCAAAGATCATTCCAAATATCTAATGTGTCTCCTGCTTCTGACAATAAGTGTTATTTTTAATGCAGCATTAAAAGCTGCCCAGTGTTACATTTGCCGCTTTCTGGACATATAACCAAATACGACTGAAAAATGTACACTTACAAAATCAGCCACAAATCATGTTTATACATGGTAGGTTTTTGCTACAGTCCTTCCCATATATGGCACGTTTGTATATAGTGTCTTATTTCCTTAGTTCTACTCTTTGTTCCAAGTTTTGGCTTTACTCCAGCTCCTGAGTACAAACTATTTCATGCATGTGAATAGAGAATTATTCTGCTGTTCCGTACAGTCTGATTTGGAAATCATTTCAATGACACCTTTCACAACTTATTGACAAATAGTTGTCTAAGTCATACCTTAATGTTGGTATTTACGATAATTAATTTCAGATTCAGTGTTGCTTCTATCATTTCACTTTTCACATCAATCCATTCTTCTTCTGAGCACTATCACTTGATTTTTGAGCCTTACTTACTCTCTGCATTTCGTTTTTCTAATTAAAAAATCATCACATGTCAGAATATCAGCAAAACAGCCACCTAGAATTTCCATAGTGGGGGGGATATTTGGGGCGGGGGGGATATTTGGGGCGGGGGGGGCGAGGGGGATATTTGGGGCGGGGGGCAGGGGGGATATTTGGGGTGGGGGGAGGTGGTGGGTGGTAGATAGTTCTCCTGATCTGCTGCAGAAAACAAGCTGAACACTCAAGTAGATGGCCAGAAGTGGTTGTCCTTGCTATTTTTCCAAGTTTTCTGCCAATATCGCACTAAAGCCAGTGCCGGAGATTGGAAAAAGGATACAGAAATTTTCCCAAAATGTTTTAAAAGACAATTTAAATACAAGATTTCCATAATCAGTTTCTTGTTCTCTTTTTCCATCAGATCCAGTTCCATGAAAAGTTTAGAACTATACCTCATTCAGAAGAGAAATTCAGGACAAAGTGAGAAACGTTGAACCAGTCAATGCTCGAGTTAACAAGGAAACAATGACTGCACCTGGAACAATTTGTAAATTAAGAGAATGGATTTTTGAGCACTTCCTGGTGAATGTTGTTTAAAGTTACAGGACTTGATCATACAGGATTGTCAGTTCGCTTCTGTACATTCTTTCTCTTACTGGGAGTTTGATGGCAGGGAAATGGAGAGTTCATCCTTACAAAGGAGTTTGGCAGAAGTCTTGGGCAGTGGGAGGAGAACAGGCAAGTGGGAAGTAATTTTAATTTGTTGACTCAAGTTTTCGTTTTTGAAAACTTTAGGCTATCAGTTCTTCTGCCCTTGCTTTCACAGCTGGCCATTCAATCTCCTGTTTGATTTCCTCTCCTTCCTGCACACGCTCCCCTTGTGTGGGGCTGCAGGTGCTTCCTTCCCTTGTCGTCATCGGCTTCAGGTTCCAGTAACAGCATGCAGCAAGCCATTCCTAACTGCACAACACCAGCAATAATCCTGGAGGCTGCTTTATCTAGGCATTTATACTGAAACTTGTGCATGCTCTATAAAACTCCTCAGGTTGCACGGGTCTCGTTAGATCTGTTCTTCCATCTGTCTGTGAAAGTCTCACTGAAGTCTTCAGCTGAGTGTAGGTGATAGTCCTGGCCACCAGTTAGCCAGTCTGATACATAGCTTTGAGTCATGAAAGCTGCAATGTTGATGATCACATGATGAAAGAGTCAGAGCAGCTCCCTGGATATCTGCCATTGGTTAGATCAGATGATCAGTGTCCCACATTAGCTGCACAGTGATGGAATACAAGTCATTGCTGTTCATAAAATACTAACCATTGGGGACTAGGCATAGCACACAGGTTCCATAAGTTCCTCTCTGCACCTGTGTGAAGCCAGCTATAAAACTGGACAGCTCTTCCTCTCTTTGCTTCTATTGGAAAGGAAAAAGAGAGACTGTGCCATCTTTCCAACGCCGGACTTGCTCCCCCTCCCTTGATTGTGGATAGGCTGACCCCTGACCCACTCCTCCCACACATTCCCCCCCGACCCACCTCTCCAGTCCTCTGCAAATCTGCACTTGTCTGATTGGAGTCAGTGATGGGGAGTGAAAATAACGCCCTAAAGTTGATTGCTCCCAGGCCTTCAATAGCAATGGAGACATGCTCCATGCAGTAATCTTGATGTAATCAATATCATTAAAATAGACTACCAGGAGTGCTCATGATTCAGATGGTTCATTATCTGCTTCTGCTCCTGCACCACCAATCCACCCGCACCTACCCATCCAGCCCCTCCAATTCTCTGAGTTACAATCAGCCATTAACCACTACCCTTGTATGTTCTTGTCATCTTTCTTTGGGCAGACATCAGCAGAGTTAGCAGCAAAAATCCTGACTTAACCTCCCAAGAGATCCTTAGATAGGCACAGCAATAAGAACCTTCATAATACTTACACAACACGGCTCCCAGGCTGTATCTGCCTCAGGGATGCTCACTGCAGCTCCCACTTCTATTGTCAAGTTAATTATTTGGGGTTAGTCCGAGACAGAGGTGGAAGTGATTGAGACGGTGGGCCATACTCACTTGATCCTATTACACAGCAGTTAAGCACTCCTGGTAGTATTATTATATTAAGGTTACTGTAGTAGAGTATGGCTGCATTGCAATTCTAAGAAGATCCCAAGTTTGTTTCTCAGAATTTTATGGAATTTCATTAGTAAAATTAGGTAGTGAAAACAGACTACTTCACTCGAAAAGACTCTTGGTCAGATTCCATCCGGAGGGTGGCCCTCTGTTTTCAGCACTGCACCTCAGGAAAGGTATCTTGGCCTGAGAAGGGGCACAGATTCAGCAGATATTATGAGGGCAGGTTGCATAAACTTGGCTCATATTCCGTTAAGTTTAGAAAATTGAAGAGAGATTTAACTAAAGGTGTTTAAAATTAAGATTTGATAGGGTAGGGGAATTCAGAACAAGAGGGCATGACCTTAAAATCAGATCTAGGCCGTCTCAGAGTGTGACCAGGGAGCATTTTTCACACAATGGAAAACCAGGACTTGCTCCCTCAAAAAGCTGTGTGTGTTGGGTTCATTGAAATTCTCGACTGAGATATTAGGTAACAGTAACAAGGCACGTGAAACAAAAATAGGCAAGTAGAATTGAGGTGCAGGTGAGTAATGATCTAATATGATGGTTGCACAGGCTCGAGGAGCTGAAGGGCCTCCTCCTGTTCCTATGCATCAGGTAGAGACTTCTCAGTGCCTAATAGTTGGTGAACTTCTCTTTTTTCCTTATTTTACTCCTTTCCGTTTTCAAAAATTTTAATGGGTAAAATGTTTGTTGTTACGCCCAAGGTGAACTAGCCCATTCTGAGATGTTGTTGTGGTTGTATTCCACTTTACTTACTGCATTTCTGATGTAAACACAGACTTATTATTCAACAGAATAATCTGTTGCATTCCCAAACCTTGAATGCCTCAATTACACAAAATGACAGACTACAATATGTTGATTAATCAGGACATTTCTCATCCCCAGGAGCTACAGTGCGAGTGTTAGCAATTACTTTAACAATACTGACAAGCAAAATTCTTCTTCTGTGAAGGCTGTAGCTTAATTGCTTATTTAAGAGTCACCTCTGCATTTAGAAAAATCACTAACAGCTAAAGACCTATTTTTCAGGATTTAAATGCTTTGTAAAGCATCTATTTGCTGAATTTCTCAGCTCCTGTGGGAGTTTTCACTGTTAATGTATTTTACGTTTGTCTAAACATTAACTTGAAAATGACGGTAAACCCAATCTAATATTGAAAAAGTTTAGAATAACCAATCAATTTAAAGCAAACAATTACAGCAATATTTTAGTCTGGGTTCTGTGGGTTTATTTTGGAAAACATAATTACTGGCCAAGATAAATACTTATTCTTTCAACAATTAAAAAGAAAGTGATTTCAGGGTCTAAACTAAACGCAGACTTGAGTAATGTCAGAAGTTCAAAATCTTCAGTTCTTCCGAATATGCTCTTTATGCTTTTAAACTCCCCCTTCTCCCCAGTAATTTATCAATTACTGCTGGCAGCTTGTTTGTGCTAACACTCTAGCTATAATTTTAACTTGGTGCGTCAAGAGGGAATACGTCGCTATTGGCCTAAAACCGTAATGCTGCATTTAACACTCTATTCCTCCCACCACCATTTGGCTCAGGGCCTCTACAAAGGGGTCCCAAACTCCCACCAGAATCAGGTGGGATCCTCTCATTAACTTGCATCTCATGGACCAGAATATTGCGGTTGGTGAGTGTGGGCGGGCCCCACACGCCAACACGCGATGACATCGGGCGCGCGTCCCAAATTTATCTCCTGTCATTTAGATATTTCGTTTGGCGGGCGTGTGGCGGAGGTGGCTGTGCACCCGCCGACCTGTCAGTGGCTTATTAAGGCCATTAAAAAACCAATTAAAGTTGTCAGCAACGCTGCGCGTCCAACCTTAAGCTTGATGGCAGGTGAAGAGCCCAAGCGGCCTTCGCATTTTCCAGGAAACCTCATCCACGGGCAGGATCAGGTTTCCCGAAGGTTTTATAAAATTATTAATTAAATTTTGCACAATTCACAAACATGTCCCAGCTCCTGTGACACTCACATGGTGGGACATGTTTCAGTAATATTTTTCCTCCTTTCTTAAAAAGTTTTACTCTCACCTTAATCTCCCCAAGGCAGCTCCGTGCCTCAGGGGGATGCACAGTGAAAGTGCCCAGGCCCTGACTCTCCCTCCTCCCCCCCCCACCCACACAGGTAGCGCTCAGCGCTTCTGGGTCACGCTGGGCAGGCCTCAATTGGCTCGCCCATGTAAAATGGCGGCATGCAGCCGATCACGGGCAGCAATCGGCTCTGCGCTCGCTCCCGCCCAGCCCGTCCGACATAGGTAAGACGCAGCCCATGGTGTACAGAGAACCCGATTCAAGTACTAATGGGTGGAGCCAGTGCCATGAATTGCTGGTACTTGCTCACAAAACGGCCCAGGAAATGTTTTTTTCGATGAGGACTCCAGGTCCTCCTGGATACATCCTGGCCCCATGAAAAAATTTGGATGTTGAAAACCAAGGTCTCCTTCAGGATGGCCACTCCCAGGAGCCCCCCCACCAGCATATGATGCTGCAATAGTCAGGCAGCCTGTGTGACCGCAGCAATGAGCCACAATCAGAGTGTCAGTGATGTAGGCCCCAGTATTTAAATGGACAAGGTCTCTTGGCCTTGGAATTTTATAGCACAGAAGGAGACCATTTGGCCCATCATTCCTTTGGAAGAGCTGCCTAGTTACATCCCACACTCCCCCTTCTCCCCATAATCCTGCAAATATGTCCAATTCAGGTGCATCACACTTCCTTTTAAAAGTTCCTATGGAATCTGAATCCACTGGCTTTTCGCTAATGTGTTGCAGTGGTGCGGGTCTGAATGACCCTCTGTGTGAAGACATTTCTCTCGATTTTCCTTCTAGGTCCTTTGCCAATTATTTTAAATGGACAATCTCTGTGAACGACCCACATGCCAGAGGAAAACTTGCTCTGTCAAAACCCTTCATCATTTTGAATATCTCTGTTAGTATTCCCCTCTGTCTTCAGGAGAACAAACTCACCTTCTCCAATGTCACCACATAACTGAACGCCCACTGCCTGGTAACATCCTGCTAGATCTCTCCTGTACCTTCCCTGAAACCTTGCCGTTCTGTTGTGGGTGTGCTGCCCAGAAATATTCTCAATATTCCAGCTGAGGCCTAACCAGAGATGTTTAAAAGTTTAGTGTGACATCCTTATTTTTAAAATGTCTCACGAATTCCTGACTTTGTAACATGCCGGGCCAAGCATTCATCTTTCCTCATCGATGGCATCAACAAAAGACAACCTTCAGGTGTTCACAATGGAAGTAACAGTGTGCACATGTGCATATGGTATTGGGGGCAGGGGTGGGGTACGTGGGGGTGCATGTTAATGCATGAAGTTCTCAGTCATTGAGACAATGACTGTATTGTGATCCTGGGAGAATTCTTTTCGCTGTTCCTGTACTTACAGACCCCTCAGAACATCAGGGAATCAGCATTGGAAGATCTTTTTGCCGCGGGTCCTCATTAGGATGTCACTGACTGTCTTCTGCTTTGCTCAGTTAGCGTTTATCCAGACAATTAGTGTTTATTGATACATTCTTGCCCAAATGGCGGAAGATTTTCTCCTGAGATGTTGGGACTGGTTGGTGAATTGGCTCTCGTGTTACGCAGGCTGTTTACACTGGGAAATGGGCACCCCACTTGGAGATGAATGTCACCGAGGGGAGAACTGGAAGGAACCAGTTGGCTGCAGTATTCACTAAACACAGCGACAAATGAGGTGGCGAACTTGGCCCTCAGAGAACTTGATTGAAAGGCCGGAATTTTCCATCCACGATAGCGTTGGGAGTCATGGCGACGTGAGGGGATGACATGGAGGGAAGGCCAAAAATCAGTTTCACAATGTCATGAAACCAGTTTGTAATCGTCCACTCCACCCGTCAATAGGGGGCTGCGTTTCCCACCACCACACATTGGGAATGGCATTTTAATACATTTTCATCTAATTATAATCCCTGCTCACCAGGATAAACCCTCCCACTCCCCACACAGGATCATCTCAGCAAATCACGCTGACCTGTTCCACAATTGTACATAAGCGAGGCCAGCTGCACTTCACTCGGGACTCTGAGGTTTGTTTGCCTCCCTTGTTTCGGGCAGCACTCGCAGTCACCAGCTCCAGGCTTCACAGGCAGCACCACATCACTTTTATGGGGGGGGTCACAGGCAGGTCTCTACCCACCAGCCCAGCCATCAGGCCATGGAAAGCATTTCAACAGCTGCAGGGCTAGGGCTTGTTTGGGGAAGGGGGAGAAGTGGCCTCAGGCAAGGGAAGAGGCTGCAGGGCGAGGGCTGTACTGGGGAAGGGGGGTATCCCAGGGTGTGTAGGGGCCACATGTTGATCTGTGCAAGTGGCCTCAAGATGGTGAGGGCTGAGGAGGCAGTCTCCAGAGGAGATGAGGCCAGATGGAGATGTGAGTGTGAAAAACATCCATTCATCACTACTCTGCTTCCTAACCCTTAGCCAATTATGCCACCAAGTTACCACCGTTACTTTAATACCATGGCCCAGATTTTCCACAAAGAACCATCGGATTACTGTTCCGTTCCTACTTCTTTGTGCCCCCCCACTGGTACTTCTCCGCAATTCTGGGCTGGTCTTCCCATCCTGGATTCTTCAGAAATGCGGAGCGTACAGTCCACAAAGAACTTCATCCCAGCATCATGGGGAAGACAAGACACCAACCCTGTGTTAGTGGATGGAGGATGAGTGAACGGGCTGGGTACTAGTTTGGTGTGTAAAGTGGGTAGGGTGGCAGGTGGGTTGGGTAGCAGTTTGCTGGGGTGGCAGGTGGGTCAGGCGGGTAGTCAGGTTTGACCACGAGGGGTTGTCAGGTCAGGAACCAGTCAAGTCAGATCAGGTGGGGGGTTGGGGGTTTCAGGTGAGGGCTAGGTAGGTTGGATCGGGGAGAGAGGGTTGGGTTGGGTAAGGGTGGAGTTGGGGTTGGGGACAGATTTGGATGGGGTCAGGAGGGGTAGTTGGGTTGGGGGAAATCGAGCAGTCAGGCGTAGTCAGGTCATGGGGTGCAGTTGGGCTGGGGGCGGTGTCGAGGGGTCAGGGGGTAGTCAGGGTTCAGGAGGGAAAGGTGGGGAAGGGGAGGGTGGTTCAAGGTGTGAACTTGGAAGGGGGGATGGGGGGGGCAACTTTAAGCCCTGTGGAACAACACCACTGGAAATCATTTTCCATTCGCAAAAATATCCATTGGTCATGACCCTTTGTTTCCTGTCACTGACCCAATTTTGGATCCAACTCGTCACCTTCCCCTGTATCCCATGGGATCTCACTTTTCTGACCAGTCTGCCACATGGAACCTTGTCAAGTGCCTTACTGAAATCCATGTAGACAACATCCACTACACTACCCTCATCAATCCTCCTTGATTTTCCCCTAACAAACCCATGCTGCCTATCTCTGATCAATCCGTGCCTTTCTTAGTGACAGTTTATCTTGTGTCTCAGAATTGTTTCCAATAATCTGCCCACCGCCGAAGTCAGGCTGACCGGCCTATAATTTTTTTGCCTCTTGAAATAATGGCACAACATTCACAGGCCTCCAATCCTCTGGGACCTCGCCTGTATCTAGCGAGGATTGGAAAATGATCCTCAGAGCGTCTGCCACTTCCTCCCTGGCTTCCTTCAACAGCCTGGGATACAATCCATCCAGCCCTGGTGATTTACCCACCTTCAAGGATGCCAGTCCCCCCAGTACATCCTCTCTCACTATGCTTAATATATCTAATATCTCACGCTCCTCCTCTTTAACTAGAATGTCTGCATCATCCCTCTGCTTAGTGAAGACAGAGGCAAAGTACTCATTGAGAACCCTGCCCACATCTTCTGCATCAACCCATATCCTTTTGCTTTTTATATGTTTATACAAGATTTTTACATTCCCTTTTATGTTACCTACTAATCATGGTTTTCCATTGTATTCTATGGTTCACATGTTTTTTTTTCTTTTTCTGCTTATTCACACTACGCTACACAGAGATACATACAGAACATGACATTCAAACAAAATTACATTTCTCCTTTGAACAGATATGATATCAGGGCTTTAAACTAAACAAGAGGGGTGAGGGATCAAGTTTGGGTAGAGGTAGCAATTCAAGGTGTAGAGTCAAGACAGGAGAGCAACACAGTAATATGAGAAATGAGGGTCAGAGAATAGCAGGAAGGGACAGAGAGAAAAAACCTAAGAATACATCAACAGTCAAGACTAGATGTTCCAAAGGTGACAAAACTGAAAGCTCTATATCTGAATGCACAAAGCATTCATAACAAAATAAATGAATTGATAGCACATATTGAAATAAATATGATCTGATAGGAATTACAGAGACATGGCTGCAGGACAACAAAGGCTGAGTATTGAGGGTTACATGACATTCAAGGAGAATAGGAAGCGAGGTAAAGGCGGAGGGGTAGTGCTGTTAATCAAAGAGGGCATTGGTGCAATAGTTAGAGATGACCTTGGTTCAGGAGATCAGGATGTAGAATCTGTTTGGGTGGAGATGATGAATAGTAGGGAAAAGATTCACTAGCGGGAATGGTCTACAGGTTCCCTAACAGTTGTTATGATCCCATGAGATTACCCCAGGACAAGCTTGATCCCAGCTTGATAGATCCTAACTTTCATTTTGTTTGTTTAGACATGTGGAGAGTGGTTACTGGACAGAATCACAGGAGTCAGCTGATGAACTTTTAACAAAAGAATAAAACATTTATTGAACAAGGGAAGATGAATTATATTAAAATACTCCTTCACCCACAACTATACCTTTACAGATAGGGAAGAAATTTTCCTCGAGTGGGCTGGGCAGGAGCGGGTGCGGAACCAACCGCCACCCGCAATTGGGTGCCCAGCTAAGGCCCGCCCAGTGTAACTCGAAGCTGGAAGCGCTCAGCGCTACCTGAGTGGGCGGGGGGAGGAGGGAGAGTTGGGGCCTGCGCTCTTTCTCATATGAGTGTGAAAAAGCGCAACAATCTCCCTGATGCAAAGAGCTGCCTCAGGGGGATTGAATGGATATAAAACTTTTCAATAAATAAAGTAAGAATATATTTAAACCTGTCCCCTCATGTGACAGTGTCACATGAGCTGGGACATGTTTGTGAAGTATGGAAAATGTATTTATTTATTTTATGAAACCTTCAGGAAACGTCATCCCGCCCGTGGATGAGGTTTTCTGAAAAACAGGAAACCCGCCTGGGCTCTTCGTCTACTGCCAACCTTAAGGTTGAACGGGCAGTGTTCTAAACCAGTTTAATTACTTCTTTAATGGCCTTAATAGGCCATTGACAGTTTGGCACACGCCCACCGAATGAAATATCGAAATGACGCTCGATGACATCGGGGCACATGCCTGACATGATCGCGTGTCATTTTACGTGTCGGCATGTCGGGTCCACCCTGCACACCAACAGCAATATTCTGCCCATATATGCAGACTTGTAAGGATAACATAAGTTACAAAAGCTATCTTATACTCGAATGCTCACGGGGTCCATGTACCAATAGGCGACCTGTGGTCAGACACACCACACTCTGAAACCAAGTGACAGATGCCACCTCAACCAGATGCTATGGATCTCTCCTCAACTCCCCCTAGATACTTGTCACACCGGGAGCCAACCAGTCTCACTGAACTCTGTCTTTCACAGGAGGATTTCCAATCTCCACTCTCCAAGAACTCGCTTTGGAAACTTCTCCCAAACCAATGTTTTCACTCAGATGCCTTCCACAAGGTTCACCTGCAAGCATTTTGAACTCTCCTTCTGATGTTCCTCTCCCCAGGTTACCACATGCATTCAAGCTGTCTTCCATGCACTCTCTCTCACCAACTCAGCCTTAACAGTTCCACTGCTTCCCATGCCCATAGCAAAGAATTACAGACCTTTAGCCATCTCTTTGGACCTTCTTGCCTCTTGCAATCTGTTCTCTCTTTAAATCTGCTTTCTGCAGCTTTTGTTTCTTTAAACCTGAAGCTGGGGGCCTTTCTCTCTGCCCCTCACTCTTAACTACACTTAATAGGACCTTTTCCAGGTTCCTGTCCTTCCTTTGACTAGAAGATCTCCTTAGGACTCCCTCTTCTTCCACTCGCCTGGATTTTGGGGTCTTTCTTTAGCTTGGTACTTGGTTCTGCTTCACAGCTGTCTTCAAACCAACTGAACTCAAACAGCTTCCAAATAAAAACTGTTGTTTCTCTTCTTCTATGTGTGTCTGTGGGAGGGACCTGTTTCTCTGGCCCCCTGTTGATAGGCAACAGCCCAATTTTTCTATGCTTGTTTGTTTAACCTTAGCTTACAGTCATAAAACTCTCATTAGAAATGCAAACACCTTTTAAAGTGAAACTAAAACACAGTTTGACCTTTCTTAACACTCAGATACAGAAATACAAATCAAACTTAAACATTAAAGCTAAAACTCATTCCTAACACCCATAAATACCAATATAATTTACTTAAACTGTCTCTATTTCCTAACACAGTAGCAAGAGTGTAGGACAAATAATTCAAGAGAAAATACTGTATGGTTGTGATAAAGGGACGACAATAATCATGGGTGATTTTAATCTACATGTAAACTGGAAGAATCAGATTGGCAGTAGTAGCCCCTGGATGAGGAGTTCATAGAATGCTTTTGAGATAGTTTCTTAGAGTAGCACGTTCTGGAACCAATCAGAGAGCAGGTTATATTAGACTTGGTATTGTGTAATGTGACAGGATTAAACAATGACCTCAGAGTGAAGGCACCCGAAGCAGCACTGACCACAATGTGATTGAATTTTACATCCAGTTTGAAGGGGAGAAGAGTGGGCCTAAGACTAATATCTTAAACTTAAACAAGGGCAACTATGTGGGCATGTAAGCTGTGCTAGCTGAAGTGAACTTGGAAACTAGGCTAGAGGACAGATCAATAGAGAAGCAGTGGCAGACATTTAATGGGATATTTCAGAGTATTCAAATAAGTACATTCCTATTATAAAGAAAAATTTTAATGGCACAATCCATATTCACTGAAAGAAGTTAAGGAAAGCATCAAACTAAAGGAAAAAGCATACAACTCCGCAAAGATGAGTGGCAGGACCAATGCTTGGTCAGAGTATAGAGAACAGCAGAGAATGACTAAATGGTTAACCAGGAGAAAGAAAGAGTATGAGAGGAAGATAGCTAGAAATGTAAAAATGGATAAGAAGAGTTCCTACAGCTATTTAAAAATGAAAAGAGTAGGTAAAGTGAGTGTTAGTCCTCGAGAGAGTGACAGTGGGGAGTTAATAGTAGATAACAAGGGAATGGCAGAAGAAATGAACAAATATTTTGCTTCTGTGCTCACTATAGAGGATATAAACATTCTAGTAATACCTGCAAATCAGGAGGTGGAAGGGAGAGGGGAACTTGGTGAAATTGAAATCACTAGGGAAAAGGCACTAAGCAAATTGATGGAGCTGCAGGCTGGCAAGTCTCTGGGTCCTGATGGACTTCATCCTAGGGTCTTAAAAGAGGTGGCTAATGAGGTGGTTGATGTTTTGGTGTTAATTTTCCAAAATTCACTAGAATTTATTCAAGAAGGGAGGGAGGCAGAAAACAGGAAACTATCGGCCAGTTAGCTTGATGGCTGTCGTGGGGAAGTTGTTAGAATTGATCATTAAGCAGGTTATAGCTGGGCACTTAGAAGAGCTAAAGGCAATCAGGAAGAGTCAGCATGGTTTTGTGAAAGGAAAATCATGTTTAACCAATTTACTGGAGTTTTTTGAAGGAGTAACATGCACTGTGGATAAAGGGGAGCCTGTAGATTGCTGTACTTGGATTTCCCGAAGGCATTTGATAATGTGCCACAGCAAAGATTATTGCTGAAAATAGAAGCTCATGGCGTAGGGGGTAATGTATGAGCATGGATAGAAGATTGGCTGGCTGGCAGAAAGCAGAGAGTATGCATAAATGGGTCTTTTTCTGATTGGCAGGATGTGATGAGTAAAATCCCACAGGGGTCTGCACTGGGGCCTCAACTTTTTACAATTTACATCAATGACTTAGATAAAGGGAGTGAAGACATGGGAGCTAAGTTTGCAGATGACACAAAGATAGGTAGGGAAGTATGTTGTGAAGAGGACATGAGGAGGTTTCAGACAGATATAGGTAGGTTGAGTGAGTGGGCAAAGATCTGGCAAATGGAGTTTAATGTGGGGAAATGTGAAGTTGTTCACTTTAGCAAGAAGAACAAAAAAGCAGAGTATTACTTAAATGGAGAAAGGCTGCATAATTCTGAGGTGCAGAGGGACATAGGTGTTCTAGTACATGAGTCACAAAAAGTTAGTGTGCAGGTGCAGCAAGTAATTAAGAAGGCTAATGGAATGCTATCCTTTATTGCAAGAGGGATTGAATATAAAAGTAAGGATGTTATGCTTCAGTTATACAGGGTATCGGTGAGACCACATCTCGAATACTGTGTGCAGCTTTGGTCCCCTTATTTACGAAAGGATGTAAATACATTGGAGGAGGTTTACTAGATTGATACCTGGAATGAGTGGGTTGAGGAAAGGTTGGACAAACTGGTCTTGTTTCCACTGGAGTTTAGAAGAGTGAGGGGTGATTTGATTGAAGTATACAAGACCCTGAACGACCTTGACAAGGTGGACGTGGAAAGGATGTTTCCACTCGTGGGTAAGTCCAGAACTAGGGGGCACTGTTTTAAAATTAGGGGTCGCCTTTTTAGGACAGAGATGAGGAGAATTTTTTTCTCTCAGAGGGTTGTGCAACTCTGGAACTCTCTGCCTCAGAAGGCGGTGGGGGTGCAGTCATTGAATATTTTTAAGGCAGAGGTAGATAGATTTTTGTTAGACAAGGGAATCAAAGGTTATCGGAGTAGATGGGAATGTGGAAATCGAAACACAAACAGAGCAGCCATGATCTTATTGAATGGCGGAGCAGGCTCGAGGGGCCGAATGGTCTACATCTGTTCCTATTTCGTATGTTCTTATGTGTATATTTTTATATTTCTGTGTTTATTTATATATATTCTGTGTAGATAAGGGTAAGCTGTGTCTGTGTGTATCCAGGGTTAATGAAAGGTGAGGTTGTTGGAGTCAGATTGTAGATTCTAAGGGATGAAAGACTAAAGGTGTTATCATCTTGTATTCTGTAATGAGGCCTTATGGTGGGTGTTGACTTACAAGGAAACAGAGTAGATCTGAAATTAGCATTTGGGGATAAGTTTTGAAATTGATTTGTTGCTGTTACATTTCAAAGGAGATTTGTGAGTCAACAGGGGGCAGACGTTTTACATTTTATTGACCCGAAATAGAGGTAAAATAGGAACATGAAAGATTTTAATATTTGGAAACCTTGGTTTTCAAAGAGACATTTAAAGACAATGGAGAACTTAGATAAAAGGGGTGAGAAGGTACTTATGAGAACGGGTTTTCAGCTGTAGAAGTTGCTGTGGGAGTACTCCTGGTGTAGGCCAGCTCCGGTGTTTTGGAGTGTGTTGTAAAGCTGAGAAAACCTTTCAATTGAAGAAAGCAGCTCAGTTTTGGGCCAGGAGAATATTTGTCCTGAGAAACAGTTTGTTTTAAAACTTCCTTTGGAAAACCCACATCAGCGTGGGTTTGTTCTGGGAAGTCGTGGATTGTACTTCTGTTTAAAGTGAAAGCCATTTCTTGGTTTGGGTGATATTTCTTGGATTTTATGGTTAAGAATCTATAAGGGCTGTTGCCAAAAAGATAGTTTTATTGTGTATCTTTGGTAAAGCACTTTGGGGGTTATTTTGTAAGTATATCTTTTATCTTGTCTGTCTAAGTTTTATTTTCCTATTCTTTTAAAAAAACATTGTAATTCTTCAAACTTTAAATGTTATCACTGGAGCCCTGTACTTTTGTATTCAGTAGCTTTCCCTCCTCATTTCTACAGTACAGAAAAAAATTACGATCAGCTGAGACCGATTTCAATCTGTGATCTGGCTTGCTCAGCATTAACATCAGCTGCAGTCGTAACACAGAGAAGAATAAGAGGAGAAACTGTTTCCAATGGCTGAAATACTGGTAACCAGAGGGCACAGGTTTAAGGTAATTAGTTAATGAACCATGGGCAGTATGAGGAGAATATTTTTTTATGCAGTGAGCATTTATGGCATGAATTGCCTGGAAGGGTGATGGAAGTAGATTAAATAATAACTTTCCAAAGGGAATTGAATAAATACTTTAAGGGAAAATCTTAGCAGGGCTATGGAGAAAAGACAAAGAAATTGAATTAATTGGCAAGGTCTTTCAAAGAGCCAGCACAGGTGAGGTTTTTATTTTGTTATATCCTTGGATTGAAACATTTTCAACAGTGTTTTTCTGATTGAGGTCTGAAAAATAAAGGCTGCATACAGAGCGGTGTGACTGAGGGGACAAAGACCTTGCCCATTGACTCTACAGAGCACAGAAGGATCTCTATTTCTACTCAGCTTTTTTGAGATGCTAGCTTGGGGAAGTGCACTGCATCTTCCAACAGAAACTTTTAGTGTTGCTCTGTATTCCTCATAGAAATTTACAGCATGGGAGGAGCCATTCAGCCCATCATGTCCACACCTGTTGAGAAGTAGCCATCGAGCCTAATTCCACTTTCTTGGCCTGTGGCTCTGTAGGTTACTGTACTTCAGGTTCATATCCAAGTATTTGTAAAACGTAATGAAGGTTTCTGCCTCTACCACCCTTTCAGGCAGTGAGTTCCAGATCCTCATCACTGTCTGGGTGAAAACTTTTTCCCTTGAATCACTTCTAAACCTGCTACCCCTTAATCGATGACCCTGTTTACAGTACCCTCAAGCAAGAGGAATAAGGCCTTCCTCTTCACTCTATCTCGGCCCTCCATAATGTATACACTTCAGTTAGGTCTCTCCTCAGCCTCCTCTGTTCCCAAGAGAAACAACCACAGTATATTCAATCTTTGTTCATAACTAAAATTCCCAGTCCAGGCAACATCCTTGTAAACTTACTCTGTACCCTCTCTAGTACAATCATATTTTTCCTGTTGCACAGTGAGCAAAACTGCACACAAGATTCCAACAGTATCATAATCTCCCAGCTCTTAGATTATGCCTCAAGTATCCCTTATATATTCTTGACCATCTTATCTACCTGTTATTTGCAGCACTTTGCCTCAGGAAGATCTGTGCTCTCTTTCATACGCATGTGTGAAAGAGCGCACTCCCTGCTCAGGGAATCTTTCACCCTCAGCCTGCACAGGGAGTGCCTAGCGCTTCCTGGCGGGTGTCACGCTGACCGGGCCTTAATTGGCCTGCCCACGTAAAATGGTGCCACACCCCTGCCTCGGGAACCCGCCTGCTACCGCACAACGCCCCCGATGGGGGAAGGATCCTGCCCCAGTACTGAGCCCTAATAAACACCACTGCAAACAGTCTTCCAGCCTCAAAAACACCTATTGACCATTATCCTTGCTTCCTGCCACTAAGCCAATTTTGGATCTTTCCACATTCTCTTAGATCCCATTGCTTTACTTTTGTGAACAGTCTGCTATGTGCAACCTTACCAAAAGTCTTGCTAAAATCCATATAGATTACATTGAATGCATTACCCTCTGTGATATCTTCTAACGTCTCCCCAGCATTCGTGGACAAAGTATAAGAGATGGTAAATGATGTGCCAAACTTTCCTCATGTTCCTTTTAAGCTCCAAATATATTTTGTCTACTATACCCTTTCTCCTTCCTCTGCCCCACTGTGCTGACCCACACATCTTCAATTCTAATCTATTCTTTCCCAGAATATCAAAAATGAAGAACTCCTCATCTCCCTCAATCTTTTCTGCATATTAAATTTTGAAGGCTTTAAAGCCAACATTTAGAATCGTGGATCATACCTGACTCACTTACTTCATCTTCTCTTTCGGTCTTGCATTGTGGGTTTTAGCCCTTCAAGTTGGCTTCTCAATTCAAAACATCGCCAGGTATCCCACAACAATGCAATAGATTTGATTGGTACTTAGATTTGCTAAACTGCTTGCTCAGAATAATAGTTCTCCTCCTAAGCAGTTCCCATCTTCAGTATTTGTAAATCGGTGATGCTTATCAGTTGAACTCTAAGTTAGGATCTAGCTTCTCATTGAGAAAGTGCTGCAAACAGGAAAACATTTACACTCTTTCAAATTAGCTGTTCACTGTGTTCTTGACATCAAGTTTCTTTTGCTTATATAACTACAAACGTTACATAAATTGAAGGAAATCAGAATCAAATAAGTTTAATGTGCTTAATGACCATGTCATCAGCATCATTCATCTCAGATTGTTAACCACAATTCCACTCATTTATGGGATAGCCTCTGGCACATAGAAAGGATGATCTTCCACAGCAGCCAACAGGAAATAAGGGTTTCCTTTGCCTGCACGGAACTACAAAGATGAATTGAAAATGCTGCCCTCCATGATTCTGATGAACAGGCTGCAAGAAATACTCCTTGGCAGCCAGGAGACCTTTAACTGCTCAAACACTGAGGTGCCAAATCATAGAACACAAATGGACTAAGTGAGTACTTCCCATCAGGACAGACATATTCATCTCTGCGGAGTCCATTTGTAGGGTCTGATTGTGCACTAAGAAGGTAGACCATCATGCCTTTTGAGTCCAGCAACAATGAGCTGTCAAGCAACAATTAGATGAAATTTTCATCTTCACTGCCAGGATGGTAATTTGACAGAGCAGATTGTTTTTAATGAATTGAGGATCAGGCAGGTTCTACAACAGTTGGGTGATCCACTCCATTAGTGGACAAAGTATAAGAGATGGTAAATGATGTGCCAAACTTTCCTCATGTTCCTTTTAAGCTCCAAATATATTGTCTACTATATCCTTTCTCCTTCCTCTGCCTCACTGTGCTGACCCACACATCTTCAATTCAAGGCAAGAAGGATAACATTTCCCTGTGGATGTTTTAATTCAGTGATGTTTAAGCAAAAATCCACGGGTGGGACGAGGTTTCCAACAACAAATAAAAATTAAATAAAAATTCTTAAAATTCTATAGAGTCACATGAGGAGGACATGTTTTTAAAGTTTTTTATTTCAAAAATCTTCAGCTCCCTGAGGCAGCGCCATGCCTCACTCCTGCGCATGCGCCAACTTCAGCACTTGCTCTTCTCCTGCCCCACCCCAGCAGCACTGCAGCGCGCATTTCACACTGGCCGCTAATTGGCCAGCCAGCGTGACATTGTGGTCGGAGCCCAATCGCGGGTGGGGTCGACTTCCTGACCACTCTTGGGGCCTGCCCGCCCAAACACCGGAAAATCCTGGCCCAGGTGAGGCAGCTGGCCCAATATTCCCTCACTTTGTAGAACCCCCTCAATTTTAACCCCATTGATTTCAATGGAATAAAGATTGGGTAGTTCTACAATGGATGAGCAATCCACTCTGCTGGCTTACTGCCCAGATAGTGAAGTAGAACATTTACCCCCATATACAGGTCTTTTCTTCTTTTAGATAATTTGCTTTTGACCAAAAGTAAAAAATGCCCTTCCTGATTCTAAATACATTTTGAGACACTTACCACTTCCCTTCATCGAAAGAATTGGTTGGAAGATTTTGCCAAGCCCAATATTTTTCACCACGGAAGGATGTAGTCTGTGATATTACATCACAGGTATTATGAGAGGGTTGATGCTGATGGAAAGCAATCTGCACTACACTATGAAACAAAGGAACAACTTGCATCTTAATAATGACATAAAATGGCCTCAGGATATCACATAGCTTTTTGTAATAAATGAGTAAGAACAGCTTCTTGTTTCTCTCCCTTCAGATGTTATGTAATACTACCCAGCTTCCCTGCCTGACAATAGACAACATTTCCACCTTGGAGTTAGCTTGTGACAATACAAGTAGCTTTAAAGTCCAATACGGACATTACTAAAATCTCCTTTACCTGTTGGGTAAGTACTGGATAGTACACCTAAAGGACCAGAAAAGTTTACAACACAGGGGGCCCATTGTGTATTTGCTGGAGAAATCCAGAACTAATTCCCCTGCCCACTTTCTTCTTACAGCCTTATTCAAATGTTAATCAGTCAAATGTTTAGTTACTCCTACCTGCTATAGCGTATTCCTTATTAATGTTTGAAGCAACTGTAATATTTCATTCTCTGAAAGAGTTTATAATTGATAAATGGGACTGCATCTTCAATTCCCAGGATACATAAAGTCATAAGACACGAAAGAGAGGGAACAAAATTACATTCATGAAGAAAGTTAATATGTTCCATTTGCAATGTCCTATTTTTACAGCCCTCATCTTTTTTTTTGGTTTATTTAAACTGTGGCATTGCTATTAGATAAGGTGGTTCACAAAAACAGCCCAAACCACTTTTATGTGAGTATTTTTTGTTGATTTGACATCTTAAAAAAACACTCATTGTCCCCTTTATTTCAATGATGCTTTAATCTATTTGAATTTTTAAAAAGATGTTACAATATCATATTTAAAAATGTTCCATATATAATTCTGCCAAAAAAATAAGGTCAGTATAAACTATAGAATTATTTAAAAGTGAATAGATCTGATGAATTATAAAAATTAAACTGCGAAAACAGTTTTAAATTCTGAGTTTTATGTTAAATAAAGATAAAGAAACCTCTGTATTTGGGTTTTAGTTTTCTATTAGCAGAAATTACTACAGCCAGTCTGGTTATAACTGAATTCAAAAATCTCCACAAAATCTAGGCTCAAAGAATGTTAATTCGCAGTATTAAGATGAAAAGAAAAGCTCTATATACTAGAAATCTAGAAGAGAAACAGAAAATGTTAGAAATATGCAGCAGTTTACTCAGCATCTAAAGGAGCTTGGTATTGATCAATGTTTATCTTTCAGTCATTATCAGGCCATTCAAACCTGGCCAGAAGTAGGTTCTTCATAATTTTATGTATTCCCACTGTTACAGTAAAAGTCAAATATTTTCTCATATTAATCATAATACATAAATGATGTATCTTGAAAATAAAAAATAGTCTTACAGGCACTTGTGCTTGAATAATACCAACTATGAAACTTCTAAAAACTTGTGTACTACTTTTGTTCATCATAGTTTATCATAACAAGGTCTGCATTTTCGATAAACTATGCAAAATAGTGTAAGGAACAAATCTTTTTATTTCTGTTGGACTGTAGATTAAAATTACAATGGCTGCAGTTTGAAGGACATGTTTACTGGAACAGTGTGAGGGATATATACACTGTTGCTGTCCTGGAACAGAGTGTGCCATGAAAGACAGGATGGTGCTGAGGAGGAGTCTGGTCTAATGGGGAACAGCCTGGCAACAAGGTTTTAATTGGCTCCTGACCAGGTGACCAGGGTTTGTATGAGAGCAGTGCAGCAGAATAACTCCTAGCCTGAAAGGGAGAAGACCTAAAACCTCTTGCTCCTGTTTGTGTAAGATTCAAATAACTCCACAATAATAGCTAGCTGGATTTTTCTCCTTAATCCCTATAACCTGCTCTCTCACTCTGAAAACTTCTGTCAAGAGGCAAAGGGGAAAATCACTGTTAGAGACATTAAAAGGCAAGTGCA
Source organism: Cetorhinus maximus (assembly GCF_964194155.1). Lineage (NCBI taxonomy): Eukaryota > Metazoa > Chordata > Chondrichthyes > Lamniformes > Cetorhinidae > Cetorhinus > Cetorhinus maximus. Next base: position 101,641,113 of record NC_135896.1, read on the forward strand.
CAACCAGTGATGTAAAGACTGAAAGTGCTGGAAGGCCACCTTGTGTCATCAACAAAGAACTGAAAGGAATTTGGAAGACATTGATCAAAATCAATCCATCGAATCCTGTGCTCCAGAAGTGGTGCTATTGAACTGTTTTATCCCACCCTTAAAATCCATATTTTTTGTGTGTCTTATGTGTCTTGTATTTGTGTATAGGGATTTAAGAAGGGGTCGAGTTTAGGTTATGAGTTAGAAATTAGCAGTTCATATTTCTTTCCTTTGCCACTGGTTAAAGACTATTTGTTCAATAAACAGATATTTACCTATTAAGTTTACAAACCTGGTGCTCGTATTCTGTTAACCTAAATTAAACAATTAGGTGAGTTGATCAAACTTTTTCACATTCATCGTAACTCGGGGAGCAGTGGGGCTGATATTGCAGCGCACTATCCCCAGTGAGTCATGACATTAATCAGGTCAATTGATAACTATTCTGTTATGTTTTATGCCTCAGAGATATGCAGAGACGATGTACTCCAGAGTTCGTCCCCTTTTCTATTTCTTCTTAGTTCTGTTGAAGAATCATACGGACTCGAAACGTTAACTGAGTTCCTCTCCGCAGATGCTGTCAGACCTGTTGAGTTTTGCCAGGTATTTTTATTTTTGTTCTGTATTTCCAGCGTCCGCAGTTTTTTGCTTTTATTTTACTCCAGAGTTATATGTCTGAACAGGAGTTTTATTCAATGCTTTATAATGTCTGCTCTCTTGCTTCCAACTACTTGCCTCCAGTTTAGTTCCTCTCTCTCAGTCATTACACCCAAGCTTAAATAAACATATATAGTCAACAGCCAACAGATGGACATAATCAAACACTGAACAATTGAACATCACACATTCAAGTAAAGTCCCAGCAGATAATTGTCCCAGAATGATGGAAGGAGTAGGGAGAATGCTTGTTTAAGCTTTAGGAAATGACATTGTTCTGGCGGTTGCTGTCTCTAGTGTGTAAGAGCAGATGCTCCATGGCAAAATATGTAGACTGGGATCCATATTCATGATCTTTATTTGCATTATGGCTAGAAACTCTGAAAATCTGATTTAGAACAGCTGCTCCCTAATATGTGAACTGAAGTGCAGTTCCTGTCATTATCTGCATGTCATTTACTTTAAGCACGAGCTCTAGCTGTTATTACATCTTTTGTTTGAAGACATGAAATGCTTTATTAGATTTTTCAAAGAATAGGCTTCGATTTTAACTGCTAACAAAGCAGCAATGGCAAAAAATGCAACTAACAGATAATTTTAAGGAGAACAAAAATAAAAATACCTGGAAAAACCCAGCAGGTCAGGCAGCATCTGCGGAGAGGAACACAGTTAACGTTTCGAGTCCGTATGACCCTTCAACAGAACTAAGGAAAAATAGAAACGAGGTGAAATATAAGCTGGTTTAAGGGGGGGGCGGGGGTGGACAGGTAGAGCTGGATAGAGGGCCAGTGATAGGTGGAGATAACCAAAATATGTCATAGACAAAAGGACATAGAGGTGTTAAAGGTGATGATATTATCTAAGGAATGTGCTAATTAAGGGTAGAAAGCAGGACAAGCAAGGTACAGATAGCCCTAGTGGGGGTGGGGTGAAGGGATCGAAATAGGCTAAAAGATAAAACAATGGATGGAAATACATTTAAAAATAATGGATATAGGTGGGAAAAAAAAAATCTATATAAATTATTGGAAAAAAGGGGGATCGGAAAGGGGGTGAGGATGGAGGAGAGAGTTCGTGATCTAAAATTGCTGAACTCAATATTAAGTCCAGAAGGCTGTAAAGTGCCTAGTCGGAAGATGAGGTGCTGTTCCTCCAGTTTGCGTTGAGCTTCACTGGAACAATGCAGCAGGCCAAGGACGGACATGTGGGCATGACAGCAGGGTGGAGTGTTGAAATGGCAAGCGACAGGGAGGTCTGGGTAATGCTTGCAGACAGACTGAAGGTGTTCTGCAAAGCGGTCACCCAGTCTGCGTTTGGTATCTCCAATGTAGAGGAAACCGCATTGGGAGCAGCGAATGCAGTAGATTAAATTGAGGAAAGTGCAAGTGAAATGCTGCTTCACTTAAAAGGAGTGTTTGGGCCCTTGGACGGTGAGGAGAGGGGAAGTAAAGGGGCAGGTGTTACACCTTCTGCGGTTGCATGGGAAGGTGCCTTGGGAGGGGGTTGAGGAGTAGGGGGTGATGGAGGAGTGGACCAGGGTGTCCCGAAGGGAACGATCCCTGCAGAATGCTGCCGGGAGGGGTGAAGGGAAGATGTGTTTGGTGGTGGCATCATGCTGGAGTTGGCGAAAATGGCGGAGGATGATCGTTTGAATGCGGAGGCTGGTGGGGTGATAAGTGAGGACAATGGGGAACCCTATCATGTTTCTGGGAGGGAGAGGAAGGCGTCCCAACCTCGGAGAAGTTAAGGAAACCTAAGGAGAAGTTGCACTGAAAAATTCTACTAACAATAGACCATTTTAAAATGCTAGGGACAACATTCTCCCCCTGTCGGAGGGGAAGTGCGGGAGCGGGCGCAGGCAGGTGCGCTTCCAATCAATGCCCCCCAAAACGGGGGCGTGTCGCCATTTTAAGTGGGCAGGCCAATTAAGGCCCGCCCAGCTTGACGTCCACCAGGAAGCGCTAAGCGCTCCCTGTGCGGGCAGGGGGGGGATTCCCTCAGCTGGGAGCGTGCTCTTTCGCGCTTGCACACAAAAGAGCGCACAGGTCTCCCTGAGGCAAAATGCTGCCTCGGAGATCGGCTCCGATTTAAAACCTTGAATAAAGATTAGAAAAAAAATTCCCTGCCATGTCCCCTCATTGTCACATTAGCTGAGACATGTCCAAACTTTTATTGTAAAATATTCTGCGTTTTTAAAATCACTCATGAAACCTCATCCCACTGGTGGATGAGGTTTCATGTTTTTTCTGAAGCCCGCCAGGGCTCCCGGCCTGCCCGCCGACCTTAAGGTTGGACGGGCAGGTCCATTAATGGCTTTAATTGGTATTTTTAATGGCCTTAATAGGCCGTTGACAGGTCGACGGGCGCGCAGTCGACTCAGATGCGCACCCGCCAACCTGAACGCGGGGTGACGTCGGAACGCATGCCTGACATCACTACGCATCATTTTACACGTCGGGGAGTGGGTCCCGCCCCTGGTCACCAACCGGAAGATGCTGGCCAAGGTTGCTAACAGACCAACCAAATCCCTTTACAGTACCCTGGGCTGAAGCCCTGAATTTGTCAATCTCCACAGAGAATAATGCGTTTTGCTGTGTACGAGCACGGGTTAGGAATTTGGAAAAGTTCTGGAGTGACTGCTTGCTTCACCTTGTCACCACGCCACAGTAAACAGGAAATGGGACAATCGGCGTGGGGCTGGGCAGGTGGTACCAGGCCAGCGCCAGCCATTTTACAAAGGAAAAATTATGTTAATGATCTCCTGCCCCAAAATTCACAACTGTTGGATGAGCTCTGCCCCCAGCATCTCCAGCGCCCATATATAATGGGCAAATTGCTAAGCCAGTGCTTTGATTGCTTTCATAAAACTCCCTTTCTATCCTTAAGTTGCATTGAGAACTTGTAACTGTTGTGGGGGAGGCGTCGATATCTAATTGTATTCTGCTCGCTATGTAGATTAATTTGACATGGAGGTTGTCAGTTTTGCTATTTCCTATGTTTCCTCGCGAGCAGTTGCAGATTACCAGGCTGACCTGCCAGCGGCTATTCCCGAGAGTGGAATCCATTATAATGAATAAGGAAGGTCAGGTTTGCTCACTGCTGCCGCTCCAGTGTTGTTTTAAACAAAAATTGACATAAACTAAACGGCCAGCTGGGAAACATTGAACAAGTTTCAAAGCCTGAAAGATGCTTATGTTTGAATTTGACCATTCAGAATTCTCCCTGAATATCTCAGGTGTCTCAGTGAATCAGCAGGTTGAAGCATAAACATTTAAAGCCACGGTACAAAATGCTGGAGGTTCAATGCCACTGAATTCCCAGCCTCAGCCTGGCTGATACAAGATGGGGACAAATGGAACTCGGGCATCTTTCCTCTAAAGACTGAGGGGAAGTTGGAAAGAGAATCTCATCCTATTGACTGGTCAAGAAAATCAGGTACTTGCCTGACCTCCCCCCCATGCAGGACAGCATTGCAGTGAAAGAGGACTGACAAGGGTCAAACTGGAAGTATAAGATTACTATTATAATGCCTTTCAGATGCATTCAACATTTCAAACAAGTTGGCACAGTCAAGCATAGTCAGGGAGGAATAGACTGGTATTCATCGTTTTAACATATCTCTCAGTTAGACTGAAAACTGAATTATATGACACGCAAAAATGGCAAGACATTGGGAAATGGGCAAGTTCACAAATCCGATTCCAGCTGCAGTTCAGTAAAAATTGAATGGGAAATAATTCATGATCCAGGATTTATCAGAAAAATCAGGCAAAATCAAACTGTCAACAAATATAAGCATTTGGCACTAGCCCTGATAAATGAAAAGTATTGTAATAATAGTACAGAAGCTGTTCATTAGACTAAGAATTGCAGGCAGAACAAAGTGCGTACTTGGTAAAAACTCTCGTGTGCAATTAGCAAGCAGTATTAACCTTATGGTTAACAAAAACACAATTGTTTGAAGTACTGAATGTATCTGATAGACACTATAATACATTATATAATACATTATATTTTGATGAGTAACAGAAAATAGGAGCTTTCTCATACAGATGAAAAAATGTATGTAGGTGAGAGGTTGACATTCCACTGAATGTTTTCTTTTAATAATGTTACTGTGAAAGTAAATAAAATCCATGCATAGCTCATACATCATGTTAAACATTCGTTTCCTTAATATTGTAAGATCTACTGATAATGAGAAAACAGAGGCAAACATAGAACAAAAGAGAAGCAGGTGAAAAGACTACATGGAGTGTATTTGCCTACATGTCTTTAACGCCCGACTCAATCGCTGAGCCGACATGCTCTCACCACTATGTAACTGAACAGCATCAACCAGGAGGATCCCAAATTCAATTCCTGGTGTATGCTGAATTCACTGATTAAAATGGATGGAAAATTGGGAGGTTATGGTTTGAGTGTAGTGATCTCTGCCTGACTTTCCTCTATGTACTTTCCTCTATGCACACTCCACCCTGTGCATAAGAGGAAAAGCTGCCCCTTTTATATTTTTCCCTTTAGTGAATCCTGATGAAATTCCATTCTTCAGTTTATTATCAGAACAACTGACATATATATTTGCTGTAAAATGTAATTTAAATGACCAGTGATCCAATCATGGTATAAATGATATTCATTCAAGTTATTAAACACCCAAACAAGAGGTTGGCCAGAATTTTACCTCCCGTGGGCAGGCGCGTGTCCGACCCGAATGGGTGTAAAATCATGGAAGATGTCGTCGGGTGAGCGGCCCGACATCATTGCGCACTTGTGCGATATTTCACTTTGTGGGCGCATGTAAAAGTCGGAGGAGTGCCCGCCGACAATTAAGCTCATTAACGGCCCATTGGTAAGCGACTTTTTTGTGGCCCGTCCAACCTTATGGTTGGGAGATGAGCCAATCGGGCTTCACATTTTTGATGAAACCTCATCCAAGGGCGGGATGAAATCTCCATTAGGATTTAAAATAAAAAGAAATATCTGTGGGTTTTTTGGAGCTATGCCTTCAGGTGCTTGATTGAGCTGCAAGGACATTTTTTTGCAGCATTTTTGTGCTTTCTTTTATTATTTGGAGGTTCTGCAGCTCCCAGAGCTCCCTCTGTCTGTCTTCAGGGAGCTCAGTGGAAGCGCTTACCAGCGTTCGCAGTGGCGTCGGCACTCACCCTCTTCCCACCCCCACCCCGGCAGCGCTGAGCCTTCCTCAACAGTCAGCCAGCGTGGAACATAGGCTAAGTGCCGATCGCGATGGCGGGGGGGACAGGTTCCCGTCCGCTCCTGGGCCCAATGATCGCGTGCGCCCGATGAACGCAAAATTCAGGCCGTAGAATTATTTTGAATGTGATTTATGTGCTAAAAATATTTAATTATCATTAACAACAGAATGTTCAACATTTAATTACCTTGTTGCAAAAAATGAATAGCGGTGTACGTTTTGTTTAGATCACATGGTGTAAAGCACCAGTGATTTGGATATACTGAAATTTGGAAGGTACAGCATTCTTACCACAACAATTCCAATAAACATTTTATCTAAACTCAACAGCAGAAAAAACAACCTAATTAATTAAAACATTTCTACTGTACGTGTAAAAGGTCAAGTGGGCATGGTTCTCAAATTTATTCACCATCTAAAAAGTAACAAATAAATTTCCATTATATTCACAGTTCATTGGCTTAACAAATTAAAAGATGCAGGTGTAAGTCAGAACAGTTCCTGTCTCATGTCTAAATGACTATGTCTTTTGCACAGCTGAGGTTAACAGCTACTCAAGTGTCATGACAACAATGTTGAAAAAAGTCATACACACTCAGATTCCGTTTCTTTTTATGTGCTTCATGATCCCTTCAGATCTGTGGATTCTGCTGTAATTCCATCTCACTGTTTGGAAGAAGTTATCACCTTTAAATCTCCAATTTAATGCAACAGCAATAATCCCTGCCATGCAGAAATCTTCTGCATATGTAAACCATATGTTGCCAGTCTGCAATACAGCACATCATGCTGTAAGAATTGTAATCACAGGCTCTGTTACCCAGCAATGAGATAAAATCCGAATCGCATTTCAAGATGCACTCCATTAGAACAAGGCTCCAATCCCTTATTGACAGACATTGGAACCATGGTAGGATTTTGGGTAAAGGGGAGGAGGGTGCTAAATGGATCCCAAGCCAGAAGGTGAAGCATGAATATAGACCTTTTCTTGATAGTGGGGATTTTTACAAAACACAACATTACAAATCTCTGCCTCCTACCAACCCAGTGTCCGGGCAGTCTTTTTTCTTTTTTATATGTGCTCAATATACTTAATCAATCAGTACCCTCCATCTGTTTATCCTTTAAGAATACAGTTATTGGCCTCATCCTGCCACTGCTGGTAACCTCCTTTGTGAAGAACGCTATGTGGACACCAGTTAAGGATGGGTCAGTTAGCCCCCAGGGACAGGCAAATGTCATGATGCCAATGGAGCTGCAATTCCAGGTGATTGACCGGACATGGGACAGGTGGCTATTTTACTGCATTAATATCCTGACTCAGGTAGATGCAGATAGATGGTGGGCAGAGGAATAGGTGACAATAAAAGAGTGTTGCAGTGAAGAAGTGAGGGAGGCAGAAATAGATTTTATTGAGAAGAGAGCTAATGGGTGTTAATGAAGAGGAAATAAACTGGGAGTGGTACAGCAGGGAATAGGGGAGAAACTGAGACCAGTTTATGCTCAATGGTCACCCCCCAGGATGTTGATAACTTTGGTTGCTTTTGTAACCATGGGTTGAATTTTTGGGTCAGCGAGTGGGGGCGGGGCCTACTCGCTGACGTGTAAAATGACAGGTGGTGATGTCGGGCGAGCGTCCTGACATCACCGCGCGTTGTTTAGATTTTCAGTTTGGTGGGCGGATAGCCGACCATTAAGGCCTGTTAAAAACTAATTGAAATAATTCAATGAGCTGCCCGTCCAACGTTAAGGCTGGTGGCAGGTGAAGAGCCCAGGCGGCCTTCGCATTTATCAGGAAACCTCATCCACGGGCGGGGTGAGGTTTCATTACGTGTTTTAAAATTCAATTAAAATGTTCAAAACATTCATTGACATGTCCCAGCTCATGTGACATGAAGGGACATGTTTTAGAAGTTTTTTTATTTCTTATTTAGATGGTTAAAACTTAAACAAATCTCCCTGTGGCACCTCTGTGCCCCAGGGAGACTCCTGCACTCTTTCACCCACATGCCCTGACTGAGGGAATCTCCCCCCACCAGTTGCACAGGGAATGCTCAGCGCTTCCAAGCGAGCGTCACGCTGGGTGGGCCTTAACTGGCCCGCCCTCGTAAAATGGCAGCGCGGACCTGATCGGGTTCCAGCCTGCCCCCTCACTAACCCCACCCCACAGAGGGAAATTTCTGCCCCATGTCTACATGATGGTGATTAGAGCTAAAACATTTATCTCTATGTGCCATTAATTCATCTATCTTACTGCAAACTAAGGGGCACAGATTTAAACTAATAAAAGATCAGGTTTAACATTGGAGGCAAAAAACTCAGAACCATTTAAGAAACAATGGATGCTACAGTTGAGGGATGTTGGGAACTTCTTAGATGGATGAATTCAGATGGTCAAATGTCCTTCTCATAATTATCTTGTGAACTGTTAGGCAGCTTTTCATTGTAGCTTCTCAAAGAACATGAATCTATTTAATAGTTCCTGCAGAATCTTTCCATGATGCTTGACACATTTGAAGAGGGAGGGTGATTAGTAACTCTCTTGGCAGTTAACTCAGAATAAAAGTTACCAGTGGAATTCTTTCCTCAATCAGTGCCAGAGTTATTAAATTGAAATCAAGCTGAGTTATATCATTGCATTATTGGGCGAGGACAGGTACATTGATGTGAAATATTACCTGACAGGACAACTTCAATCAGATCCCCCTCTTGAATATCAGTTGCAGCCTTCACCAACTGTAGGATGTTTTCGGAGTTGGATTCATGACGAAACAAGAGGATTTTATCGTACATCCCATAGAATCCACATTCAGGAAACTGAAAATAACGAGATTAAAATATGAATAATGAGTGATATGGAATTGTGTGAAAGAACATTAAATTGGCATTAAAAACCCAGTAAGGCTAAAAATTTCAAAGAGCTACTTACTATATCAGTATTTTTTTAAACAGTAATTTAGGAACAGTCTAATTACAGCTTTACTGAACTCTTCATTGGTCAGTTACCCGGTAAGTTTCCAAGATGTAATACAGGAAATAGAGCTACCTGGAAAGCCATGATAATGCACTCTGACATATTGGGGGCAATTTTCCTGGAACAAACCCTGCCCACAGCAGCCCCACCCCCACCCCGCCGCCACCCGCTCTCCCCCCCACCCACCCTCCACCCCTCTAACCCCCCGATACCCCCCTCTCCCCCCACCCACCCTCCACCCCCCCCACCCACCCCCCACCCCCCCACCACCCTACTCTCCCCTAACCCCCCACCCCCCCCCCACCAGCTCCCACACCCTAGCCCCCACGCCCCCGTCAGCCCCCCTCACTACCCACCCTCCCGCCACCCCCTCTCCCCCCCACCCCCTCATCCCCTCATACCCCAACCCTCCACCCCCTCCCACACCCCACCTGCTCCCAGGGGCTTCTGGTTGCTTTCCCAAAACAGGAGCTGAAAGACCTCCAGCCAACCCCTGGTCCAACTTACCTGAGAAAGCAGAAAATTGACTTATTTGCCAGGCCAAAAGGCCATAAGGGCTGTTTGTTTGAAATGTCCCTCCTAATTTGGTGGGAATGTCCGGAATGCCCTCTCATGTCCCATTTGACTGATATTACAGTCAGCTGGCCAACTTAGACAAAGCCTCAGAAATCCCAAAGCAACAAGGCTAGAGAACTGATTAATTCCCTGGACTATTTGTTGTACTTGTCACTCAGGAAATATGTTGACTGGATACAAATCACAGCAAAATTGATCCCATTCTTTTCAGACCATGTTTAATAGATCACATGTAGAATTTCACCAAGTAAACTACAGGGTACAGCACACACTGAGTGTATAAGAATGTTGGGGAGGGGAGACCTGGGACAGTGAACAAATCTCCGGCCGGAATTCTACCACTCCATCGCAGTGGGAATGACACGGCAAGTCATTCAAATCTCCATTGACTCCGGTGGTCCCGGAGGATCCCGACTGTGGGAGGGGCCGGAACATTCCACCCTGAGGTTTGAAAATAATTTGTGACAGATCAGCACAAGGTGAGTTTTCAACTGACTGATGATTGGTTCACAGAAATTTCAACTAATCAGATTTGTCTGTAGTTTTTTTTTGTTCTATAAGTACATTTAAAGTGTGACATACGCTATACAGAACAAACTTATTATACACTTTAAAGTATTTGTTTGAAAGTGAAGCAAAGATCCATTTTTATCACATGCATCACCTCTTTCCGTCTTAGAAAACCACTTTAACTTTTGGAATTGGTGAAGATGGTGAAAGTTCACTGGAGGAGGCAACTTTGACCACAGATGTAGAGAGGATGCCAAAAGTTTCTGATGTTCTTAAATATTCCGTAATAAATGAAACTGAATCAGCTGGATGCAGATATTGCTTAAGTGTTTAGGACTAGAGCAACATTCTATTTATGTCAAACAATTGTCAAAAGCAGAAGCAGAAAGCATTGGCTTAAACAAAGACAAACAAAATAAATGGATGGCCAAACTTATATCTGCATGTGGCATAATAGAGGAAATGGCCATTGTAGATGATAATGGTTCAGACGGTTTAGTGGTCAATACAATTTGGATCTGGCAGTATATGAACAGGAGGAAGTTTGTGGGGCAGTGGGTAGTGCTCCTGCTTCTGAGCCAGAAGCTCTGGGTCGGAGTCCAATTCCAAGGGGAGAATTTTCTCCCTGTCAGGGGAGGTTGGACTGGGAGCGGGCGTGGGCGGGCGCGCAGCCGATTGCCACCCACGATTGGCTTTGTGTTGCCATTTTACACGCGCAGGACAATTAAGGCCCCGCACAGCATGACGCACACCCGGAAGCACTGAGCACTCCCTGTGCGGGCGGGGGGGGTGGGGGGGGGAGGAGGGAGAGTTGGGGCCTGTGCTCTTTCGCAAATGCGCACAAAAGAGCGCAGAAATCTCCCTGAGGCACAGAGCTGCCTCGGGGAGATTAGTTTGATTTTCAAAAATTTTAATAAAGAAAAAAAAAAGAATTTTTAAGACATGTCCCCTCATGTGACAGCATCATGGGACTTTAATAAAAACTTTCATTCAACTTATAAACACTTCATGAAACCTCATCCTGCCCGTGGATGAGGTTTCATGAAAAATGCAAATGGCCTCTTCGCCTGCCCGCCAAGCTTAAGATTGGACGGGCAACTCAGTTAATTCCTTTAATTGATACTTAAATGGCCTTAATAGGCCTTTGACAGTTCAGCAGGCGCGCAGTTGAGTCTGGTGCGTGTCCACTGAACTGAAGATCTGAATGACGCGCTGTGACATCGGGACGCACGCCCGACATCACCGCACATCATTTTACGTGTTGGCAAGTGGGCCCCGCCCCAGCTTGCTGACCCGAATGTTCTGGCCAAGGGCTTGATGTCCTAGGAATGTGTGTTCATCACTCAACCAAAACAACCTGCACATCCTTCCAATACACCACCTATGGTAGGTGATCAGCGCAGGAGAGTCTCCTAGTCAGCCAGAACCTGCAGAAGACAATGATAAACCATTGCAGTATCTTGCCAAGCATAACCATGGACCAATACATGGAAACCCATGGTCACCAGCACCAACTTAAGGCATGGCACCTGAAGAGAGAGTGTATGATCATGTTAAAGGCTGCAATAATGGGCCAGATCTTCCGGCCTCTGGATCATCGGAAACTGGACATACCCCCCAAGATGCACGATAGGACTCGGCAAAAGTCTTAATGCACTGACTCCGTGGTAATTGCCTGGGAAGTTTACACTTCTCGTGGTCAATTCCCCTGCTCCTTGGGGCCCTCCAGGAAAGTCTCCAACTCTCTGTGTTAGAATCGGGGACTTCGGACAGTTCCGATTTACTTACCTGCATAGTTACTGAGGAACTGCTAAACACAAAAATCCTAGTCTAACTCCTGGGTAACTACGCAACTGATGCCACTCCCCACCACCAACAACAATCCCACTGCCCTTGAATCCCTCCTCAAACTCCCGGCCTGACCTGACTAACTGCACCAGCTGATTTCCCCCACCAACCCAACCTGACTAGCCTCCAACACTAGACTCTCCACTGAAATGACCTCACAACCATCCCCCGACCTCCCTGTTGACTCTCCTAACCCAACCTGACCCATCCTCACCACCCTATCCATTTGCCACCCTACCCCCTTACCAACTTAACTCACCCACCCTACCCACTTGCATACCTACGCATTAATCTATTCACTAATACGCACATTCACTGACACACTAAGAAGCTTTGGGACATTTAAACTTTTAGTTTCATGGCAGCTAGTGCCATAAAAAGGGAGCATGGCGTCTGCGCAGATTCTGACCACTGCTCCATCCGAGGTATCCTGCATTGGATGAGTTCTGCAGGATCCTCCATCGGAAGATTGGCCAGAAAAATTGGAGGAAGGTTATTGGGTAGTTTTCTGTCTGATCAGTCGGAAACTGGTGTTCTGAACCTGATCGGAAGATTTAGACCATTTTCAGAGTAATTTGTAGATAACAATTCTGTTATGACGTGGCAGATGATGTGAGCCAGGTGGATCAAATCCACGAGGGAAACTTGATCACGTGGTCACAATGGTTTTGCAACTTGTATTTTATTTCGAGATGCATGCCCTGAATTCAGTTGTAACAAGTCCACCAAGATTCTAGAGGTATTTTACAAAACTAAATTAAACATTTACTAACAGAAGAAAAGATTTCAAGCACATACATAGGTTTACGAATTACTACTATAATAACTCCTTAAACCCCTAATTAATCTGCCTCCCAGTTACACCCCATTAAGGCAACGGTAAAAAACAAATAGATTTTAAACAGTCCCAGGCAAATCACTACAATTCCCTGGACAGTAGAATTCAAAGTGGCTTTTCCCAACTCCGCTTCCTGCAGACAGCAGCTTAATGCACACATACTGGAGGCTTTTCACACTTCAGCTAGTCTTGCAATGCCCTTTCTCTGACAGATAGGCTCATCTCCAAACTCCATTGTTCCCATGTGTCTTTGGAACTCTATCTTCCTCATAATATAAATCTATTCACGGTACTAATATTGTTAGTAACCTTTGGGAAAAATAAACACACTGCTTGGCCTAGCTTCTCTGGCTAGGCGTAACATCCTACCATCCCTTTCAAATTCAAACTACTCTGATTTATCGAAAAATACAAATTCTCCTCCCTTCACCTTCTAAAACTTCAGCCATGTTTACGTAATTAGCATTTCAAACCTCACTTCTTTTTGATGAGTCAAAGCCTCCAGACCAGCTGTCTCCAATTCAACAAAGTCCCACAGACACACACACATAGGGCAGAATTTCACCCATGTCGGGCGGGCTCGACAGGGGCGGTTGGGAAGCCGGCCGCCGCGCGCGATTGGGGCCGAAAGGCAATTTCACACTGGCAGGTCAATTAAGGCCCACCCAGCATGAAACACAAGCTTCAGCCCTGCCTGTGCAGGAGAGGGAGGGGGGACTGCGAGCAGGGCAAGCCCGAACTTCATGCATGTACGCGAGTGCCCACTGGCAAATCTCCCTGAGGCACAGAGCTGCCTCAGGGGGACGGACTGATTTTAAAAAAAAGATTTTATAAATGTTATAAAACATGTCCCCACTCATGTGACTGTCACATGAGCAGGGACATGTTATTAATGAAAAATTAAAGGTTTTATTTTAGTTTGCTTCTGGAAACCTCATCCCGCCCATGGATGAGGTTTCCAAACAAAGGCCTTTGCGCCTGCCCGCCAACCATTGGACGGGCAGTGAAAAATTTATTTTAATTAACCATTTAATTGCCTTAATAGGCCTTTTAATTGTCACACGCCCACCAACTGAAATATCGCGCGAGTGCACAATGACATTGGGATGCTCGCCCGATGTCATCGCGCATCATTTTACATTTGGTCAGGTCAGGCATGGGCCTGCTGAGCTAAAATATTTACCCATAGACAAACTATCCAAACCTCACCTTTACAATAAATCACAATAATGTTATGAGAATTATTATACTTTCGTGACACCCAACTCCTTAACGAGAAAATGAACCATCATAATTTTAAAAGACAGCTTCATTTTCTTAACCCATCTTACATTAACTCCTATACTTATCTATATACTCACACTATTACAATACCAGATACATGCATTAACATAATAGATATACAAATCCTTGGTATCAACAGAAATCATTCCAGTTCAGTGTCTAGGTTTTAAATGTCCAATTTTCCTTTGAGCTTCTAACTCTTGACAATGTATCTGCAATCAGATTTTCCCATCCAGCCACATGTATAATCTGTAGATTAAATGGTTACAGTAATAAAAACTCCATTTGAACAACCTTGCACTTCGGTCTCGAAATTTGTCCAGAAACTTTAAAGGATTGTGGTCTGGATAAACAATTGCTTCTAACGAATTGTGTGCAAAGTAAATCTCAAAATGTTGCAATGCTAACACAGCACTCAGTTTCTTTTTCGATCATTGAATATCTTCTCTGTTGTACATTTAACTTCTATGAGAAATACCCAATCAGTTTCTCAATTCCAGTTTCATCTTCTTGCAACAGAACAGCCCCAATGCCCAATGTTTGGCATAATTAGGTACAGCCTAAACTGCTGTCGTATTCAGTACAATTTTTAAACTGTCAAATGACTTCTGACACCCCTGTGTCCATTGAAACTTCTTGTTCTTTTTCAATAGTTCAGTCAATGGAGGAACCACTCTGCTAAAATTTGGTACAAATTTCCGGTAAAACCAACTCAGGCCCAGAAATCTCAAAACTTCTCGTTTTGTTGTAGACACGGGGAAATCCACAATAGCATTGACATGTTGTTAGTGTAGAAGTTCCATCTTCGATAAGGCAGCATCCTTATAGGTTAAATCCAGCAAAGTTGAATTTGATTTCACATCTCTCAAAGCCACCTTGCCGTGTCCAATGGAATGGCCTATATATGTAACTTGTGCTTTTGCAAATTCACTTTTTGCCAAGTTCATTACCAAATAAAGTTCCTTGTAGTCGACTAAATAATTCTTCCAGATGTTGTAAATGCTCCTTCCACGTTCAACTGAAAACTATCAAGTTATCAATATAAACAGCACAATTGATCAGCCCTGCAATTACTTTGTCAGTTTTTTAAATGTTGCAGATGCATTTTTCATGCCAAGTAGCATATCTTTAAACTGACACAGTGCATCTGGCATCACTAAAGCCAATATTTCCTTTGCTGTCTCTGATAACCATACTTGCCAATATCATCTCAGTAAGTCAATGATTGTGATAAACTTTGATTGTTCCACTTTCTCAATGCAATCTTCCAACCGTGGTATAGGATATGAATCCACTTTTGTCACCGCATTCACCTTTCAATAGTCCACACACAGGGCAGAATTTTGCCCTTGGTGGATGGGCGGGCCCCACCAGCTTGGCAGCGGGCGGACAGCCGACCCCTGCCACCAAAACAGGGCCCGCCGCCATTTTGAGTGGGTGGGCCAATTAAGAGCACACTGCTTCCTGAGACTAAGTGCTGTCTCAGGGAGATTAGTGACAGTGTAAAAAATTTTAAAAATAGAAAAATAAAAATATTATTAACATGTCCCCCTCATGTGACAATGTCACACGAGATGGGACATGTTAATAAAAACAACATAAACTTTATTAAACTTTTTAAAAACGGTCATGAAACCTCATCCCGCCAGTGGATGAGATTTCATGTATTATCAGGAACCCGCTGGGGCTCCTGGCCTGCCCACCAGCCTTAAGGTTGGACGGGCAGGTCTTTAACAATCTTAATTAGCCTGTCAATGGCCTCAATTGGCCATTGACAGGTCGGTGGGTGGACAGCTGATTTCACTGTCCACCCGCCTTCCTAAAAATTTAAAGAGACCGGGGTGACGTCGGGGGTTCCTCCTGACATCATCCCGCATCATTTTCCTGTCGGTGAGTGGGCTCCGCTCCCAAATCACCGATGGGAAAATCCTGGCCCATGTGTAGCTAAATTCCCAGCTTATTCCCACCAATAGATTTGCATGACTGCAATAACTTCTCCAAATCACTTTGACACTTGTCTGGAAGGTAACTCAATATTACATTTAAATTTTCAAGTACCCCCTCATTATGCAATTTGATTAGAGGAAGATCAATTTCAGAATCCTTCATTTCTACCTCTTTCTCCTTATCTACCACCATTAATACCTCCATTTGTTCCTTTTCCCTGTTAAAGTACATTTAAGCATATTTACATGACACAACCTCTGCTTCCTTCTTCTATCTGGAGTATTTATTAAATAATTTACTTCACTCAGTTTCTTTTCAATCCTGTAAGGCCCACTAAACCTTGCCTTTAACAAGTCACCCAGTATTGGTAACAGACATAACACTTTTTCTCCAGCAACAAAACTAAGAGCTGTAGCTTTCCTATCTGCTTTCACTTTCATCACTTGCTGCGATATCTTTAAATGTTCCCTAGCTAAATCACAATCTTTCTCTGAAGTTTGATACATAATCCAGGAGAGTATTTCCTGAATTTTGACCCACCAATTTCTCATGAATCAATTTCAGTGGTCCCCATATAGACTAATTCAAAAGGACTGAATCCAGTCAATGCATTATGAGCATCCGTAATAGCAAATGACAAGAATGTAATTCCCCTATCCCCAATCCTGTGGATAATCCCGACCATACACCCTCATCATAGTTTTTAGTTTGATGCCATCTTTCCAAAGCACCTTGTGATTCAGGATGGTAAGCTGTTGACTTAACTGTTTTATTTGTGGATCCTTTTTTCTGTAATTCTACCAACTGCCTTGAGTTAAATACCTCAGCTGCATTCTCCTTCATTCTTTCTTCTGAACAACCTTATTAGAGACAGTGTCAGCCAATTGAATTTCAACACCTTCTCCCTGCCTTTTAACTTCCTCTTCTTCCTGTTTCAACCGGTGAGCTGGTGATCTTGTGACCACACTATCTGGAAACAATCCAGGATACTCTTTCTTCAAAACTTCTGTTGAAAACACCTCTACAGGCTGCTCAACTACAATAGGCATCACCCACATCTGTGACCCAGCTATATCATTACCTAAAATAAATTGAACCCCTGCAATGGGCAATTTTTCCACTACTCCAACAATCACCTCACCTGTTTTATACTTACTCTTTAATTTTACCTTCCACAATGGAGTAGGTCCAGCATCTCCATGAAACCCACTTATTATCAGCTGTTCCTGCAATACTCCCTCTGAACAACAAATATCACTATCCCACAACATTAAGGATTGACTAGCCCTTGTGTCTCTTAAAATTCTAATATCTTTACCTACTCCATCCTGTACACATTGAAAGATTTCCCTTCACATACTAAATCTTTCACATACAAAAACATTTCCTCAACCTGCTCCTCAGAACTCTCTTGAGTAAATTGTGAACACATTCCCAATTCCTTTCCTATCGCTGCTTCTTCCTGTTTTGCCTGTACACAAACCACTGGTTTTTCCTGTGCCTGAACTTCAGAATACACAGTGCTTTTACTTCCAGAACTTTTCTGCACCCCAATAATTCCAACAGATTTTCCCTGTAATTTTCAACACTCTGACTTTGTGTGCCCAACTTTATTACAATGAAAACACCTCAATTTTCGAGAGTCACTTCGACCTTCGGCACCTTCCTTTTTAATCTGAGAAAAAACTTCCTAGGAATTTCCACCCACTCTTTCTCTTTCCTGACTACCCACCTTCCTTTCACCTTCCCTCAGGTTTAAAACAGTGACAAAAAAGGGTTTAGCTCTATGAACTAATTCATAATCATCAACTATCTCTGCTGCTTGTCTTATCGTTTGAACTCTCTGTTCCTCCACATGGGTTCTTACTACCGAAGGAATTGAATCTTTAAAATTACTTCTCTAAGAACTGTCTATGTTGTCTCTATCTTTAATGCCCATATCCACTGGTCCAAATTACTTTGTTTTATTCTCTCAAACTCAATATAAGTTTGCCCAGGCTATTTTCTTATATTCTTAAATTTCTGTCCGTATACCTCAGGAACCAACTCATGTGCACTCAAAATAGTGTTTTTTTACCACATCATAATCCACTGACATTTCTTCTGACAGTGAAGCATAAACATTATGTGCTCTACCCACTAACATAGATTGTAACAACAATGTCCAGTTTTCTTGTGGCCATTTCATCTGTTTAGCTCTTCTTCTCAAATTAAATTAGGAATGCCTCCACATCTCTTTCCTCAAACTATGGAAGAGTTGGCACAAATTTAAACATCTCCCCACTGGCTTTTAGGTGAACAGTGTTTTCATCATCAGAACTTTCCTCAACATCTAATGTCTGTTTTTTAAAGCGCAGCTTTTTAAGCTGATACTCTCTGTCTCTTTTCTTCTCTCTCTCTTCCATCGCTAACTTCTCCCTCTGGAGATCAAATTTTCGTATTGCCAATCTTTTTTGAAATAATCTCCCTTTCCTTTCTTTTTCGGCTGCCTCTAGTTCCAGATTTTTTTTTCATTTCCAATTCTTTTTCTTTTTCTTTTGCCTTCAATTCAATTTTTTTTCATTTCCTTCGCTTGTTCAAATTCAAGCCTCTTCATTGTTAACTGAAGTCTCACTGCCTCCAGCTGTGACTCATTAGACTCAGGTATCAATTCCAGTTTTAAATGTTGTGCTATCACTTCAACTACGTCTGCTTTCTTGCTCAGTTCATAGCACCCTCTCCTTTGAACCATAAGGTTGTGGGTTCATGTCCCACTCCCGGAAAACCAAGAACTGTGAATGTACTCGAAAGAGTTACATCTGCTTTCTTTGCCCCTACAGGTAACCTCAACTGCAACTTATCCTCCAACTCTGTTAGCTTACTCTTGGATACTTTTTGTAACCCAGTTGGAGTAATATCTTCTACATCTAAAAAAGTTTTAGTCATGGATGCAGCCATTTCTGCAGTCTTAACATTTTAAAAATCCTTCACACCCACTCCTGAATTCAAAGTGCTTCTCATACTCATAACCTTAAGATTCACCAACTCCAAACCAATCAAGGATTTCAAATATCCCACAAAGAGCCCCCAATTTGTTTTGATGCGGTAGATGTTGTGAGCCAGGCTGATCAAATCCACAAGGGAAACTTGATCACGTGATCAATGATTTTGCAATTTGTATTTTATTCGAGATGCGTGCCCTGAATTCAGTAGTAACAAGTCCACCAAGACTCTAGAGGATTTTCACAAACCTGAATTAAACATTTAATAACAGAAGAAAAGATTTCAAGCACATGCATCGATCTACAAATTATTACTTGAATAACTCATAAAACCCCTAATTAATCTGGCTTCCAGTTACACCCCCATTAAGGCAATGATAAAAAAATAGGTTTTAAACAGATCCAGGCAAATCACCACAATACCCTGGACAGTAGAATTCAAAGTGGCTTTTCACAGCTTCTGTGTCTGCAGGGAGCAGCTTAATGCACAAATACAGGAGGCTTTTCACACTTCTGGTAGATCTCATAAAGCCTTCTCTGACACAAAACCTCATTTCCCACTACACATGTTTCTCTCTTTTAATGCAAATTCCATTGTTCCAATATGTCATTGGAACTTTACCTTTCTCATAATATGAACCTATTCATGGTGCTTATATTACCAGTAACCTTTGCGAAAAATTAACACAATGCTTGGCCTAGTTTCTCTGGCGAGGTGTAACATCCTACCATCTCTTTGAAGTTCAAATTATCCTGATTTCTCTAAAAATGCAAATTCTCCTCACTTCACCTTCTAAAACTTCAGTGATGTTTACATATTTAGCATTTCAAACCGAGCTTATCTTTGGTGAGTCAAAGCCTCCAGACCATCTGCCTGCAATTCAATTAAATCTCACACACGCACATAGAGAGAAACTATCGAAACCCCACTATTAACCGACTTTTACAATAAATCACAATAATATTATGAGAATTACTTTACTTTCATGACAATTCCATGTGCAGAACATTGTTAAAATTCTTTGTTAGTGTTTGTTTTTTTTTGTCCTCATGGTTGAAATTGGCCACCCAAGAACTATGACAGCAGCAGTGTAAAACCAGGCCACTTGGTGCCATTTGTTACTGTCAAAAGTGGTTCCTTAAAAACTTGGTATCACACTGTTTTTGAGATTACAGCCATTGTACAAAATCTGCTCCACTAGCAAGTCACAGAGCTGGTGTGAAATTGCAGCTCTGAGGCTTGATATAAACAGATAATATTAAGTATTCATTCATCCATTTATAATCAATGTGCAGCATGGTACAAAAATAAATTGTACTGCTTGAAACATGGGTTTATTTTTACTAAGCATCTGACACTTACTTGCCAACAGCCATGACCTGCTGAAACATTTTAGTCTCACGCAGGGGGAAGAAAAAACTAACACTGGCCTATTACTGATGATCTGCTTCCCTTCTGCCTCAATTATACCGTAGCCAAGTAATGTAATGTTCGAGCATATTCAACAGCAATGGGTAGAGGCAGTTGTAATTCTGCACACCACTCAGACTGCTGTTGACTGGGGTGAAATTGAGCTCTGTGTATAATAATTTAAACACATGTGTGGAGGTCTGCTTACCAGCCTCCAGAGAAATTACCAATAATGGAAAAGTGTTGAAGGATGGGGATTGAAGAGAAGAAATAATGGCGTCAAGATATGGAGCAGGTTTATTCAGCAAGAAAAGTGCGAACATATAGTGTGCCACACAAAGTCTTCATTAAGTATATATGACAGTTATGTTCTTACTTGTTGATCTCCCAAGACGTTGCAAAGAGGTAGTGATGACCAAGTGCAGTCCTCAGATGAAGTGGGATTAGTGAGCAAAGAATAATTGGACCAGGACACACAGATAGAATTCAGTCCCATTTGAAATTTGTCTTCTTGCTTTTAGATTTTCATTATAAATTCCACATTGATAATGGAGAATGTCTATGTCTGAAGGGCAAAGAATGATTGGCAGGTCTTGCTCTATTATAATTCACTTTACTTACATTTAAACATATTTCAAGCACTATTTGTTAAGTACTTTGCAGAGTACTGGGAATGTAAAAATATTTAAAATGTAAAGCTGTGCAGCATTAAAACATTTCAAACTAATAGCAAAACAGTTTGCTCCAATATTTTCTTTTGAGAATTTGATATAATTGTGGTATTTGCACAAGTCAAGCCTTTTGTCAGACAGTCACATCTCATCTTAGCAGCTTTATTTCAAATAACCTGATGCATATTTAGACTTCAAATTAGGTGACAGTGAGAAAAACTGCTTCCGTGGCTACTTGCAACTTGGTCTCAGGGTTTGAACTATTTTGAAAGTGACGGAATTATTGACCTGGAATTTCCTCAATCCAACTTGAGGATGTTGTACCGAAATCACACTGATCTTACTGACAGCAACTTACACTGTATTTTCCTGTCAATTCCCATTAGCTACATCAGAATGTAAAACAGAAACAAAAATACCTGGAAAACCTCAGCAGGTCTGACAGCATCTGCACATCAACAGAGAGTCATACAGACTGGAAACATTAACTGTGTTCTGCTCCGCAGATGCTGTCAGACCTGCTGAGCTTTTCCAGGTATTTTTGTTTTTGTTTTGGATTTCCAACATCCGCAGTTTTTTGCTTCTATCAGAATGTAAATATCAGCATAAAAAAAGTGCAAGTCAATATAAACAAACAGGGCTGAGGAAAATAAACTACTTCCTTCTTATTCTTCTTTAACTTATTGATAAACTTATAAAATTTAAGGTTTTAACCCATCTAAAGCTCATTTATGCACAATAAATCCAGCATAATTAAGAAAATGCAAATGTGAAAGCTTTTTTTTTAATTTAACAGTATCTGATGTTATGTAAAAACATTCAAAATACAGAAAATACAATGTTGATCTCAGAAAGAATTTTTTTTAAAAAAATTGTATAAACCAGAAATAGTGACCTCAGTCCTGCTGAGCATAAGGTTCTGAATTTAAATATCTGGTTATTCAGAATGAGTGCAGATGCTGTGTAATTGTTGGAAAGTACCATTCACTGGTGTAATTATATGGGGGCGGGGCCATGTCAATGAGCTAAGTGGGGTTTCGCCACACACTGCACACAAGTTGCACAAACAAACAAGGAAATTCCCATGTCGTGGCATCATAGCCCGAAAATGTCATGAATTGGTTACAATTTTTGGGGGGAAAAAACTTATGTTGTTACATCATAGTTACACTTTCCAAGAAATTCTGAATCATTGGCTTAAGGCAAACTAATAGCATTATCATTAGTTATCTGATAATGATTTTTCATATTTACCAATATAAATGCTAATTAATGTGCCAGAATTTACTGTCAAAATAATGGAGAGGCTAATAGTGTTTTATGTTATTTACATGCAAATGCTACAGCAATTTCAGGCAAGGACAGTGTTAGGGACAGGAGAGGGGTTAATTTAAATAATACTAATTTCTCCTCTCACCACCCGCCCATAAACAGAAAGGTGTTTTGATTTGCTTCCCCCTTTATAAGTGGTGGTGTGTTTTCCAACCCCTCAGTTTTGGTATGATCCAATTTTCTATTAATGACCTCACAGCAAATTCGAGATAGGGTCAACTCAAAGGGTTAGTTTATTTGCACACACTCAAACCATGGGAGGAAGGTAGCAATGTTGCCCCCTTTGCATTCATACAGTAAAAGGGGGATATAGAAAATAAAGATTTACAGTGTGGGGACCACAGAGAAAAGGAATATTGTTTCACGTAGGTCCAGAGTCCTGAATCAAAGTCCAATAAGGTATTGCTTCACAGAGGTCAGCAGGTTGAAAACCAATGCTGTATAATTCACTTTTCTGGTAGTGCTGATTTCACAAGATGAGATAGACTCACAGGGATGAATCAGTCTTGTAGGTGATGGTACAGAAATCCCAGCAGAAAGTGTTGATGGGGCCAGGCGTTCAACCTGAGCAGAGCTCATTTCCTGTGATGCTGCTAGTTAGATGGTAAAATGGAAGACTGAGTTTGCAGTACAGAAAGGCAATATAACTGATTCCACCAGCCAAAGGTTCACAACACATGACTCCCAGTTCTCCACGTTGTCTTTGACGAGGGATGTGTATCCCTTGTCTGGGTCCCTGAGATTGTTAAATGTCCCAGCCATTAAGAATTGAACGGAAGGTTATGGGGCCCTTTGTCCTAGCAGGCGAGTAGACTCCACTTGGCCAGACTGGGTTACGAAATGCAGATGGCCTTTCTATGGCTCTCTTTGAATTCGGACTGTGCAGCCCACAGGAGGTTGTTAAGTGTTCCTTCAGAGATAACGAGGGGCAAGTTTATTTGATACTGCCAGGTGTCTCCTTTTGTTCGAGGGTCACAGACAGACATAGCTTCAGCCATTTTAAAAGGTTTTTGTCCAGTTTTTAAAATTTTAGAAATAGCCATGAGTATATCTATATATATTTTATAAAAATATACAGTGTGAGGTCTTAGTCCCCTAATGCAGATTCAAATATCCAAGTTACTGTCTTTGCAACAACAGCATCTTGCTGTCTGGCTCATCACTGTAATGGACTGAATTGTGTAAAGTTGCTGTGTTTGTGCTGTAGACGCAAATTAAACTTGTTACAGAAAGTTACGTCTTGTCTATTCCAGTCTAAGTACTCTTATAACAGCATGATAAGTGTTAAATACTATCAATGAATCACTCTGGCACTAAAAATTAACTATTTCAAGTGTGCAGTTTCAATCTTTCAGACTTTAATTGGTGGAAATTTTAATAACGTAAAATTTTTTTAGTCACTTTTTTGTATTATGACGAAGTAGCAAATAAGAGAAAAGTGGCAGATTCAACACACTATTGGTGGCTAATTTATTGAATGAATGTTTCAGAGATATAACAGTTGGGTCTTCATGTGGTTTCAGAACAAAGAATCCCTTCCTGTACATGACATAGATTTTGCTTTGCACTTGTAATAAGGACTAGTCACTGTATGTAGGAATAATGAACAGAGCATCAAGGTCACCATGACAGCTTCAAGTGTTATGGTGCAGTTGCCATGGCAGCTGTACCTATGGCTCTTTCCTGATTGAACACTGTTTTCCGACTTGGCAGAATAAATGCGTACAAGCCAGCCTTTGTTGGAAACAATGTAAAATATGAAAATGTTCACCATACCCTCAAATAGACATTCACTTTAAGCCAATATTTGAAAAGAAAGTTGTTTTTTTGGAATATGGGGTTGGGGGCAGCAATTCAACCAGCGGTTCAAAAAGATTTGCCCGTTTATTCAAGTTCAGCAAAAAAAGAACCTAAAACATTACTTGATTGCAAATGTTTGTGGCAGTTAAAATAAACTCAACTATTTTTGAAGCTGACTGCTAGTAATTTCTG
Source organism: Cetorhinus maximus (assembly GCF_964194155.1). Taxonomy (NCBI): domain Eukaryota; kingdom Metazoa; phylum Chordata; class Chondrichthyes; order Lamniformes; family Cetorhinidae; genus Cetorhinus; species Cetorhinus maximus. The sequence continues at coordinate 101,665,379 of NC_135896.1, forward strand.
ATGCTCACAGTTGTTTCCTGTTCTACACTTAAATCATATTTGAAAGGCTCACACAGTGACCAGGGCATGGGGATCTTGTCAACATTCCCAGATGAAACTCAGAGAGCCAGGAAAAAACCAACTTATTAACTATTCACACAGAAACGGCACATTTGTGACAACAGCAAACTTCACTGCTGTGGAAAATTGATGTTGTACTGAAAGCTTTCTAAAGCTTATTAGTTTAAGTCATTAACACTTCGAAGTTTGAAAACAAACCCACAAGAGTAATATCCTAAACTGAACATATTAATTAGTAGACAGTTATGCAGTGGTAAGTGTGCAAACTTCCTGCTGATACAGCCCCCTGAGGGGGCTTGGCAGGGTAGATGCTGGGAGGATGTTTCCCATCATAGGGGAATCTAGAATTCAGGGAAACAGGTTTCAACTAAGGAATCTTCCATTTAAGTTGGAGGTGAGGAGAAATTTCTTCTCTCTGAGGGTCATTAGACTTGGGATTCCCTTCTCCAAAGGGCAGTGAAGGCTGGGTCATTGAATATAGAATCACAGAATCACACAGTGCAGAAGAGGCCCTTCGGCCCATCGAGTCTGCACTGACACGTGAGAAACACCTGGCCTACCTACCTAATCCCATTTACTAGCACTTGGCCCATAGCCTTGAATGTTATGATGTGCCAAGTGCTCATCCAGGCACTTTTTAAAGGATGTGAGGCAACCCGCCTCCACCACCCTCCCAGGCAGTGCATTCCAGACCGTCACCACCCTCTGGGTAAAAAGGTTTTTCCTCACATCCCACCTGCCCCTCACCTTGAACTTATGTCCCCTCATGACTGACCCTTCAACTAAGGGGAACAGCTGCTCCCTATCCACCCTGTCCATGCCCCTCATAATCTTGTACACCTCGATCAGGTCGCCCCTCAGTCTTCTCTGCTCCAATGAAAACAACCCATGTCTATCCAACCTCTCTTCATAACTTAAATGTTTCATCCCAGGCAACATCCTGGTGAATCTCCTCTGCACCTTCTCCAGTGAAATCACATCCTTCCTATAATGTGGTGACCAGAACTGCACACAGTACTCCAGCTGTGGCCTCACCAAGGTTCTATACAACTCCAACATGACCTCCCTACTTTTGTAATCTATGCCTCGATTGATAAAGGCGAGTGTCCCATATGCCTTTTCACCACCCCACTAACATGCCCCTCCGCCTTCAGAGATCTATGGACACACACGCCAAGGTCCCTTTGTTCCTCAGAACTTCCTAGCATCAGTCCATTCATTGAATACTTCCTTGTCAAATTACTCCTTCCAAAGTGTATCACCTCACACTTTTCAGGGTTAAATTCCATCTGCCACTTATCTGCCTATTTGACCATCCCGTCTATATCTTCCTGTAGCCCGAGACACTCAAACTCACTGTTAACCACCCGGCCAATCTTTGTGTCATTCCAGGCTGAGTTGGACAGATTTTTGATCTACACGGGAGTCAGGGGTTATGTGAGGGGCAGGCAGGAAAATATGCTTTTTATTCATTTTATGGGATGTGGGCATCACTGGCTGGGCCAGCATTTATTGCCCATCCCTAATTCCCCTTGAAAGGTGGTGATGAGCTGCCCTCTTGGAGGAACGGCGATACATTTCTAAATCAGGATGGTGAGTGCCTTGGAGGGGAACTTCCAGGTGGTGGTGTTCCCATGTGTCTGCTGCCTTTGTCCTTCTAGATGGTAGTGGTTGTGGGTTTGGAAGGTGCTGTCTCAGGACCCTTGGTGAATTCCTGCAGTGCATCTCGTAGATGGTACACACTGCTGTTACTGTGCGTTGGTGGTGCAGGGAGTGAATGTTTGTGGATGTGGTGCCAATCAAGGGGGCTGCTTTGTCCTGGACAGTGTCCAGCTTCTTGAGTGTTGTGGGAGCTGCACTCATCCAGGCAAGTGGGGAGTATTCCTTCACACTCCTGACTTGTGCTTGGTAGATGGTGGACAGGCTTTGGGGAGTAAAGTGGTGAGTTACTCACCACAGGATTCTTAGCCTCAGACCTACTCTTGTAGCCACAGTATTTATATGGCTAGTCCAGTTCAGTTTCTGGTCAATGGTAACCCCCAGGATGTTGATAGTGGGGGATTCATTGATGGTAATGCCATTGAACATCAAGGAGTGATGGTTGGATTCTCTCTTGTTGGAGGTGGTCATTGCCTGACACTTGTGTGGTGCGAATGTTACTTGCCACTTGTCAGCCCAAGCCTGGATATTGTCCAGGTCTTACTGCATTTGGACATGGACTGCTTCAGTATCTGAGGAGTCACGAATGATGCTGAACATTGTGCAATCATCAGCGAACATCCCCACTTCTGACCTTATGATGGAAGGAAGGTCATTGATGAAGCAGCTGAAGATGGTTGTGCCAAGGACACTACCCTGAGGAACTCTTCAGTGATGTCCCGGGACTGAGGTGACTGACCTCCAGCAACCACAACCATCTTCCTTTATGCTGGGTATGACTCCAACCAGCAGAGAGTTTTCCCCTGATTCCTGTTTTGCTAGGGCTCCTTGATGTCACACTTAGTTAAACGCTGCATTGCTGTCAAGGGCAGTCACTCTCACCTCACCTCGGGAGTTCAGCTCTTTAGCCATGTTTGAATCAAGGAGCTGAGTGGCCCTGGCCGAAACTGGGCATCAGTGAGCAGGTTATTTTTGTTTTATTCTTTCCTTCATGGGAGTCAACCACATTGCTGTCAGCCAGACCAGGTAGGAAATTAGTGAACCAGGTAGGATTTTACAACAATCATTATGTGGTCATTATCAGACTTTCAACTTGAGATTTTTTTTTAAACTCAAATTTCAACATGTGCCATGTTGGGATTCGAACCCAGGTCCCTAGAGTATTACTCTGCAATACTAGTCTGTGATAATACCACTATGCCACCACATAGTGCTGCTTGATAGCACTCTTGATGACCTCTTCCATCACTTTACTGATGATTGGGAGTAGGCTGATGGGTGGTAATTGGCCAGGTTGGATTTGTCCTGCTTTTTCTGTACTTGGGCAGCTATGTCCTTCAGGACCCAGCCAGCTTGGTCTGTAGTGGTGCTACCAAGCCAGTCTTGGTGATGGACATTGAAGTCCCCCATCCAGAGTACATTCTGTGCCCTTACCACCCTCACTGCTTTCTCCAACATGGTTCAACATGGAGCAGCACTGATTCATTGGCAGATGTGGGGGGTGGTACATGATAATCAGCAGGAGGTTTGCTTGCCCGTGTTTGACCTGATGCTGTGAGACTTCATGGGGTCTGGAGTCGATGTTGAGGACTCCCAGGGCAACTCCCTCCCGACTGTATACCACTGTACCACCACCTCTGCTGGGTCTGTCCTGCTGGTGGGACAGGACATAACCAGGGATGGTGATGGGGGTGTCTGGGACATTATCCGTAAGGTATGATTCTGTGAGGATGACTATGTCAGGCTGTTGCTTGACTAGTCTGTGAGACAGGTCTCCCAATTTTGACACCAGCCCCCAGATGTTAGTAAGGAGGACGTTGCAGGGTTGACAGGGCTGAGTTTGCTGTTGATATGAAAACCATAGAAACATTGAAAATAGGAGCAGGAGTAGGCCATTCGGCCCTTCGAGCCTGCTCCACCATTCATTATGATCATGGCTGATCATCCAACTCAATATCCTGCTCCCACTTTCTCCCCATATCCTTTGATCCCTTTCGCCCCAAAAGCTATATCTAACTCCTTCTTGAAAACATACAATGTTTTGGTCTCAACTACTTTCTGTGGTAGTGAATTCCACAGACTCACCACTCTCTGGGTGAAGAAATTTCTCATCTCAGCCCTAAATGGCCTACCCCATATCCTCAGACTGTGACCCCTGGTTCTGGACTCCCCCACCATCGGGAACATCCTTCATGCATCTTCCCTGTCTAGTCCTGTTAGAATTTTATAGGTTTCTATGAGATTCCCCCCTCATTCTTCTGAACTCCAGCGAATATAATCCTAATCGACTCAATTTCTCCTCATATGTCAGTCCCGCCATCTCAGGAATCAGTCTGGTAAACCTTCGCTGCACTCTCTCTGTAGCAAATACATCCTTTCTCAGATAAGGAGACCAAAACTGCACACAATATTCCAGGTGTGGTCTCACCAAGGCCCTGTATAATTGCAGCAAGACATCCCTGCTCCTGTACTCGAATCCTCTGGCTATGAAGGCCAACATACCATTTGCCTTCTTTACCGCCTGCTGCACCTGCATGCTTACCTTCAGCGACTGGTGTACGAGGACACCCAGGTCTCGTTGCACATTCTCCTCTCTCAATTTATAGCCATTCAGATAATAATCTGCCTTCCTGTTTTTGCTACCTACCAAAATGGATAACCTCACATTTATCCACATTATACTGCATCTGCCATGCATTTGCCCACTCACTCAGCTTGTCCAAATCACACTGAAGCATCTCTGCATCCTCCTCACAGCTCACCCTCCCACCCAGCTTTGTGTCATCTGCAACTCTGGAGATATTACATTCAGTTCCCTCATCTAATTCTATATTATTAATATATATATGTATATATTTTGGCTCCACTCTGGATTTTGAAGGTGTCTGTTTCAGATCCCCTGCTCAATTTCTCAGGACTGTCCTGGGTGGGTCAGGTACCTTGTTCCTTCTTGTTGGAGTGAGAGATTTAAATGATGCCAATTCATTTCTGTTTGAGTTGGTTAATTTACAGGTGGTGGCAAATTAAGCTGCTGCTGATGAAAATTTGCAACATTCCTACATAAGAATATGAGAAGTAGGAGTAGGAGCAGGCCATTAATATATATATTGTTAATATATATTGTGAATAGCTGGGGTCCCAGCACTGTTCCCTGCGGTACCCCACTAATCACTGCCTGCCGTTCGGAAAAAGACCCATTTATTCCTACTCTTTGTTTCCTGTCTGCCAACCAGTTTTCTATCCATCTCAATACACTACCCACAATCCTATGCAGTTTAATTTTACACACCAATCTCTTATGTGGGACTTTGTCAAAAGCCTTCTGAAAGTCCAAATAAACCACATCCACTGGCTCTGGTGCCTAGCTCAATGCCAGGTGATCCATCCAGTTTAATTCCTTTTAGTATTTTTAGCAGTTTCATACAACTGAATGGCTTGCTAGGCCATTGCAGAGGGCATTTAAGAGTCAACCATGTTGCCGTGGGTCTGGAGTCACACACAGGCCAGACCAGGTGAGATTTCCTTCCCTAAAGGGCATTGAAGGAACCAGGAGGGTTTTTACATCACTGGTTTTATTGCCATCATTACACTTACAACTACAATTCACCATCTGCTGTGGCAGGATTTGAACCTGGGTTCCCAGAGCATTGACTGGGTCGTTGGATTACTAGTCCAGTGACAATACCACTACCTCACCGTCTCCCCTGGCCACACTCAGATCAGCCACGATCTTACTCAAAGACGGAACAGTCTGGATGGGCCAAATGGCCTGCTCCTACTCCTACTTCTCATATTCTTATGTAGGAATGTTGAAAATTTTCATCAGCAGCAGCTTAATTTGCTGCCACCTGTAAATTAACCAACTCAAACAGAAATGAATTGGCATCATTTAAATCTCTCACTCCAACAAGAAGGAACAAGGTACCTGACCCACCCAGGACAGTCCTGAGAAATTGAGTAGGGGAATCTGAAACAGAACCTTCAAAATCCCGAGTGGAGCCAAGCAAGGCTTGGATAGCCTTGGATAGCCCCCATCCTATTTACAATCTACCTGACACTGGCTATTCACCTCATCAAAGATCAACTGCCCTCTGGTGTCAGTATTAAATACCATCTTGATGGAAAACTTTAACCTCAGGTGCCTCCATGCTAAAATTAAACTGACCACCGTAGATATACAATGTACACTTTGTGGATGACAGCAGTGTCATTGCCAACTCTGCACCAGACTTTCAAGCGACTCTCGATCTCTTCAATTTTGCATACGTGAAATTCAGCCTGTCCTTGAGTGTTGCCAAAGCAAATCTCATATCAACCCACACCTGGTCAGCCAAATATTCCACCTCCCATATCAGCTGCACCAGCTCGATCTTCTACAACTTAGTGCAGCGAGTATCTGACATCAAAGACCACTGAAAGTCAACAAAGTCCACATGTACAGATCAGTTGTCATCACCACACTCCTGTGCCGCAGTGAGACCTGGATTATGTATCAGCGACACATCAGAGCGCTGGAGAAATTCCATCAGCAATGCCTCCACCACATCCTCCGGATTTAATGAGAGGCCCATCGACAGATAGCTAGTGTCCTTCTAGAAGCCAGCTCCACAACAGAATAAGGGTAATATAAGTCCCATCAGGCAGATTCTAGTCCTTCCGTGCCCCACCATTCCAGATCTTGCTGGAGAAGGGGAGACTTACTTCATCAGCCCACTAACAGCATCATCATTCCCCGAAATGTCAGTTATACCTTTATGGAGATGCCAGTTTTAAACCAAGGAGGAAAGGAAACATCAGGAGATTGAGTCCCATCAGACAACCCTGTGCATCGTCTAGGGGCTTTCTATAAAGGCAACACTGAGAGTTGCACAAGCAGATCTCCAGGAAAGGAAGGTGTGGGGGAAAGGGTGGGGGGAATGGGAAAAAAATAGTAATAATTGCTATTGCTACAAAAGAGATCTGTTGGCAGTTCAGTAAATAGGAAACTATTAATGTATGAAAAAGTACAAAGAGTCAATTAAAAATTGAGTTATCTTCTAAAAGATTTGTAATATAGTTCTCAATTTCAATATGCATCCAGTTATTTTAATCTGGTTGAATATTCAATGTTCCTAAATCCCTTTGTATAATGATTAATCAATCATTGTTACACATTTAAATACTCATCAAATTACCTTGGATTAAAGTTTCACTTTGGAGGTAATTCTGAAGCCAGTTTTTATATAGAGCTTTCGTGAGACTGCGTTTGGAGTGCTGTGCACAGTTTCATCTTCTTATCTAAGGAAGGGTATATTTGTCTTAGAGAGGGTACATTAAATGTTCACCAGATTGATTTCCGGGATGAGAGAGGCTGGGATGAGAGAGGCTGGGATGAGAGAGGCTGGGATGAGAGAGGCTGGGATGAGAGAGGCTGGGATGAGAGAGGCTGGGATGAGAGAGGCTGGGATGAGAGAGGCTGGGATGAGAGAGGCTGGGATGAGAGAGGCTGGGATGAGAGAGGCTGGGATGAGAGAGGCTGGGATGAGAGAGGCTGGGATGAGAGAGGCTGGGATGAGAGAGGCTGGGATGAGAGAGGCTGGGATGAGAGAGGCTGGGATGAGAGAGGCTGGGATGAGAGAGGCTGGGATGAGAGAGGCTGGGATGAGAGAGGCTGGGATGAGAGAGGCTGGGATGAGAGAGGCTGGGATGAGAGAGGCTGGGATGAGAGAGGCTGGGATGAGAGAGGCTGGGATGAGAGAGGCTGGGATGAGAGAGGCTGGGATGAGAGAGGCTGGGATGAGAGAGGCTGGGATGAGAGAGGCTGGGATGAGAGAGGCTGGGATGAGAGAGGCTGGGATGAGAGAGGCTGGGATGAGAGAGGCTGGGATGAGAGAGGCTGGGATGAGAGAGGCTGGGATGAGAGAGGCTGGGATGAGAGAGGCTGGGATGAGAGAGGCTGGGATGAGAGAGGCTGGGATGAGAGAGGCTGGGATGAGAGAGGCTGGGATGAGAGAGGCTGGGATGAGAGAGGCTGGGATGAGAGAGGCTGGGATGAGAGAGGCTGGGATGAGAGAGGCTGGGATGAGAGAGGCTGGGATGAGAGAGGCTGGGATGAGAGAGGCTGGGATGAGAGAGGCTGGGATGAGAGAGGCTGGGATGAGAGAGGCTGGGATGAGAGAGGCTGGGATGAGAGAGGCTGGGATGAGAGAGGCTGGGATGAGAGAGGCTGGGATGAGGAGGGTGGGATGAGGAGGGTGGGATGAGAGGGTGGGATGAGAGAGGGTGGGATGAGAGAGGCTGGGATGAGAGAGGGTGGGATGAGAGAGGGTGGGATGAGAGGGCTGGAATGAGAGGGCGGGATGAGAGGGCGGGATGAGAGGGCGGGATGAGAGGGCGGGATGAGAGAGGCTGGGATGAGAGAGGGTGGGATGAGAGGCTGGGATGAGAGGCTGGGATGAGAGGCTGGGATGAGAGGCTGGGATGAGAGGCTGGGATGAGAGGCTGGGATGAGAGGCTGGGATGAGAGGCTGGGATGAGAGGCTGGGATGAGAGGCTGTGATGAGAGGCTGGGATGAGAGGCTGGGATGAGAGGCTGGGATGAGAGGCTGGGATGAGAGGGCTGGGATGAGAGGCTGGGATGAGAGGCTGGGATGAGAGGCTGGGATGAGAGGCTGGGATGAGAGGCTGGGATGAGAGGCTGGGATGAGAGGGCGGGATGAGAGGCTGGATGAGAGAGGCCGGGATGAGAGGCTGGATGAGAGAGGCCGGGATGAGAGGGCGGGATGAGAGGCTGGGATGAGAGGCTGGGATGAGAGGCTGGGATGAGAGGCTGGGATGAGAGAGGCCGGGATGAGAGGGCGGGATGAGAGGCTGGGATGAGAGGCTGGGATGAGAGGCTGGGATGAGAGGGCGGGATGAGAGGGCGGGATGAGAGGCTGGGATGAGAGGCTGGGATGAGAGGCTGGGATGAGAGGCTGGGATGAGAGGGCTGGGATGAGAGGCTGGGATGAGAGGCTGGGATGAGAGGGCTGGGATGAGAGGCTGGGATGAGAGGCTGGGATGAGAGGCTGGGATGAGAGGCTGGGATGAGAGGCTGGGATGAGAGGCTGGGATGAGAGGCTGGGATGAGAGGGTGGGATGAGAGGGTGGGATGAGAGGGTGGGATGAGAGGGTGGGATGAGAGGGTGGGATGAGAGGGTGGGATGAGAGAGGGTGGGATGAGAGAGGGTGGGATGAGAGAGGGTGGGATGAGAGAGGGTGGGATGAGAGGCTGGGATGGGAGGCTGGGATGAGAGGCTGGGATGAGAGGCTGGGATGACAGGCTGGGATGAGAGGCTGGGATGAGAGGCTGAGATGAGAGGCTGGGATGAGAGAGGCTGGGATGAGAGAGGCTGGGATGAGAGAGGCTGGGATGAGAGGCTGGGATGAGAGAGCGGGATGAGAGAGCGGGATGAGAGGGCTGGGATGAGAGGGCTGGGATGAGAGGGCTGGCCGATGAGGAGAGGTTGAGTAGAATGTTCCAATTCCAACTGGAGTTTAGCAGAATGAGAAGTGACCACATTGAAACATATGCAATTCTCAGAGGGTTTGAGAAGCTCGATGCTGAGAGGCTGATTACCTTGGCTGCGAATTCTGGAACTAGGGTTCATAGCTGCAGGATAAGAGTTTGGCCATTTTGGACTGTAAAGAAGAAACTGCTTGGCTCAGAGGATCATCTTTGGAACTGTCTACCCCGGGGAGGGGAGCTGTGGATGATCAGTTAATGAGTTTATTCAAGACAGAGACCAAGAGATTTTTGGGCATGAAGGGAATCATGGGATGCGAGGATAGAGTAGGAAAGCGAGGCTGATGTTATTCAGCCACGATCCTACTGGATGGTAGAGTAGGCTCAAGGGGGTATAGCCATTTATGCTGCAATTTCTTCTCTTCTTAAATTGCACCCATTTTGACAAGTGTTTTCTTTTCTGAGTTTCCACTCGAACTCATTTGCATATTGACCAATGTATGAACGGCAGCAAAACCAGCAGAATTGCGCAGCATTTTAAAAAGTAATTTTAAAAGAAACTGCTTTAAAATATCCCTTAACATGTTTAAGAGTGGCAGCTTGGTGTGATTTGATTAATACAAAAATATTACAGAAACGGCATTTGCAACCTGTCAATCCATCTCCTGTGCATCACTCAATTTTAAATGACTGAAAGTGACTTTTCAAAATATACATAACTATTTTCTCGTTAGATTAGGGGACATCAGTAAATTTCTCCGTACATTTTGAGAGGTTTCATTGGAGACCTTTCAAAACATACCCAGTACCCTAAAGATCCAGCTTGATTATTAAAGTTTCCTCGATGGCCAGTGAACAAGTGCTACTGAGAGAGGCTCCCTATGGTGACTAATTCATCCTGGGGGTGTGACCAGTTTTGTTGGTGGGGCCTGGTTTTAACTCCTTATTTTAAAATGAAAAAAATCACTGAAACTCTAGCGCTGTTCTCAATTTGTGCTTAAAATTCCGTGACTTTTTACACCAGTTACAATCAATATCAGGGGAATTTAACTAAAAAAAAGTCCAGCCACAGAAATTTCCGGCTCTTATGTATAATTCTTAGGGCAGCTGAGATGAAAATAGCTTAGAACTGCCTCCCTAACTTTTAGATTAATTTACTGTATTACTAATTCACTCAATAAGAAATTGATTCATGCTTAGTGCTGCTGTACATGATTTTTTTTACATCGCTTTTAAGATGTTAAAAAAAATTCTGCTTTACTCAGGCAAAATTATTTGTATTACTGTTTACATATGATCAGAATTATTTTCCCTGTTGAGGTTTACAGATAGTCCTCTATTGTGTCACATGTGGGGTTGGAATCAGTCCAAAACTGGTCAAATCCCTGATCTCTATCACTCAACTTTTGTTTTCCAATTCCATATCAGTACAATCTCACACTGGCACTAATTTGGATGCATATCAGTCTAACACGCAGATCCATAATCTTCCCATACTGACAAATGTATTTCTTATGACTTATTAGCCACTTGACCCAGTCTTCAACAGCATCTTTCTCCAAATCAAATTGTTTGTGCATGGACAGTGTATGTACGTGCAGACTCACAGGCTCTGAGGAACTATTTGCCTTGATAACAAGGCTCCTGTTCCACATCTTAGCACAAGATGACATCTGAGTCATGCCCAAGAATTCATTATTGGCCTAACGGAGTTTGGATTCAGACAAACCACTTAATCTAAATAATTATGTTTGTATACCCCAAAGTGAGCTACACTATCTCAGTTTATATTGTCCGTTAATTCAGAGTGATTTAACTGCACAACTGGAATGTAACATGGATATGCTAATTCCACAAACTGACATTTAGTATTATTCTGAAGAAAGGAGAAACTGGACTGATTAGACTGCTGTATAACTGACTAATCTGCAGGTGGAGATCCTATTATTTGTTATCTGTGTTAAATTTATGTAATGCCACCAATTGACAGGTAACAGATACAGTTTGAAACCATGGTCCATTCCTCTGGTATTAAGTGTGAGAGGCCCAATGTCCAAATGAAGTGCACACCAGAACAGGGGTTACGTTTCACCATGGAGATCGCCAGACAATCTGAGGTTGGTCTGTGAATGCACATGCTTATTGTGCCCTCCTGGTGGCACTGAAGGCAGTGAGAAAGTGCCAGCTTCTGATTGGCTGGCAAATCTCAACAGGCGAGACCCCCGTTACCAGGATCCTGAACACTGGGGAGGGCCTGACAGTGGCTACTTGAGAGGACCCAATACAGTCAGACCGCCCCCATAGAACTGAAGGGGGTTCCCTGCTGGTTGCCCGGCCAGTGGGCACAGCCCCTGTCAATCAATTAAACTCAGCCCAAAGAGTTAATTTTATTCATTCAAGAGATGTGGGCATCGTTGGCTAAAGCAGCATTTATTGCCCATCCCTAACTGCCCTTGAGAAGGTGGTGGTGAGCTGCCTTCTTGAACCGCTGCAGTCCATGTGGGGTGGGTACACCCACAGTGCTGTTAGGAAGGGATATAGAAAGATTAAGTACGTGGGCAAAAAGTTGGAAGATTGGGTATTGGAGTAATTGTGGTTTTGGGAAATGTAGGACTGTAGCTTTAAGAATAATCCTGTGTTGTAAGATCACACGGGTGGGCAGCCTAACTCCACCACCGAAACGGGCCCGTCGCTATTTTGAGTGGGCGGGCCAATTAAGGCCCCGCCCAGCGGCCTGCACGACGGGAAGCGCTATGTGCTATGCGCTCCCTGTGCCGGGGGGTGGGGCGGGGGGAGGGATTCCCCAGCTGTCAGAGTGCGCTCTTTCACACATGCACACGACAGAGCACACATCTCCCTGAGACTAAGTGCTGCCTCAGGGAGATCGCTGAAAGTTTAATAAACCTAAAAAAATAGCAAAATAAAAAATGTATTAACATGTCCCCCTCATGTGACAATGTCACACGAGATGGGCCATGTTAATAAATATTACATAAAGTTTATTAAAGCTTTTAAAAACAGACATGAAACCTCATCCCGCCAGTGGATGAGGTTTGATGTATTATCAGGAGCCCGCTGGGGCTCCTGGCCTGTCCGCCAGCCTTAAGGTTGGACAGGCAGGTCTTTAATTACCTTAATGATCCTGTCAATGGCCTCAGTTGGCCATTGACAGGGCGGCGGGCGGACAGCTGATTTCGCTGAGCCCCCGCCTTCCTGAATATTTAAATGGGGCGGGATGATGTCCGGGGTTCCTCCCAATGTCATCCCGGGTCATTTTCCCATCAGCGAGCGGGCCCCGCCCCCAAATCGCCAACGGGAAAATTCTGGCCATGGAGTTTGATGCACACGTGTAGCTGCTGTTGCTGCCTTGTAAATAAAATTAAATGTTTCCACTAAGAAAAGTTGTCTGAAGGTCAACTCTTTAACCAGTGTAAAGTGGGGAAATGTGATCTTGTCCACTTTGGCAGGACAAGTAGAAAAGTGACATAGTATTTAACTAGAGAGAAACTGCAGAATGCTGTGTACAGAGGGATCTGGATACCTTCGTATGAATCAGAAAAAAATATGCAGATACAGCAATTAATTAGGAAGGCAACTGGAATTCTGTTTTTTATTGCAAGGGGAGCGGAGTATTAAAGTATGGAAGTTTTGTTACAACTATAGGGGGCATTGGTGAGACCACACCTAGAGTACTGTGTACAGTTTAGATCTCCTTATTTAAGGGGTGATATACTGGCATTGGAGGCAGTTCAGAGAAGATTCACTTGGTTGAATCATGTGTTGAAGGGTTGTCTTGTGAGAAAAGGTTTAGCAGGATGGGCCTATACTCATTGGAGTTTTAAAGAATGAGAGGCGATTTTATTGAGGTATATAGGATTCCGAGGGATCTTGACAGGCTGGATGTTGGGAGGATGTTTCCTCTCGTCAGGAATCTAGATCTAGGGCGTACAGTTTCAGAATAAGAGGTTTTTCATTTAAGATGGAAATGAGGAGGAATTTGTTATCTCAGAAAGTTATTAATCTCTGGAATTCTCTCCTCCGGAGAGCAGTGGGGGCTGGGTCATTGAATATATTTAAGGCTGAGTTAGACAGGTTTTTGATCTACAAGGGAGTCAAGGGTTAAGGGGGGCAGACAGAAAAGCTGAATTGAGGCCATAATCAGGTTAGCAATGGCAGAGCAGACTTGAGGGGCCGAATGGCCTACTCCTGCTCCTATTTCTTATGTTTTAAATGCTTTAAAAGTTTACTGTTGCTTATCTAATGCCATATATTTTAATTTAGTTTCCCAATCTACGTTAGCCAACCCGCCCTCACATCTACCCAGTTTGCTTTGTTCAGATTTAAGACCCAAGTTTCTGACTTAAGAAAGTAATTTTCAAACTCAGTGTAAAATCCCATCATATTGTGATCACTCTTCCACAGAAGTTCCTTTACTATAAGGCTGTTAAGTAACCTTGTATTCCTGCACAATACTAGATTTGACATTGTCTTTCTCCTTGATGGTTCCTTGACATTCTGATCTAAAAACTATATTGAATGCATCCATGAACTTGTCCTCCACAGTAGTTTGCCCAGTCTCTGAGGGATACTGAATTACCCTTGCTCCATTCACCTTTAATTTCCTGATTTATACTCTGTACAACAGTACAATTACTGGTAAGGGTGTTGGGTAATAAACAACTCCCACCAATGTTTTCTGCCACATCATGTTTCTCAGCTCCATCCAAAATGATGCTATGGGCTGAATTTTACCAGTCTTTTGGGATGCACTGGGAGGCAGTAAGGTGGGAAGACTGGGAAAATGGCAGGGAAGGCAGTGGGTGATGTGCCAGTTGTCTTCCTGCTGCCATGTCATTTTGCCAGTGGCGGGAAAGGTGGGAGGTGGCCTGCCCATAGCCCAGCTGAGCCACTTATGTGGGTAATTAATGGCCTCTTCTCACCTCCACTACCATTTTACTGGCACTTTGGAGCCCTCCATCATGTGGTGAGACCACGAGATAAAACCTGGTGGCCTCCCAGCAGGTCAAGAAGTTGAGGGGGGGGGAATCTCCTTTTCAGGCAATCTTTGGCCAACAGATGCCGCCCCCCATGCTGGCAATGGCTACCCCAACAACAATGGCGCTGTCTGTCCTCACCACCCCACGAACCCCCATCCCTTTAGGCCAGGGTCTGCCTGACCGGCCTTGGCACCCCCCCATTTGCCACATACCAGACTTTGAGGGCACCCAGCCATCGATGCACCCTCATTCTCTGGGTGCAGCCCCAGAAAACGTCGCCTTTCGCCGTGATGCTGCTGAAGCTGCTGAGCTGCTAGGCCTGGGCCCGAAGCTCTTGAGAATGTCTTCCAGAGGCTGTGTGTGACCTGTCCACTGTTGGCAAATAGCCATTGCAGGAGCAAAATGTCTCTCCGCTGCCTCCTTAAATATTTTAATTGTCTTCCCGCCACTATGTGCATCCTGCCAACAAGGCTCCCAACTCACCCCTGGGGAAGACAGAACGAGGTGGAAAAACATCAGAATACCAGCCCATTTTCCCAGCCTCCCTACTTCCTAGCCCACCTCCAGCAGCCTGGGAAAACTTCTCCTATGTTTTGTTTCTCGAATCCTCTCTTTTAAAATAATACCTGCCCCGTGTATGTTTGCACCATGCCACATGCCATTGTCGGAGGAGAGAGCACCTCCGAGGTCACTGTTAGTGATCACCTTTGCTTCTTCCCTAACCCCTTTCTGATGATGTCACCCTTGTGCCTAGCAGACCCTTTTGATTGGTCAAATGAAATGAGGAAGTCACCAAGTGAGGAATTGCAGTTGTGATCCTGTGTCCCACCACAGCTTAGGGTCGCAGCTGATGTAATAATTCAGCATCGTGCCGGATGCAACTCATTCACCATCAGATAATTCCTGCAAATAGTGTCAAAACTCACATTGTTCAAGTTGTATTCGCTGTATAAATGTGCTAGGAAAATAATTGTTCCATCTTCACCTTTATTATCTAAGGGTGGTTATTTTACAGATCAATTCAATTTTCGAAGTTTCGCATAAAGCTTTTCGATAATAGAGTAATGTTAACAGTTTCCCTTGAAACACTTACAGAAATGTACATTTCCAGCTCCGAATTCATTAAAATACACTGGGCGGAAACGTCCCAGAATTGCACTGACTGCAGTAGCGGGCGGGAAAAAGGACGTTTTACCCATTGGCTGCAATGCTGGCTTTTTGCCTCATTAATTATGCAGCCACAGGAAACACGCCATCTCGCTGGTGGGCGGACTCTGAATCGCCCGCCACACCGTTACCACACCATTACCACACCGTTACCACACTCCAGGTACCATGTCTAATCTGCAGCCACGCACACAGTTCTCAATGCTGGCAGCCCAGGACTGCACCAGTGAAGACCATGGCCCTGAAAGCCAGGAAGAGTTCAGTGGCCCATCCCTGGAATGCCAATTGGGGGCTCGCTGTGATGTCCTCCACCCCTGCTCTGGCCACAGGAGGTCCAATAATCAAAGCACTCCGGCTTGGGAGGCGATGGCAGTGGTGGTCAGTGCCAACGCTACACAGGAGAGGTTGGCCATCCACTGCAGAAAGAGGATGAATAATTTCATCCGTGCAGCCAGGGTAAGGCAACCATCTCATCACTCTGAACTCACACTCACAAGCCCATCACACATTCACTGGCATCTCACTCACTGCCAGCTCAAGGGACATCACCATTCACTCCCTCACACACGCTCTCACATCTCCATCTGGCCTCATCTCCTCTGGGAGATTGATTTCTCAGCCCTCACCACCTTGAGGCCATATGGGACCCTACACACACTCTGGGTTACCCCCCTTCCCCAGTACAGCCCTCACCCTACAGCCTCTTCCCTTGCCTGAGGCCACTTCTCCCCCTTCCCCAAGCTCTAGCCCTGCAGCCATTGAAAAGCCCCCCCCTGCCTTACGGCTGGTCTGGTAGGTAGAGACCTGCCCTTTACCCCCCCTAAAAGTGATGTGGTGCTGCCTGTGGAGCCTGGCGCTGGTGACTGCGAGTGCTGCCCGAAGCAAGGGAGGCAAACAAACCTCGAAGTCCCGAGTGAAGTGCAGCTGGCCAGGTGCATGTTGCGTATGTACAGTTGTGAAACAGGTCGATGTAGAATCATGCCCGGATGATCCAGTGTGGGGGCATGTTTCTGGCAGGTAAGGATTATAATGATATGCGGATATATTAAAATGAAGTTCCCAATGTCCAGCGGTGGGCCATCTGACCCACCATTGACAGGTGGATCAGACAATTACAAACTGGTTTACAATGTCGCGAAACTGATTTTTAGCCTTCCCACCATATTGTCCACTCGTACCCGCCATGGTGCCCAACGCCAATGGGGACAGAAAATTCCGGCCAATATGTAGAACAAAATATTCACAGTTATTCTCAGAACATACCTTCAGAGACACACAAATGTATTTCTACAACCTTTATTTAGCAAATAGATTTTACTATAGTTCACAGGAAGTTAATGGATGCTATGTAACACATTTATAAATTTGTATTTTTGACACAAGCTGTATGGGAGCTTGTAAGTTGACTAATTACTTGTTATTCACTGAGTCGTTGTTGAATTCTGTTTTCTTTTATTTTCTTGGTGTTTTTTCAAAAGCGCAAAACTAAATAACACCTCTCACTTGATTGCAGGCAGGAAATTTAGCTTTTAGAGTAGCCAAGGACTCAGTCACATGGACAGAATGCAATCTGTATACAAACTGTCAACCAAATACAGTTATAATATTGAGGTTATAGGATTGTCCACTTTTAATCTGTATGTTTAATTTTTAGGTAAAATAAAGTAAAGAAGCAGGTCATGTCACCTGTTCCAAAATGCTGCTTGATAACCAGCCTGGTTTAGTTGCTGTGTGAATAAGAGGCCGAACTTGCTGAAGATATGAAATTCTCACACATGTTAGCAATGGGGCTATGCTAACAAAGTCAGCTTCAGGCTTTTGGGCAGAAGAGCAAAGAGAGAGGGCAACAAACAGGAGGTTCTGTGTGGTCAGTAAAGAGAAGCGGCTGTTTTGGCTTTGCAGACTACCACTGCCAGATGCCAGAGGGAGACAGTGTCTAGTCGAAGAGATGCATTCCGCAGCCATCTAAGGGTTCCGGAAGATTCATCCAGGCATGGCCAGGAGAAGAATCATCAGAACGGTCATTACTTAAGAAACTTTCTGAAAACTGAGGAAAATACCTGAATACAGTCACTTAAAGTTACTATTTGGTGCAACGGGTTAGGGAAACCCATTGGAAGCTGGGAGCAGCTGTGATTGTTCACTAAAAGGACTGTAATTCTATGGGGAGTGTGATAAGTATAAAAGGGGAATGCTCCTCTCTGTATAAGCACAAGTTGTCTATAAAAAGAAAATAGTATTTAGCCCAGAGTGTATTTGGTCATTCATTGCAGTAAAAGTTTTAAAATGTGAAATCTCATTGTGCCATTCTTTCAGCTATCAACTGGAAGTTCCATTCTTTTTTTAAATGTTTTTGGTCTCTATGAAGATGATAAGAATACCATGGGCTGAATTTTATGTACCTCAGTGGTGGAACGGAGTCTGACCTGGAGCACATGGATGCTCCCATCCCCCTCTCTGAAATATGTTGGTTAATAGGTGTAGCAGCTAATTAACAGCCACCTGGTGGGGAGCCGGCTAAGAACATTGAGAAATGGTGGGCAGTACATCCAATTGGCCATGAAAGGTGCTATGTCCGGGGTCAGGGGGAGCAGAATTTAAATTCCTGTAAACTATTGCAGCAGCTAAGAGCTTGTTTCTAAATGTGAAGGGCTATTCTGCTGGTTTGGAAGCATTCAGGACCTTTGCCAGGGAAGAACGAACATTTGAATGCAGCTGATGCACTCCACTGATGAATAGCAAGTGTTTAGGGAGATATTTGAAACCAGGCCTTTAACTCTCTTTGTCTCTCAGACGGCCAAGAGAATAGAGCCAGGAACTGGGAAGGACCCAAGACTGAGGATGACCCCCTGCGAGTCCTCCTCCAGGCTGTAAGTGATAGGCAAGAGGTCGTCACGCTGTTGATGGGATGGGAGGCCTCCCAACCAGGCAATAGCAGCCTGGACAGAGTTGCATTGGAGGTAAGCAGCCTTGGGCTTGTCCAGTGAACCTGGCTGCAGTGCTGAGAAAGACTCAATGATGTCTGAGATCTGCAAGGGTGAATGTTTCACCATTCTGGTGGTGGACGTACATGGAAGGGTTTGATGTGGGTCAATTATGGGATTATCTTGTGTGTTGCCCAAGTTTGGAAGGCAACGTGATGCAGACATGTCACTCAGCATGGCAATGGGAATTATTGTGGGAGGGGGACTCCTACACCTGTTTACTGGCAAAGAGTATTGGGAAAAGTATGCTATCGACAGAATGCACAAATGGCCACACATTTGAGGCCTGATTGTAGCACAGCGTCATCATAACAACTCCCCTCTTTCATTGCAGAAGAAGAGGGTGCACAATGCCAGGGAGAGGACTAATCTACTGAACTTGGCAGTCCTGAGGGGGTGGTCCTGGAGTTGGCTAGCAACCAATGGAGCCAGGCCATAGATCAAGCCAAGACAGGAGGAAGGCCCCAGGGTGGTGAGATTTCAAGGGGGTATATCTAACATTCCAGCAAACACTTCAGAAGGGGCTGGGGAAGGGAGGGTGCTTGAAGCTATAGACACTGGCAGGAACCCATTCACGGGTTGTGTCTTTGGAGGCTTATCAAATTCAGGCAGGAAGATGCCTTTATGTTGAAGGAACTAAGGCTCAGGCACTGATTCACATCTCCCAGTAGCTCCAGTTTTTGCTATAAAGAAGATTGTCTCAGCAAACAAACTTCAAAGGATGAAATGCCACTAACTCTCCTTTTTGTTTTCCCTACAGGTATAACATCAGCAGCTGGTGTGAAAAGCCCCAAGGGGCTGACTTTAACCTGTGAGGAGGTAGAGGAAGCATCAAAAGGTGCAGCATCACCTCCTTGCTCCATACCCAGCACCAGCACTGATACCCCATGAGGTGAGTGTATGTGTAACTCAGCTGTAATGGATAGAAACACTGGTGAGACACATCACAACCGCACAAACATCTGTCAGAGACTGAGATGGAGAAGGCCTCTGACAGTCAGGATAGTGCTGGAGGTGACCGAGATGCTGAGTCCCAGTCTGATAACAAGCCCCTGGAGTCAACCATCAGGCAGCAGATGCTGAACATCCAGCGTGAGGTGCATGGGGATGTGGCAGAGGGGTTGCACGTTCTGGAACAGACAGTGGAAGAGTCTATCCAGGCCATGAGCACTGCGATCACCCACTCTACAGCACATCTGGCTTCCTCCATTGACAGGCTGGTTACGAATATGCAGCAGATCACAGATGTGATAGTAGGTATGTGTCCTGACCCGCATTCTATCGCCTTGTCTCCAGACCCTCCTGCTGCTGCTCACCCTCCTCACCAGCCTCATCACCAGAGGATCAACCTGCCTCCATCAGTTCCTCCTCTAACAGGGCTTTCCCTCTCTGGAGGGCCAGTTTGTGCAATGCACAGGAAATGACTACCATAAGGGACGCTCTGGCTGGTGTATATAGGAGAGCACCATCTGATTGATCCAGGCATCTGAAATCACATCTTGAGTGTCCCAATGGTCTGCTCAGTGATGGCCCTGGTCATAGCGTGGACATCATTGCACAGCCACTCGTGTACCATCCATGGATTCCTTACAGGGATCATCAGCCATCTTTCTAATGGGCATCTGAACATTTATTTATTTATTTCTGTTTATTAATACCCCTGCCCGTCCAGTTTGTGTTTTTATGGCTACATGGGTGCAATCAATTGCCCCTTGTACCCATGGGAAATTGTACCCATATCAGATATACAGCACAAATGGTGTTGTGGTCAATGTTGATGAGAGAGCTTCCTTTCTAACCCCTTCACTGAGGAAATTCCCTGAGGCAGATGTAAATGGTGTGAAAGGCAAAATTTGTCACAGTGCCTAAGTCTCAGCCTAAGATTCTGCTGCTATAGTCAGCAATCGCCCCCCTTTATATCCCCTTTCTCCATTCCCGGAAAAAAAACGCAACTCGCACCAGCTGTGCTTCTCATGCCTTCCGGCCTGGGAAATGTTTTACTGCAGTCAACTGACTTCCAAACAAGCTTAATCACTAGTTATACAGGGTGGGTGGGCAGTCCATTATGGCACCCGCCCGCCTACTGTATTTCGGCAGACCGGTGGGATGACTTTGGGTTCGTGACCTGACGTTATGAGGTCACATCGGCGAGGCTATGGCACTCCTGCCTCGTGAATATAACATTCAGCCCTATATAAATGACAAGGTTGAGAATGTGGTAAAACAAGGTATACAATACATTACTCTAATGAGGTGAAATTCTACCTTTTTAAGGCCACTGAGGATTAACTTCTACAGGGCTCCACCAATTTAGAGTCATAGAGGCCTACAACACAGAAAAAGGCCCTTCGGCCCATCAAGTCTGTGCCAGTCAAACAAGTACCTAACAATTCTAATTCCATTTGGCCCATAGCCTTGTGTGCCATGGCATCACAAGTGCACACCCAAATACTTCTTAAATGTTATGAGGGTTTCTGCCTCTACCACCCTTTCAGGCAGTGAGTTCCAGATTCTCACCACCTTCTGGGTGAAAAAATTCTTCCTCACATCCCCTCTAAACCTCCTGCCCCTTACCTTAAATCTATGCCCCCTGGTT
Source organism: Cetorhinus maximus (assembly GCF_964194155.1). Taxonomy (NCBI): domain Eukaryota; kingdom Metazoa; phylum Chordata; class Chondrichthyes; order Lamniformes; family Cetorhinidae; genus Cetorhinus; species Cetorhinus maximus. Next base: position 101,686,325 of record NC_135896.1, read on the forward strand.
ATTGATCCCTCCACCAAGGGGAAAAGTTCCTTCCTGTCTACCCTATCTATGCCCCTCATCATTTTATACACCTCAATCATGTTCCAGCATTACCTCCCTGTTGTCCACTGTTACAGTCCCTGTAGAGACTGATAACTTTTAGAAACAAATTCATATTCCCAGCAGCCAACTTAAAGGAATTGCACAACAAAATTTCAAGTTTTAAGACTTCTTCTGTAACAAACAAACTAAAAAACGTTGAGTAAACATATAAAACAAAAACAAAAGCACCTAGAAAAACTCAGCAGGTCTGGCAGCATCTGCGGAGAGGAGCACAGTTAAGATTTCGAGTCCATATGACTCTTCAACAGAACTATAAACATATACTTCAGTTGGCAAAAAATACTCTAAACTACAGAAAAGATCCCCCATGTAACATGTAAAATTATTGAAATGGTTATTCCTTACTCTGTCCCTGAAAGTAACATAGAAACAAAGAAATTAGGAGCAGGAGTAGGCCATTCGGCCCTTCGAGCCTGCTCCGCCATCAATACGATCATGGCTGATCCTCTATCTCAACGCCATATTCCTGCTTTCTCTCCATACCCATTGATGCCCCTAATATCCAAAAATTTATCAATTTCTTTCTTGAATATGCTCAGTGACCCAGCCTCCACAGTCTTCCGTGGTAGAGGATTCCTTAGGTAGACACTTTATTCTCCAGGAACCAGTCCAAAGTGATTCTCAGCCCATTTTCCTTTTTCCAGCTGGATAACTTCTGCTCCCCGAACTGCATTTCATGGTGTGGTCTACCCTGGAGATCCCTTCCTCTCACCAAAGCTAGGCAAATCTTCCAGTTTCATTTGAAACCTCATGCTCTTGGTATCTTCCACCTGATCATGAGCTCCCACCACATTCTTGCATGGTGAAGCATAGAAACTTGCTGCCTCTATTCCTCTGCTCTCTATTTCCCCCTCTCACATTCTTACAGCCTATTACCTGTCTGTGATGTTCATTGATATTTTTAGGAGAACCTTGTAATTCGATCCTATAATGGCTTCCTATGCACTCTTCCCTTCTCAAAGCCCATCTCCATGACAACATGAGTCACATAGGCCATGTATCCAGGTGGAAATATGACATTCCAAATGCCTTCCTCAGACATTGGGGGTTAACAGTCTATCTGCTGTCAGTACAGATGCTTTTGCCATTTTCTACAGAGCATGAACACCTTGCACCTTCTTCCCAGTAAAACAGCCTGGGCCCCAGTTTAATTTTTTAATGACCATATTACCCAAGCTTGCTGTCAGCAGAATTCAGAACAGGTCACATGACCCCCTTCATACTTCCTTTTTACCCTAAAATAAAGATACAATCCCAAAGCATAACCATCTTATAAAACCTCGTATTAATAGCACCACCATAAATTTGAAGCAATATGGTGGGTAACCTGGAAAAACAGCACAAAGAACCTGCAAGCTTTCGAGATACCTGCACATCACCAATTCTACATCCCAGATTTTAATCACTTCACCACTGGCATCCATGCCTTTAACTGCAAAGACCTCAGGAGCTCCTTTTCTAATCCTCTGCTTTCTATCCTTCTCTAAGCCTACCTCTTTGACCAAGCATCTGCCTTGGTATCTCTTTATTTGGCCAAATGTCAAATTTATTTTGATAACACTCCTGTGAAGCAGACCGGGACATTTTACCATGTTATAGGCACTATATCAACACAAGTTGAGATTCACCACCATAAAGTTTAATTGCTGCTCAGTCAATAGAGGATCAAGTCATGCAGAGTTTTTGGTCAGTGAACTTTGTAAATTTCATTGCCAGCTTCAGGCTGGAGGTTAGAGTTTGTTTTAAGTCAAAGACACCTACCATTTTAAGATGATTTCATTCCTGTAAAAGTGTGTGATATCTCTAATGCCAAGGTACCATTTTCATATTTCAATGTATCTGCCATGGCATTAATCATAGTAAGTAGAATATGCACTTTTGAGAACAGCAATTCTATAACATGTAATGCATAATATATTATTCCGCTAAGATGCTGCTATATCCATTTAAGGCAACAAAAATTTAAATTATGCAAAGTAAACTCAGCTCCTGACCTCATTACAGCCTTGGTTCAAACATGGACAAAAGAGCTGAACTCCTGAGGTGAGGTGAGAGTCACTGCCCTTGACATCAAGGCAGCATTTGACAGAGTGTGGCATCAAGGAACCCTAACAAGACTGGAGTCAATGGGACTCAGGGAGAAAACTCTCTGATGGTTGGAGTCATACCTAGCACAAAGGAAGATGGTTGTCATTCTTAGAAGTCAATCGTCTCAGCTCCAGGACATCACTCAGGTTAGTGTCCTCAGCCCAACCATCTTCAGCTGCTTCATCAATGACCTTCCTTCCATCATAAGGTCAGAAGTGGGGATGTTTGCTGATGATTGCACAATGTTCAGCACCATTCGCGACTCCTCAGATACTGAAGCAGTCCATGTCCAAAAGCAGCAAGACCTGGACAATATCCAGGCTTGGGCTGACAAGTGGCAAGTAACATTCGCGCCACACAAGTGTCAGGCAATGACCACCTCCAACAAGAGAGAATCCAACCATCACCCCTTGATGTTCAATGGCATTACCATCACTGAATCCCCCATTATCAACATTATCCAAACCCACGACCACTACCATCTAAAAGGACAAGGACAGCAGACACATGGGAACACTGCCACCTGGAAGTTCCCCTCCAAGTCACTCACCATCCTGACTTGGAAATATATCGCCGTTCCTTCACTGTCACTGGGTCAAAATCCTGGAACTCTCTCCCTAACAGCACTGTGGGTGTACCTACATCACAAGGACTGCAGCGGCTCAAGAAGGCAGCTCACCGCCACCTTCTCAAGGGCAACTAGAGATGGGCCATAAATGCTGGCCCAGCCAGCGAAGCCCACATCCCGTGAATGAATTTTTAAAAAAAACACAAACTCAGAGTTTAACTGTTGCTTAGTTGAGGAACTTTGGAAATTCTGCAACGTTCTTTATAATTTCTTGCTCTGGTTCTGAAGTATTGGGATATTTTTCTCCTTAACTAAACGTTCGTTTGCATTTGTGCAATATCTGCTGTATGACAACCACTTTTCATATCATGTTAAAAATGCAAGAGCAAATCATTCTTTGAACCTATTGGCCCAGATTATTTGGGGATTTGTGCCATTATAACACAGGGACCCTTCAGCAAGCGGAAATTATGGGATCAGTGATTTATGCTATTAATTATGCTAATTCCTATTTTCCTGACACTTCTGTGCCACTCTGCTGTTACCTCCACTGAAAACAGTTAGAAGGTAACTATGGTCACTCCACCTGCATTAGAATCCCTGTTGATCGCAATTTTCCCGCATTTATGCAGCTTTTTGCATTGTCACTTAGACTGAGCAATTTTTTTGAGGTGAAGTATCAGCAGCGAAACTGAAAAAATCTGAACTCAGGAAGGGACAGCTTAAAATACATCGTAATCAGCAAACATCATTGTCAAGTAGCAGTAAAATGTGCAAACTGCTGTCCAAAATTCATTTCCTGTATTATTTTTTTGGAAACAAGGTCAAACAATTGTGGAAAGAAACAAACCTGAAAATTGCAGAGTTTGAACCTGAAATGGCACCTGTTCCATTTCATGTAGTTTCTTAGCCAAAAGTCACTGCCGAGTCTGAAACTGATTTTATTTCTGTTATTCTTGGAAAGAAGGTTAATGTCCCAAAACTAAAATATTTCCGTGTCAAAACAGACAGCTCTGCTCACTCTGCTCTACCTCTGGCTTCCCATTATCAGTTGGATTTGAAGGATAGCCTATTAACTAAATTCCACCGTGTATTTTCTTAAAATGACGGAAACCAGTAAAACTAAATGAGTAAAAATGTTTACTTCTTTCAGCCAGGAGGAGGTTTGCTTGTTTACTGCAGTCCTTTTGAGCCAGCGCTTTGTTCACATGCTCTTTTTCTTTTTTAGTTACTTTAGAATTATATTTGAAATTGACAGGAAAGTGAGCAAAGCAGCCTTGCTAGCCAGTAAACACGACTACGGTTAAATGGCAATTGGCTGTATCCCTTCTGATTCCCTTTTCATTCACTGCGATGCTCACAGTGGTGAATTATAATTAAGTACCTGCGAAATAAAGGCACAGGTTTTGTTTCAGCAGCATCTCACAATGTGCTCCATCCATCATACTTTTACCCACAACCTTCAACCCAAAATTGGTTTCCCTGGCATTTGATGCAGGTGCAAGCTGGTAAACAGCACGATGAACACAACAGAGCACCCTGAACCTTGGTGAACAATGGGACCAACAAGTTATCACCTTAACTGATGGGGTTTAAGATTCGAGCAAGAAGCAGGAATGGCAGAGAATGGAATAGAGTAATTTAGAGTTAAATCAGGTACAGAAAGAAGTGAAAAGAGGAAAAGAAAGATTGGGTTAAGAGAAAGAGAGAAATAAAGGGCGGAAGAAGTGTGGTGACAGGGAGGTTCTGCAGCGCGTTTCCCACTGTCAGAGTGGCGGGAAATTGCCCTGATTCCACACTTGGAAACTCATTAGTTACACACAGGCGAGTATCCCTCTGAATCACCTGGTGCTCGAGAGCTGATTCGTCTGCCCCACCGTTACCTATAACAGGGTCAACGGACCAGGCGCCAAATTTAACATGCACACTCTCTGTAGCCCACCTGTCTCAGGACACAGGATATCTGTGACCCAAAAGAAGCCGGCTGCACCTGCTTCAGCCACGCCGTCCTCCAGCCTTGCTATGGGCAGTGTGAACGCACAGGGAGGTCCTGTATCCCAGAGACAGCTCCAGAAAACAAACCAGCCTCACCTCTCTGGCTTGCAAGGCTATCGCAGAGGATGTCAGAGCAGTTCGTAACCACTGCCAAAATGCCATCTAGTGCAGGAAGAGGATGACTGATCTCATCCACTCCGCCAGGGTAAGTCATCCTTCAACTCCCCCCAATATCAAGCCCTCATCATGGCATCACGCACTCAAACGGCTACTCTAGAAACATAGAAACTAGGAGGAGTAGGCCATTCGGCCCTTCGAGCCTGCTCCGCCATTCATTATGATCATGGCTGATCATCCAACTCAATAGCCTGCTCCCGCTTTCTCCCAATACCCTTTGATCCCTTTTGCCCCAAGAGCTATATCTAACTCCTTCTTGAAAACGTACAATGTTTTGGTCTCAACTACTTTCTGTGGTAACGAATTCCACAGGTTCACCACTCTCTGGGTGAAGAAATTTCTCCTCATCTCAGTCCTAAATGGTCTAACCCATATCCTCAGACTGTGACCCCTGGTTCTGGACTCCCCCACCATCGGGAACATCTACTTGTCCCACCCCACCCTTAAACCAGCTTATATTTCACCTCTTTTCCATTTTTCCTCAATTCTGTTGAAGAGTCATACGGACTCGAACGTTAACTATGTCCGTCTCCGCAGATGCGGTCAGAGTTGCTGAGTTTTTCCAGGTGTTTTTGTTTTTGTTTATGATCGGGAACATCCTTCCTGCATCTACCCTGTCTAGTCCGGTTAGAATTTTATAGGTTTCTATGAGATCCCCCCTCATTCTTCTTAACTCCAGCGAATATAATCCTAACCGACCCAATCTCTCCTCATATGTCAGTACCATCATCCCAGGAATCAGTCAGGTAAACCTTCGCTGCACTCCCTCTATAGCAAGTACATCCTTCCTCAGATAAGGAGACCAGAACTGCACGCAATATTCCAGGTGTACTCTCTTCAGGGATCCCACACAACCATTAAAAGGGGACACATATCACCACTGATTGAATCACGGACACTTTCACATCACCACCATCTCACCTATCATGTTGTTCACACTCCACCCTCAGCCCCTTTCAGGGAGGGGAACACACACAGGGGACATGCATCTTTCCCCAACCTCTGCTCCACCCCTTCTCATCACATTCCTTTGTCTTCATCCAGGGCAAGTTTTCCCACAACAGACAGGAAAGATTGCAGTTTGGGGGAGGAACAGCCAACATCATTGCCTTCATGGAATTCAAGGAGGAGGATGCTGCTGAGCTGGCTGGAAGGGACAGGGATGGGTCCTGTGGGCAAGGGGAGATCAGATTGTCTCAGTGACCCAGTGCCGATCACTCCTCCATTCATCAAATCCTGACACTCACAGTGAGTGCAATCTCGTAATCAGTCTGCACATCAACTAAAACTCTTCTCTCTCTTATAGGCACCAGCAGATCAGAGTCCTAGCCCCCAGACCACATCGGCTGAGGACGAACCATCACAGTCCTCACCCACACCCTCCACCAGCGCAAAGACACACACCTCGGTGGGACATAGCTCTCGATTAGGCTCGGGCTCACCCAGTAGAGAACACCTCACTGACCCATTGCAGCAGCAGTCGGAGGCAGGGAGAGCCCAGCTCTCCGGCACTCAGAGGGCTGCTGGAGACCAGCCAACCACTCGGTCTGAGTCAGGTGCTGAGCCTCCGTGAGCAGCCGCCGACACAATGCTGGAGATGCAACAACAGGCGCGGAACATCAGGCAGCGATTTGACAGTCACTCCGAGGACTCGAGCGAACGGTGGAGGAGTCTGTCCACGTTCTGTCTGATGTTGCGGCTCCGACATGCGAGCGCCTCAGGGTCACCATGAGAAAGCTGGTGACTGCTATGGACACCTTGGTCCAGCAGGTTTTGCCAGATTTGTGCTCAGCCCTGGACTCCATGACCACACACATTGCTGGGATCCATCAGTGGCGAGGCAAGAGGGCCTGAGGGGCAACTTGACCTCTCTCCAGGTGCCCCTTCTCCTCAAGGGGTCCGGATGGGGCCCCCAGCCAGTGACGCCCACATCCCATGAACAAATGAAAAAAACTCCCAGGGTACCTGTAAGAAAAGGGCATGATGTCCTTCTGATGATCACAGACCAGGTGAACGTTGATGGAATGAAATCCTTTACAGTTGATAAATATTCGGGACTGCTGCAATGTAGCCCTTAAAGCCACATGGGCACAGTCGATTGCACCCTGCACTCTTCAGAAGCCTGAGATAGTTGCAGACCCATTGAATCTCGCAGCCTGGCTATCTTCATGAACAGAAAACCTCACATAGTGATGAGCCTTACTGTAGAAGATGTCTGTAACTTCCTAGGTGCATCTATGTGTGGTGGACTGTGAGATGCTGCACAGATCCCCTGTGAGTCCCTGGAACGACTCACAGGCAAAGAAATTGAGCGCAATGGTTCCCTTTAAAGCCACTGGCAGGGGATAGCCTCTCATTCCAGGGGTCATTAAGTCCTCACAAAGAATGTGGCAGCTGTGATGTACCAGAGCTTGGGACAAACGCAGACATGTATGGCATTGTTTCTCACTCACCTACAGATAGGAGAGTCTTCTTCGATGTACCCTAGGTCTGGCAATTTGCCTCCACGGTTTGGGTCTATCCTCCTGACCCTCTTGTTCTTGCTGTGGCTCCCCTCGACCCTGGACCTCAGGCGGGGCCTCCTCCTGAAGCTGCACTTGGCATCTCCTCCTCCATTGTATTAGAACCACAAAAAGACTGCATTGAGCCCTGGATCCATAATTGTTTTATTCTTCTCTCGGAAATGAGAGATTGAACAGATAAGTGATTAACAGGTCAACACACTGAAGCATGCAATCTACTGCCAATTGCAACTGGAATGATCTCTAGTGATTTCTGGCTTCCTTGCTGATGCAGCCTTGTATCTGAAGCACTAGTGCACACATCAAGGTGACCAAGCTGCCACTCCTGAGACTTAACATCTGAATTGCACAGAGGTTGGAGAAGATTTAAATGACATGCATGGCCTAACCTAGCTGAGAGCTCCAATCTCTGATCTGACATTCTAATTAACTGTAAGTAGCTCACCATTAATGACTGGATCCCCTTTGGCCCATTATGAAGACCAATTCTGGAAAGCACATGACAGGCCTCCATTGATGGGATTCGGTATACGCAGCACCTGTGCCTCCTTAACATTGCCTGCATTCCCAAATTTCACATTCCTGTGTGTTGAGATGCAGTGACTGTGATGTTAAGCCAGGGACTCCTGAATATACCTGCTACTGCCTTGTTAAAGACATCGGCTTCCAATGGCTGTCTTCACAAGGATGTCTTCCTCCTATCTCTTCAATCAAACTCCAGTTTACCCTTGTGGTACCAACAAGTTAGAGGACGCACCCAGAAAGGGCCCCTTGGTCCAGCAATGCACCCCTCCCACATTGCCCCAGAATCCTCCCATGCAGAATTGTTTCTACTTTCAATTTGTAATAACTCCAATACAGCAAGATGGTGGTTCCCGCTATTACTTCAAGACCAACTTCAATGCTCCCTCTCTCACCGTCCACATCCCAGAAACCTACCTGGAACCTCACGCTGTGCAGGTAGAGCTCCCTCCTGTTGTTCTCCAGCCTCCCCCAGTAATACTGGATCTCATTGTTGTTGTGGTCGACATTCCCACCCTCCCCACTGAACCCATCACTACTGACATGCCCATTGGACATGTGAACCTCTACCCTCCCTATCTAGAGGCGGTGTGCATGGTCACCTATAAAGTACAAACCCCCCAACGCCCAAAGGAAGCCACACATACCACCCTATCCAACTTTATTATCTGTTCCCCAAATACAGGCTCCCATGCCTCCCTTAAACATGGCCATCCCATCTGCAGCCCAGTACAGACACAGACAAGCCCATGGACAGTGACTGTTAGAACACCCTGCACACCAAGCTGTGCATTATTCCTATTGAGCACACAGCCATTGCCCCTCCCTGGAGCTGGAGTACACCATCCTCGCCATGAATACTCCAGCATAGCCCACTACACCCCATCACTGTCTCCACTCTATTGCCTATTGACTGTGAGGCCCACAGAGCCCCAGGACTGTCCTTACTCTCTGACTCCTGTCCACAGGGCCCCAGGACTGTCTCTCTGACTCCTGTCCACAAAGCCCCAGGACTGTCTCTCTGACTCCAGTCCACAGGGCCCCAGGACTGTCTCTCTGAATCCTGTCCACAGGGCCCCAGGACTGTCTCTCTGACTCCTGTCCACAGGGCCCCAGGACTGTCTCTCTGACTCCAGTCCACAGGGCCCCAGGACTGTCTCTCTGACTCCTGTCCACAGGGCCCCAGGACTGTCTCTCTGACTCCAGTCCACAGGGCCCCCAGGACTGTCCTTACTCTCTGACTCCTGTCCACAGAGCCTCAGGACTGTCTCTCTGACTCCAGTCCACAGGGCCCCAGGACTGTCTCTCTGACTCCTGTCCACAGAGCCCCAGGACTGTCTCTCTGACTCCAGTCCACAGAGCCCCAGGACTGTCTCTCTGACTCCTGTCCACAAAGCCCCAGGACTGTCTCTCTGACTCCTGTCCACAAAGCCCCAGGACTGTCTCTCTGACTCCTGTCCACAGGGCCTCAGGACTGTCTCTCTGACTCCTGTCCACAGAGCCCCAGGACTGTCTCTCTGACTCCTGTCCACAGGGCCCCAGGACTGTCTCTCTGACTCCTGTCCACAGAGCCCCAGGACTGTCTCTCTGACTCCTGTCCACAAAGCCCCAGGACTGTCTCTCTGACTCCTGTCCACAAAGCCCCAGGACTGTCTCTCTGACTCCAGTCCACAGGGCCCCAGGACTGTCTCTCTGACTCCTGTCCACAGGGCCCCAGGACTGTCTCTCTGACTCCAGTCCACAGGGCCCCCAGGACTGTCCTTACTCTCTGACTCCTGTCCACAGAGCCTCAGGACTGTCTCTCTGACTCCAGTCCACAGGGCCCCAGGACTGTCTCTCTGACTCCTGTCCACAGAGCCCCAGGACTGTCTCTCTGACTCCTGTCCACAGAGCCCCAGGACTGTCTCTCTGACTCCAGTCCACAGAGCCCCAGGACTGTCTCTCTGACTCCTGTCCACAAAGCCCCAGGACTGTCTCTCTGACTCCAGTCCACAGGGCCCCAGGACTGTCTCTCTGACTCCTGTCCACAGGGCCCCAGGACTGTCTCTCTGACTCCAGTCCACAGGGCCCCCAGGACTGTCCTTACTCTCTGACTCCTGTCCACAGAGCCTCAGGACTGTCTCTCTGACTCCAGTCCACAGGGCCCCAGGACTGTCTCTCTGACTCCTGTCCACAGAGCCCCAAGACTGTCTCTCTGACTCCTGTCCACAGAGCCCCAGGACTGTCTCTCTGACTCCAGTCCACAGAGCCCCAGGACTGTCTCTCTGACTCCTGTCCACAAAGCCCCAGGACTGTCTCTCTGACTCCTGTCCACAAAGCCCCAGGACTGTCTCTCTGACTCCTGTCCACAGGGCCTCAGGACTGTCTCTCTGACTCCTGTCCACAGGGCCCCAGGACTGTCTCTCTGACTCCTGTCCACAGAGCCCCAGGACTGTCTCTCTGACTCCTGTCCACAGGGCCCCAGGACTGTCTCTCTGACTCCTGTCCACAGAGCCCCAGGACTGTCTCTCTGACTCCTGTCCACAAAGCCCCAGGACTGTCTCTCTGACTCCTGTCCACAAAGCCCCAGGACTGTCTCTCTGACTCCTGTCCACAGGGCCTCAGGACTGTCTCTCTGACTCCTGTCCACAGGGTCCCAGGACTGTCTCTCTGACTCCTGTCCACAGGGCCTCAGGACTGTCTCTCTGACTCCTGTCCACAGGGCCCCAGGACTGTCTCTCTGACTCCTGTCCACAGGGTCCCAGGACTGTCTCTCTGACTCCTGTCCACAGGGCCCCAGGACTGTCTCTCTGACTCCTGTCCACTAAGCCCCAGGAACGTCCCTACTCTCTGACTCCTGACTGCAAGCCCCAGACCAAGGACTTTGCCTTGCACAGAGTTCCCCATTGCCCTCATGACTGAAGACTACACTGTCTTCCTTCTCAATCACCCCCCTTTATGAGTCTCCGTGCAACCCATCACTTTTGAGCCACACAAACACACCCCCTATTTCCTATTTCAGAGTCTGTGTGTATTCCCTCCCATTCATACATGTGGTATCCCATTCACCCCCTTGTTTGTCAGTGTTTCAGTTTTCCTTGTTGGACTGCAGCTTCTGACCCCTCAGTCTCCCCTCTGCCTTCCATCGTTCCCCCTTCCCCAAACCACTTGCATAGCCTTCCTGTCCTTTTGCCCACCCATTTGCTTGTTATCCTTAGCCCCCTCCCCACTCCACCACCCACCCCCCTCCCCCCTCACCATCCCCACCACCCCCACCCTCACCCTGGTTGAAATGCTAGTGTCTGAATGCTCAGCCTTGCCCGTGCACCGCTATACAGTGGTGTCCTTCTGGACAATGGTGGCACCTACCTGGAGCAGACCACCCCTATAGTCCCCCAACTCGGCGCAATACTGGTCTCTGTCTGAACGCCCTACAGATGCACCCATCCAGAGCAGACCAGCCCTACACCCCAGCAGTATGGCATTGCGCTGGCAATGCACCCAGGCTGGCGCAGCGCTTGGGCAGATCGGCTGTGAATGTTGCATTCACCTTGAACTCTTGAGTGAAGTGTGGTCCAGCCTGTGCACGTCACTCTTTTCCAAAAGAGACTCAGACAAGCACGATTTTCGGCTGGTGTGACACAAGGTTAGAAAGCTGCACGTGATTCCAGCAAGAAGCTAGTTTAATGAGCTTTCATGAGATGGTCGTGAATGCCAATGGCGCTCACACCACTGCACAGCAGGATACCCACTGCTCAGCAGGATACCCACTGCTCAGCAGGATACCCACTGCACAGCAAGATACACACTGCTCAGCAGGATACCCACTGCACAGCAGGATACCCACTGCTCAGCAGGATACCCACTGCACAGCAAGATACCCACTGCTCAGCAGGATACCCACTGCACAGCAGGATACCCACTGCTCAGCAGGATACCCACTGCACAGCAGGATACCCACTGCTCAGCAGGATACCCACTGCACAGCAGGATACCCACAGCTCAGCAGGATACCCACTGCACAGCAGGATACCCACTGCACAGCAGGATACCCAAACCACCATTAACCCACTCTATCAGAACTGCAAACTGTTTTTACACCAGCGGGTTTCTGATTTTGTGGCTCCCGCCAGATTTTCCGCTCCCGCCCACCACAAAACTCACGGGCAGGTGGATGGGGAAACTTTGCACAAAGGGACAGAAAGGAAAAGTAAGAAAAAAAACGTAATTTGTTTTTTTAAAATCTCCAACAACTATTTATTTACGACATAGCGTAGCAATGAAACTCTCTTGTTTAAATAGTTTCCTTTCTCGGGGTTGGGTAGCATTGTGGGAACATGAATCTTGTCATTAGCAAAGTGTTTACATAGTAAATTTCCAGCCCTAACTTTTTACAGTGAACTGAATTGGCAATAATTGTCCAATATAACAATACCTTAAACTTCACAGGGAGGTTGAAGGTGAGCTGCCCCTTTCACGAGGAAGTGACAGAACAGCTTAACTTGTCCGCAACTTACGATGATTTTTAGTACATTGATCATTTTGAGATGACTGTCCATTCCTCCGGAATGTTACTGGATAATTTATACATTAGAATCAGCATGAGCGATTAAACTTGCTGTAATTTTGGCAGCAAAATCGGTGTGAAGGAATAAGTTATCGATGGCAAGATTACTGCCCAACAGGATGGAATTCACGATACCTCAGGAAACTTTGGCCAACATATGTCCATGGGATATATCCTAAAGAAACATATTCTGTGACATTAATCACTTGTGCGGAGACAGAACCACTCAGTTGAGTTATTTGGAAACTCACTGATTCACCACTGACCACACATTATCACTCATGTATCTCACCATCACCACTGGGACATGGTTTATACATTTGAACTCAATGTGCCTTAACATTAGCATCTTTCAATTTCCACCACTGGAGTCTGGCAAGCAAACTCTGTTTACACACTGCTCAGTGAACTGGGTGATAACATCTTACAAGTTTTATCAGTAGGACACACTGAGTTTTAAAAATGTTTTGTAGCAGTCACTGACCACTTCCACTGGTTCTGGTCAATAATAATTGCTAACTGATGGTGAGTCAGCTAGCTAAAAGGCATTTATACCATCTGAGTAATTCTGATTATGTTGTGATCCATGACGCTAGGCTTTACTCGTTTATTAATATAAGAGAACTCAGATGATCCAACTTTCCAAAACATTCCAGTGAATGTCATGTATAATAAGGCATTTCTGTTGATTTGCTGCACAAAGAGGAACTTTGGTTAATGATATCTAAGGTGTATTTCATTTAGCTGAGTACATTAATATAGGATTTGGTGTCAGTATATCCTGAATCAGAGCACTAAACTGTCAGAAAAAAATCTCCATTTGAATCATTCAGATTCTTTTGACTTTTGGCATGTCCAATCCACAGAAGCAATATAAACACGTTATATTAAAAAAAACAGAACAAAAAGCATCACTATGAAATGTGTCCCGTGTTATAATTCAACATTTTGCAAAACTAGAATATCAAAGTCTAGAAATAGTTACAAGAAATTTATGCAACATATCTTTCCCTTGATGCCTCATATAGCCACATAAGAAAGCCCAGTTTGGGTGAGGGCTCTCTGTAATGGGAGTGAACACCAATAGTTCATTGAAACTTTAGATTCAGAGCTGATATGCATTGTACCAGATTGTTTGACAGTGACATGCTGTTCAATTTCATAGTGTTATTTGATGACTTAAGTATGAGGGAATAAATGGCCCATATTTAAGTGTTTGCTTTCTGGTGCATGTTCAAACCAGATATAAAATAGTTGAGCATGATAATTATACATAACTGTTATGATTTAGTGTCTGTTGGAGATACTTTCACAGATACAGTGGTATCAGTTTCTCCCTCAAGCAGTCGAAATGTTTTACTTTGATGGGAATTAACTGACATGTTTACTGATATGACTAATGACCCAGGGATGTCTGTAAACCCGACTGGATATTTTGCAGTTGTTATTCTTCAACCTCTCAAAAGAGAGAGAAAGTTCACAGGAGGAGAAATTTGCTCTGAATCATTAGCCATGTTACTCCATAGTGAGGTGAAATGTACAAACCAATAGCTATAATTGGAGTTATTTTGTTCAATAAATGCAGCTTGACTTCACATAATGATATGAAAAATATAATGAATTCACAACATTATGCCACTTTGACAGGTCATCAAACCTATTGTAAACAGGATAATCTTTCTGTGCAGTCTCAGCTTTTAATCATAACTGACTAACTCTCAAGCCCTGACCCCACCCCATCCCCACTGTCCCCACTCACAGCAGAGCCCACCAGCTTAAAATTACCCCGCTGAGTTCAAATGGACAGGGTTGTTGCAGGAACACTGAGTGTAGCGATCTTTAAAAATGATCTTTCATTGTGTGCAGGACATACAGTTCAAACAATCTGTCCGAAACTTAAAGATATACTGGCCTTGGAGGCAGTCCAGAGAAGATTCACTAGTTTGATCCAGGGGATGGAGGGGTTTTGTTATGAGGAGAGGTTGAGTAGGTTGGGCAAGTACATTTTGGAGTTTAGAAGAATGAGAGGCGACCTTATTGAAACATATTAGATTCTCAGGGGACTTGACAGGGTAGCTGTTGAGAGGCTGTTTTCCCTTGTGGGAGAGTCTAGGACCAGAGGGCATAAGCTTAGAGTAAGGGGTCACCAATTTAAAACAGAGATGAAGAGGAGTTTCTTCTCTGAGGGTAGTTAATCTGTGGAATTCTTTACCGCAGAGGGCTGGAGAGGCTGGGTCATTAAGTATATTCAAGGCTGAGATAGACAGATTTTTAATCAGTATGGGATCAAGGGTTATGGGGAAAAGGCAGGAAAGTGGAGTTGAGGATTATCAGATCAGTCGTGATTTTATTGAATGGCAGAGCAGACTCAGTGGGCCGAATGGCCTACTTCTCCTACATCTTATGGTCTTATGTATTAAAAGGCATCTGCACAGCTTCTCTCCTGTTAATTTAACCCCTTTAAATCAAGCCTTAGTTTAAAGGAATTTTTAAAACTATTTTCCATCTAGACGTGGAAAAATGGACAAAAATATTCAGAAATGTGACAGTAACCAACCTGAAAGTACTTCTAACTCATGGATAACCACAGGTACATCAAATGGAGTTACACCCAAAGTACCAGGTGACCCTGACAACTGGACTTTGAACATATTGTTCTGTGACATTTCCATGGTTCACAATTTGGATCTGAAATTAGACATACACTCTACTCTCATAAATAGAAAGAAGAATAGAAAAGAAGAGGGCTAATTTTATAGACCCGAAAATGAGTTTGGGGATTGCAAGGTGGGATTAATTCACAGCGTTGCTTCTGATGGAGGTAACTTACCAACTTCTTGCTGCTTGTTAAGTGACATGAGTTCAGTGTGCACCTGGTGCTAACTGCGCTGTGAAGAGACTACAAGCAACAGCGAGGGGACCAAAATTGAAACAGGCTAACGACAGTTACAGTCAGCCTACTTCTCTGAAAGAGGTGAATTGAGGCTGCAGCAGCTGCTGGAAGGTATTGTGGAACTCAGCCTGGGAGGAAACATGGAAAAAGACATAAAGATGGCACAATGTGGAACAGAACAGGCACCAAGATTTTCTGACTTTGCAATGGAACCCTTGGTTGAGGGGGCAGAGAGGGGGAGAGATATCTTCTGTCTGTAGGAGGTCAGGAGGCCCAGACAAACTCTCAGAAGGCAATGGAGCCTGAGAGCCATGGTGATCAATTCCAGGCGTCAGGCCACAAGGGCCTTAATACCATCACACGACAAGTTCAATGATCTCACTCACGTGGCCAAGGTCAAATGCCACATTCTGCCACTGGTTTCGAACATACCTCAATGAACCACAACCCTACCACTCACCTACCAACAATTTTATTGTCTGGACTTGGAAATATATAGTCATTCCTTCATTGTTGTTTGATCAAAGTCCTGGAACTCCCTATCGAATAGCATTCGAATACCTTGATGGCATGGATGATTACCACCTCCTTCTTGATGCCAATTAGGGATGGGCAAGAAATGTTGCCCTTGTCAGCGGCCCCCACATCCCATGACAAATCCATGTTGACTGTCTTTGATTCATCCATGCCATTCTAAATGACAATATATACTGTCCCTCAGAACTTTTTTCAATGATATGCCCACCACCAAGGTTAGGCTGGCTGGCATATAATCACTCAGTCTTTCCCTTTCTCTGTTTTTAAACAATGGTACAGTGTTATCAGTCCTTTAGTCCAGAAGTACCACACCTGGAATCAGAGAGGATTGGAAAATGATGCTCAGGGCCTCTGCTATTCCCTCCCTGGCTGCTCTTAGCAGCCTGGGATACATCTCATCTGGGCCTGGGGATTTATCCACTCTCAGAGATGTTAGGACCCTTGGTATTTCCTCTCTCACAATATTTATACCATCCAATACTTCACACTCCTCCAAGGTGACAATGTCTTCAATGTCCTCCTCTTCAATGAAGACAGATGTAAAGTTTTCATTCAGAACTAAGCCAACATCTTCCAGCTGCACACACAGGTTCTTTTTTTGGTCTTTAATAGGTACTATTCTTTGCTTTGTTGTCATCCTGCTCTTTATATGTTTATAAAATATCTTTGGGTTTTCCTCGATTTTATTTGCCAACATCATTCACGCCCTTTCCTTGCTTTCCTAATTTCCTTTTTAATTTTATCCCGTATTCTCTATTCTCCTCAAGGCTTTATACAGTACTGAGTGCTCAATATCTGTTAGAAGCTCCCTAAAGTTACCTTATTCTGCTCTGGATGTTCTTTGACATCCAGGGAGATCTAGATTTGGGATTCCCACCCTTTTTCTTTGTGGGAACATACTTCTTCAGGATCATTTCAGTCTTCTTGTTGAGTACCTCCCACTGCTCTGACACTGATTTACCTTCAAGCAGCTATTTCCAATCCCACTCTTACCAAATCACATATCAGCTTAGTAAAACTGGCCTTTCCCCAATTTAACACTTTTACTCTTGGAGCTGGATTTCACATGGGGTGGGAGTTATTGCTCACCACCCTCCCCCATTGCAAGGGTCCACCAGCAGCCAACGCACCTAAAAGAAAGCTGTCCCACAGCTATAAAGCTGTGCAGGATAACTAGACAGGCAGAGGGTCCGACATCCACCCCTCAGTGGGAGAATGTCCTGCGCTCAATCTGATTGGCCGGCAGTTCTAGAAGACCAGCAGCACCAGAACTGAGTAGTGGGCACGTTTACAATTGCAAGGAGACCCACAGAGAATGTCGACGGATCCCAAAGCCTGATAAGTCCCAAGCTTTTAGGGTGAAGAGGGATTGGGCAGCCAAGAGAGGGGAAGACGAGGGGGGTGGGGCATGGGTTTTGGAGGGCGGGTAGGAAGGAACAAAAGGAGGAGGTAATATTTAGGGGATGGGGGGTAATATCTTGGGGATGGGTGCCCCTGATGTGCACTGGGCACTCCCCAAAGAACATCCCCCACCTTCCTTCCCACCTTTTTAACCACTTGTGTTTATAAAACATCCTGTCCACCCCAGCCGTATTGTAGCGTGGGCAGCGTGATGTTCTAGTCAGTTGGCATGGTAAGAAGCTCAATCAATCGGTAATTATTTATTTAAAAATCATAGAATCATGGAGAGTTTATGGCACAGAAAGAGGCCACTTGGCCCATCGTGTCAGTGCTGGCCAAAATACTGAGCCCCCACCCCAGACTAATCCCACTTACCAGCATTGGGTCCGTAGCTCTGCAGGTTAGGGTACTTGAGGTGTGTATCCAGACAGTATGATTGTGTGTGTATGATTGTGTGTGTGTGTGTGTGTATGATTGTGTGTGTGTGTGTGTGTGTATGATTGTGTGTGTGTGTGTGTATGATTGTGTGTGTGTGTGTGTGTGTATGATTGTGTGTGTGTGTATGTGTGTGTATGATTGTGTGTGTGTATGTGTGTGTATGATTGTGTGTGTGTATGATTGTGTGTGTGTATGTGTGTGTGTATGATTGTATGTGTGTATATGTGTGTGTGTGTGTGTGTATGTGTGTGTGTATGTATGATTGTGTGTGTATGATTGTGCGTGTGTATGTGTGTATGATTGTGTGTGTGTATGATTGTGTGTGTGTGTGTATGATTGTGTGTGTGTTTGTATGTGTGTGTGTTTGTATGTGTATGTGTGTGTGTGTGTGTGTGATTGTGTGTGTGTATGATTGTGTGTGTGTATGATTGTGCGTGTGTGTGTATGATTGTGTGTGTGTATGATTGTGCGTGTGTGTGTATGATTGTGTGTGTGTATGATTGTGTGTGTGTATGTGTATGATTGTGTGTGTATGTGTGTGTATGATTGTGTGTGTGTATGATTGTGTGTGTGTATGATTGTGTGTGTGTTTGTATGTGTGTGTGTGTGTATGATTGTGTGTGTGTATGATTGTGTGTGTGTATGATTGTGTGTGTGTGTATGATTGTGTGCGTGTTTGTATGTGTGTGTGTGTGTGTATGGTTGTGTGTGTGTATGATTGTGTGTGTGTGTGTATGATTGTGTGTGTGTGTATGTGTGTGTGTGTATGATTGTGTGTGTGTATGTGTGTGTGTGTGTGTGTGTGTGTATGATTGTGTGTGTGTGTGTGTATGATTGTGTTTGTGTGTATGATTGTGTGTGTGTGTGTGTGTGTGTATGATTGTGTGTGTGTATGATTGTGTGTGTGTGTGTGTATGATTGTGTGTGTGAGTGTATGATTGTGTGTGTGTATGATTGTGTGTGTGTGTGTGTGTGTGTGTATGATTGTGTGTGTGTGTATGATTGTGTGTATGATTGTGTGTGTGTGTATGTGTGTGTGTGTGTGTGTGTGTATGATTGTGTGTGTATGATTGTGTGTGTGTGTATGATTGTGTGTGTGTGTGTGTGTATGATTGTGTGTGTGTGTATGATTGTGTGTGTGTGTATGATTGTGTGTGTATGATTGTGTGTGTGTGTGTATGATTGTGTGTGTGAGTGTATGATTGTGTGTGTGTGTATGATTGTGTGTGTGTGTATGTGTGTGTGATTGTGTGTGTATGATTGTGTGTGTGTGTATGATTGTGTGTGTGTGTATGATTGTGTGTGTGTGTGTATGATTGTGTGTGTGTGTATGATTGTGTGTGTGTGAGTGTGTGTGTGTGTATGATTGTGTGTGTGTGTATGATTGTGTGTGTGTGTATGTATGATTGTGTGTGTGTGTGTGTGTATGATTGTGTGTGTGTGTATGATTGTGTGTGTGTGTGTATGATTGTGTGTGTGTGTGTGTGTATGATTGTGTGTGTGTGTATGATTGTGTGTGTGTGTGTGTGTATGATTGTGTGTGTGTGTATGATTGTGTGTGTGTGTGTGTGTATGATTGTGTGTGTGTGTGTGTGTGTGTATGATTGTGTGAGTGTGTGTGTGTGTGTGTGTGTGTGTGTGTGTGTATGATTGTGTGTGTGTGTCTTTGTGTTACTGGGCAGGATTTCCCGGTTGGCGAGTGGGGGGCGCAACCCGCTCGCC
>NC_135896.1:101710835-101713335 GCF_964194155.1 Cetorhinus maximus
TGTGTGTCTGTGTCTGTGTGTGTGTGTCTGTGTGTGTGCGTGTGTGTCTGTGTGCGTGTGTCTGTGTGCGTGTGTCTGTGTGCGTGTGTCTGTGTGTGTCTGTTTGTGCGTGTGTCTGTGTGTGTGTGTGTTTGTGTGTGTGTGTGTCTGTGTGTGTGTCTGTGTGCGTGTGTCTGTGTGTGTGTGTCTGTGTATGTGTCTGTGTGCATGTGTGCGTGTGTGTATGTGTGCATGTGTGTGTGTGTGTGTGTGTGTGTCTGTGTCTGTGTGCATGTGTGTGTTTATGTGTCTGTGTGTGTGTCTGTGTATGTGTCTGTGTGCATGTGTGCGTGTGTGTCTGTGTGCATGTGTGTGAGTGCCTGTGTGTGTGTCTGTGTGCATGTGTGTGTTTATGTGTCTGTGTGTGTGTCTGTGTGTGTGTCTCTATGTGTGTCGGTGTGCATGGGTGTGTGTGTGTGTGTCTGTGTGCGTGTGTTTGTGTGTGTGTGTGTGCATGTGTGTGTGTGTGTGTCTGTGTGCGTGTCTGTGTGTGTGTATGTCTTTGAGCGGGTGGCTGTGTGTGTCTGTGTGCGTGTGCGCATGTGTGTGTGTCTGTGTGCATGTGCGTGTGTGTGTGTGTCTGTGTGCGTGTGTCTGTGTGTGTGTCTGTGTATGTGTCTGTGTGCATGTGTGCGTGTGTGTCTGTGTGCATGTGCGTGTGTGTGTGTGTCTGTGTCTGTGTGCATGTGCACGTGTGTGTGTGTCTGTGTGTATGTGCGTGTGTGTGTGTCTATGTGTGTGTGTGTCTGTGTGTGTGTGTCTGTGTGTGTCTGCGTGTGTGTCTGTGTATGTCTGTGCATGTGTGTGAGTGCCTGTGTGTGTGTGTCTGTGTGCATGTGTGTGTTTATGTGTCTGTGTGTGTGTCTATGTGTGTCGGTGTGCGTGTGTGTGTGTTTGTCTGTGTGTGTGTGTTTGTGTGTGTGTGTGTGTGTCTGTGTCTGTGTGCGTGTGTTTGTGTGTGTGTGTGTCTGTGTGTGTGTGTGTCTGTGTGCATGTGTGTGTGTGTGTGTCTGTGTGCGTGTCTGTGTGTGTGTATGTCTTTGAGTGGATGGCTGTGTGTGTCTGTGTGCGTGTGTGTGTGTCTGTGTGTCTGTGTGCATGTGCACGTGTGTGTGTGTGTGTGTATGTGTGTGTGTCTATGTGTGTCGGTGTGCATGTGTGTGTGTGTGCGTGTGTGTGTGTGTGTGTGTGTGTCTGTGTGTGTGTGTGTGTGTGTCTGTGTACATGTGTGTGTGTGCGTGTCTGTGTGTCTGTGCATGTGTGTGTGTGCCTGTGTGTGTGTCTGTGTGCATGTGTGTGTATGTGTCTGTGTGTGTCTGTGTGCATGTGTCTGTGTGTGTGGTGTGTGTCTGTGTGTGTCTGTGTGTGTGTGTCTGTGTGCGTGTCTGTGTGTGTGTATGTCTGTGAGCGGGTGGCTGTGTGTGTCTGTGTGCGTTTGCGCATGTGTGTGTGTCTGTGTGCATGTGCGCGTGTGTGTGTGCGTGTCTGTGTGTCTGTGCATGTGTGTGTGTGCCTGTGTGTGTGTCTGTGTGCATGTGTGTGTATGTGTCTGTGTGTGTGTCTGTGTGTATGTGTCTGTGTGTGTGTGTGTGTGTCTGTGTGTGTCTGTGTGTGTGTGTCTGTGTGCGTGTCTGTGTGTGTGTATGTCTGTGAGCGGGTGGCTGTGTGTGTCTGTGTGTGTGTGTGCATGTGTGTGTGTCTGTGTGCATGTGCGCGTGTGTGTGTGCATGTGCGTGTGTGTGTGTGTCTGTGTGCGTGTGTCTGTGTGTGTGTGTCTGTGTGCATGTGTGCATGTGTGTGTCTGTGTACGTGTGTGTGTGTGTGTCTGTGTCTGTGCGCATGTGCACGTGTGTCTGTGTCTGTGTGTGTGTGCGTGTCTGTGTGTGTCTGTGTGCATGTGTGTGTTTATGTGTCTCTGTGTGTGTCTATGTGTGTCGGTGTGCGTGTGTGTGTGTTTGTCTGTGTGTGTGTGTTTGTGTGTGTGTGTGTGTGTGTGTGTGTGCCTGTGTGCGTGTGTTTGTGTGTGTGTGTGTCTGTGTGTGTGTGTGTCTGTGTGCATGTGTGTGTGTGTGTGTCTGTGTGCATGTGTCTGTGTGTGTGTATGTCTTTGAGCGGATGGCTGTGTGTGTCTGTGTGCGTGTGCGCATGTGTGTGTGTCTGTGTGCATGTGCGCGTGTGTGTGTGT
The DNA here is from genome assembly GCF_964194155.1 of Cetorhinus maximus. Classification (NCBI taxonomy): domain Eukaryota; kingdom Metazoa; phylum Chordata; class Chondrichthyes; order Lamniformes; family Cetorhinidae; genus Cetorhinus; species Cetorhinus maximus. Next base: position 101,713,060 of record NC_135896.1, read on the forward strand.
CTGTGTGCGTGTGTCTGTGTGTGTGCGTGTGTGTCTGTGTGCGTGTGTCTGTGTGCGTGTGTCTGTGTGCGTGTGTCTGTGTGTGTCTGTTTGTGCGTGTGTCTGTGTGTGTGTGTGTTTGTGTGTGTGTGTGTCTGTGTGTGTGTCTGTGTGCGTGTGTCTGTGTGTGTGTGTCTGTGTATGTGTCTGTGTGCATGTGTGCGTGTGTGTATGTGTGCATGTGTGTGTGTGTGTGTGTCTGTGTCTGTGTGCATGTGTGTGTTTATGTGTCTGTGT
>NC_135896.1:101720835-101760835 GCF_964194155.1 Cetorhinus maximus
TTCAACCCCCACACATTCATACCTAAACCCTAACACTTTCAACCCTCACACATTCATACCTAAACCCTAACACTTTCAACCCCCACACATTCATACCTAAACCCTAACACTTTCAACCCCCACACATTCATACCTAAACCCTAACACTTTCAACCCCCACACATTCATACCTAAACCCTAACACTTTCAATCTCCCTGACTGGCGAGTGGGCCAAGTTCTGTGTATCTTCTTGTTTTTCTCATCAGAGGAGAGAGATAGAAAACAAAGGCTGTGATCTGACCCTTCTCCCACCTCTGAGTGTCGAGGATTGGTTTGCCAAGCCATCAATCAGAATGATCACCGTCAATGAAAAGCCACGCCTACAATGTGGAAGCTTCTGGAATTTGTATGTCAATTCAGCGAAGTTCACCCTTTGTGATGTAGTCAATGGAAATGTATTCTAACATAAAAGTATGAAATACTTCTGTACCAAGCATTAAGGAATTACACTGTCTAAAAATGAATATGAAGTGTATAGGTGAAGAGTTTGATAGCTGTCACCTATTTCCCTTCCAGTTAGCCAGGCTTCTATCCACATCCCGGGAATACAGGCTTTATAAAAGAATGATCTATCTCTGGGAACTAGCTCTTTATTAACTGGATTTAATCTTAATAGTAACAAGAAATAGCAACACAAAGACAATTAAGAACATGGTCACATCCTCTCTCTTAGCATGTGCAATGCTACACATGATGATCTATTATATACCCAGTGGATTTTCTCACATGAATTCCGTGGATGAGGAATGGATCATCATGTTTTCTCATAAACAGTATTATTATTCTGCTGCTAAAGCACAGCTACACATCTCACTAACACTACACGGTATCTTTACTCTGTTTCTGATGCTGCTTGGTCTTGAAAAATACACGAGACAATTTGGTATCAGATTGGCTTTTCTTTCATTTGAAAACAACTTTGGTGATTCCTGAAGTCAGAAGGTGTTTTTTGGTGCCTTGTGCGGGTCAGTTGAGATTGATTGGTCTCAGCAGAAGTTCAGGTCAATCAATGACAGATCATGTTGGCTTTTTTCTGTGCAGTGTAGAAGTTTGTATCATATTCGCACTGCATGTACCATTTAATTATACATAGATAAGGCACCTTTCTACTTTATTCACAAGACAGTTAGAACACGATTAACTTAAAGCACACCTCCTAAAGTAAGCAGGATCTAGTTAGTGCACATTGAGAAATGGATAACAGCATAATGCAGATGCACAGTACAAGCAGGTCCCGTAGTTAGAAACAGTGTGCTCCCTTTCCTGAGCACCTGCATTGGCAAGAAACTCAAATATCCAAAAGAACTACAAGCCAAACAGCAGAAGCAGCAGTGATAGGCACAGCTAAACAATCCCAAAATCAACACATCAAATCATCAGGTCAGAATTGGGGAACTTCACTGATTATTGCACAATGGTCAGTAACATTCACAGCTCCTTAGTCACTGAAGCAGTCCATGCCAATATGAAGCAAGACCTGGGAAATATTCAGGCTTGAGCTGACAAGTGGCAAGTAACATTTGCACCACACAATTGCCAGGCAATGACCATCTCCAACAAGAGAGAATCCAACCATCACTCCTTGACCATTGCTGAATCCCCCACTATCAACATCCTGAGGGTTACCATTGACCAGAAATTGAACTAGACTAGCCATGTAAATACTGTGGCTACAAGAGCAAGCCAGAGGCTAGGAATCCTGCGGTCAGTAACTCACCTCCTGACTCCCCACAGCCTGTCTCCCATCTATAAGGCACAAGTCAGGAGTGTGATGGGATACTCTCTACCTGCCTGGATGAGTGCAGCTCCCACAACACTCAAGAAGCTTGACACCATCCAGGACAAAGCAGCCCACTTGATTGGCACCACATCCACAAACATTCACTCCCTCCACCATCGACACACAGTAGCAGCAGTGTGTACCATCTACAAGATGCACTGCAGGAATTCACCAAGGCTCCTTCGACAGCACCTTCCAAACCCACAACCACTACCATCTAGAAGGACAAAGGCAGCAGACACATAGGAACACCACCACCTGCAAGTTACCCTCCAAGTCACTCACCATCCTGACTTGGAAATATATCACCGTTCCTTCACTGCCACTGGGTCAAAATCCTGTAACTCCTCCCTAACAGCACTGTGGGTGTACCTACATCACATGGACTGCAGCGGTTTAAGAAGGAGGCTCACCACTGTAATATAAAGGTATCTGGCATAGCAAGGGTTAATGTGGGATTGGGAAACAGTGCTGCCTACAGTGTGATGTAAAGAGACACATAGCCTGAGACTGGGGTCAGTTGTGGACTGGTCAGAGACCTGTGTAGAAGCAAGCATGGAGTTAGCTCATAGCTTGGGCTATAGCCTGTATATATGTTCATAGTTATGTGTTATCAATAAACAGTTAATGTTCAACCATACAAGATTCAGAACCTCTTTGTGAAACCTACTGAACATACAACATACAACAAGCACCACCTTCTCAATTAGGGATAGGCAACAAATGTGCTGGCCTTGCAGGTAACTCCCACATCCCATGAAAAAATAAAAATATAGATATTGCCTGTGTAGATATTGCAATTTAAATCCAGCACATATATGAATAATGAATGTAGTTATTTACAATTGGTACAATTCTCATATCATGCTGTGCTGAGTTTAATCATTTATACTCAAGGGTTGCCCATCTATAAAGCTAAAAGCTTTAACTAGGTTTGTACCACTGTCTTTCTATGGGGCTTTAGTTTGGTAACTCCTTTAAACATGACTGTATATGTATTTTTGGCATACTGTGCAGCACTATTCTGTTTCTTTTAATAAACTGCACTGCTTTCAACTGCGGTGATTTTTACCGTGAGAAACATTATCTAAAATTTCAAATTGCCTTAAATAGTCCATCATTTTATCAGAAAGGAATGGGATTATAATCTAACTTTATTGCAAGGCACATTCAGTATCATACAAGCAAAACAACATTAAACCAACTCATTCACGCGCAATGTTTCTCAGAAAGGTGTCTAACAGTGAAAGCAGTGGTATGAAGTTAATGATAAGATGTTAGACAGTGAAGTGCACATTATGCAGCTTTTTGCTATCCAGAGTTTTCACCAAAAACTTCCCATTCCTGTAATTAGCCTGCCCTTACGCAGCTTCCATGTGGAAAATCTGAATCACCCATTACATCAGCATTTCATTTCAAGCCTTTACTCACAGTATGCCTTTGTCCACTACTGAAAAATAGTAAAGGAACGGTGCAGATGTTTACTATTACCACTGACTGAATACATGTTCAGCCTGACTACTTTGACATGGATCGATTTTCCATTGGGGGGTGTTCAATTTTACCAGGTTTTGTCCCCTGCATATTGAAATGTTTTATGAAAATACTTATGTTGTCCAGTCATTTCACAATGTCAAGATAATTAAATCCTTTGTTTCGACACAGGATCAAAATTGAAATGTTACTGGCATTTGAACCATAATGTATTCAACAAGAGTTCTTCCAGTTTTGAACCTGTCTACAGAATGGAGCACTTCAATGTGGTACATCTCGGAAACAAGCGAAAAAGAAAAAGGTAAACATGCAGAGTGACACTGATGGCAGCCTTGGAAACGTCTATGTTCTACCCACACAATCCCTCCCTGACGAAGGCAGAATAGTGACAAGTAATGTGGGCAATGAAAGGCAAAAAGCAGAGAGCGATTTCATGTTTTATTTATTTAAAGAGGGGGAGGTATACATTAATGAGAGCAACTCAAAATGATTCCTTGATTATAACTTAGTGCACACAGAAATTTACCCAGAAAGCTGTTAGGCTATATTTTCTAAATCTTTTTGTAAAACATCTTTGTATAAGGCCAAGTTTGAACAAAAGCACACTTCAGGGCTCTCTCAAGAACACTTACTTTTTGGATATTTTATAATAGCAAGCTTTGCAACAATAATAAATTTTTAACATACAAACATAAAAACATACAAATTAAGAGTAGGAGTAGACCATTCGGCCCCTCGAGCCTGCTCTGCCATTTAATAAGATCATGGCTGATCTGATTGTGGCCTCCACTCCACATTCCACCTACCCTATGCCAAGACAGCCTGGAGCGACCAGGCTGCACCTTATCATTCCCTGTTTAAATTACTAGAGCTGCTTTTCATTTGTAAAATTTTGCATTGAAAATATGCATTTTACAAAGTTTTATCAACAATGCTGAAGGAACATAAAACAGCATCACATCTTTTTCCAGCCATTTGTATCATCGCAGTGAGGTAATAAACTGTTAAAAGGTTAGAAAGAACATTTTGACCATGATCAGGTGGCTTTAATGTATTTTTTCAATTGCTTAATTTTACACCAGTTAATCCTCAATTTATTCTTTCACGTGTAATGCTATCTAAGCAAAGTTTAACAATTATGCTGTTCAGTTGCCACATTTTGACCCATACTCAGTTTGTCATTACCTTATGTACAATGAAGGTAAAAGTCTTATTTTTGTATACAAAATGATGCTGATAATTGCAGGAAAAAAGATCAATTTTAAAGTTATGTATTAGAAATAAAATATTTTATAAGTAATTGTCGTAGCTGAATGAATAGTTTCCTTTCTTTGTAATAGGGTTGTGACAACTTTCATTGATTGTCCAAAGGTAGATTAATTTCTGGAGTATTCATCATATACTGTAATTTAGGTAAACTATAGGTGCACTGCTGTAATAAGTAATGTAATATCGGATGCAGAAAAGAAGAGAAGATTCTCAGAATGTTTATCTCTAATGGATTTGACCTCCCCCTCCCCTCTCCCACTCAGCATACACTGTGATTCTCCACCCTCCAGCAACTCTGGACATCAGCCTTCAATAGACTCCTTTTAAAAAACGCAAGTAGAATAAGGTTACATTAGGAAACGCAAAACTAAATTATCCCTGTTGTATTAATTCTAACTACAGATATCTAATTGGCAAATTAAGAATGTTGAAAAAAGTTTTCATTAAAACCCCCTCCCATCCTGTTTCCTCATCTGTTCTTTTCTCCCAGCTTCTCCATTTCCAAACATCTGTTCTGCGGTTCCATCTTCCACAACAGTGCTTTTGATGTGTGTTCCTTTTTCCTCAACCAACATTTCTGTTCACCATTCAGTCTCAAACGCGAGCTTCAGCTTCCCATTTCTTGCCATTTTAATCCTTCACCGCTCGTACATTCTGACCTCACCCTCCCACACTGTTCTTGTGAAACTCAACAGCAGCTTGAGGAACAGCTTCTCATCTTTCAGTTAGGCACTTGCCAGCCTTTTGGGTTCATCATCGAGTTCAACTATTTCTAATCCTGTCCACTGCTCTGGTGTCCTTTGAGAGCAGGTGCAGGTAATGGTTCCGCTGTTGTCCCCTGGACCCATCTTTTGTTTGTTTACTTGTCCCTTTACCCAGCCCTTTGCCTTGTCCTTACATCCCTGCTGTTATTTAATCTCTACTGCCTTTCATCCTATCACAGATTTTCCCTTTATTCTTTCCCCCCCCCACCACACCCCACCCCCGCTTTACTTGCTCAAAACCTTTTACACTAACAATTTCCAGTTCTGACAAAACGTTAACTCTGTTTCTCTCTCCACAGACGCTGTCAGACCTGCTGAGTGTTTCCAGCATTTTCTGTTTTTGTTTCAGATTTCCATCATCCGCAGTATTTTGCTTTTGTAAGATGATTTCTAATCAGACTTAGAGCATATTCTTTCTTAATACCTCTTCAGTTTCTAAGTATGGTTGTTCAATGCTGCTTTCATCTCTGGATCTTTGGCCCATACATACAAACATGTGTGTCTTTACATACATGCAAACATGTGTGTCTTTACATACATACAAACATGTGTGTCTTTACATACATGCAAACATGTGTGTCTTTACATACATACAAACATGTGTGTCTTTACATACATACAAACATGTGTGTCTTTACATATATACAAACATGTGTGTCTTTACATACATACAAACATGTGTGTCTTTACATACATACAAACATGTGTGTCTTTACATACATACAAACATGTGTGTCTTTACATATATACAAACATGTGTGTCTTTACCTTTGTTTGCAAATTTTTCAATTACTTCAGTTTGAGTACACAGAACTGTAGATTGTTTTTGAATGTTTCATGACCATGAAGAAACATTCCCAAGCTAATGGAAAATGGTAATAACTTGCTCGCAGTGTTTGATTTAGTTGCTGAGAAGTAGGCAGCAGTTGCCTGGGGTGATTAGCCACAGATTAACATGTTCTGTTGGTTTATGCTGCTTGGTTCTCTTTAGCAACATGGCTGAGATCGAGACCTCAGCACAAGTGCAAATCTATCACATTGTTCTGCAATCAGCACATTGGAACACTAACCCAATAAAACACAACTTGAGTATTGCTGAGAAAAAGAGGCTTTTTTTTTTGAAGCTTTTGTCATCAGGACAATTTGCAAGAAAATGCCAATGTCGGGGGAAACAACAATTTATACTGTATGAGAGGAGAGTGCTGATTGGTCAGCAGGATCCCACAGGCTACTCTGATCAGATCATTTCATACTGTTGCACAAACTCCCCTTCCTTGATTTACTAGTTGGGAAATCTTCCAGGAGATTCTCTACCATGTCTAGCACAAACCTACCTTCACTGGTCAGTACACGCGTTGGGATCCTGCCAGTTCCACACGCTATAATATTGGTCTTATTGACAACCTTGTAAATAGGGCCCAAGCCATTTGCTCACCATGTAAGCTTGATGCTGAAATAGGGGCACGTCAAAGACATCCTGCAGGATAATGGCTGCCCTGATCAGATCATTTCACACTGTATATCACACAAACTCATGAACAGGCCTAAGGCCGTCACTTTCAGCCCTGAAAGTGCCCAGTCTATCTCAGATTACCCTGGAAGAGCAAGATATCTCAAAACTTTGAGCAACAGGTGAAGCTAGCTGTTTCACGCTGCTACTATGCAGTAACAAGGTGAGTGGTATTCACCACTAACAGGAAGCTGCCCTCAAGCCAAAACACGTTCTGCCCATCACCCAAATGAGTAATGGGGTATATGAATTTCAGTGCCAGTGTGATGCTGGGTATGTAGACCGTACATCCCAAAGACTGGCGGATTGTATCAAACAGCCTGTCCCAGCCGCTGTTCACAACGGGCAGGATACAGACCGTATCCAACCAGTCTGCAGGCTTGAGCTTGTAAAACTCAAAACACCCTGTCCAACATCAGATGTGATTCTGCGATTGGACAACACTTGTTAAATAATCCTCAGTATGCTAACAGTTACACTGACAACCAATTTAAGGCTTAAGCATTGCTAAAAAAGAGACATGTCGAAGCTTTTCATCTTGCACTCATCAGGACACTTCGTAGGAATACCAATATAAGGGGAAAAACAACAATTTATACTGTATGTGAAGAGAGTGCTGATTGGTTGGCAAGTCGGATTGGTAGAGGTGTTGCCATGGAGAATGCATCAGTGATGGTGACTGACAGTTAACTATCAAGCATCGTTTGAAATTTAAACCAGGCAGCTTGACCCTAATTGGTCAAGGCATCACTCTGAGGAATGAGTCAGTGAATGGCTGTCACTTATTTTGTTTAGCTGAAACAGACACAATGTATGTACATGTTCTTTCTGTCTGCAAAGAACAGGGCTCGGTGTATTAATATATGTCAATTCCATGCTGAGTAGCACAACTACAAACTGAGTGATCAGGGAAGCTCTTCAATGACATCTAATTACATTTTCATCCATCTTTAAAACAACTGATTGAGGAGTGTTATTTTAAAATGTAACACACCGTGAAATGCAAGGAAGTTTTGTTTAGCACCAGATGTAGATAGCATCATCATTCTGAACTTCACTGCGACATAGCTGACCTGTGGGAGTGGGCAGGGGAGGGGGGAGGCCGGTGAGGGAATGTAAAAGATCCTAAGGCACTATTTTGAAAAAGAGCATGGGAGTTCTTCCCAGTGTTCTCACCAATATTATCCCTCAATCAACATCACAAAGGAAAATATTTGCTGGTCATTTGCACATTGCTGTTTGTGGGAGATGGCTGTGCACTAATTGGTTGCCACATTTCCTACATTACAATAGTGACTATGCTTTAAAAGTACTTCATTGGTTGTAAAGATTTGGGATATCCTGAGGTCATGAAAGGTGCTGTATAAATGCAAATGTAAGTCTTCCTTCCTCATACTGACCCCAATAGTGTTCCCATCAATCATGCCCTTCACCTGTATGAGCAGTAAAACACAAGCCTGGGAAGGTGGCTCATGTGTGAAGAGTATCTGTCATTTGAAGAATAATGAAATCATTAGATGCAAGGTTATTTTTACCCATTTTGAGCATCCCATACACATCACAAGGGCCATGCAAGGAGCATCCACATGGATAGATATAAGGAAGGGGTGTTCAGGGAGTAGCTGAGGAATGAGAAGCCCGAAACTGGACTTGTGCATCTTTTCCAGTAAAATAGCAACAATAACAAATGCATTCTGAGAACTCTTCTGCTATCTATTGCTTTGTCAACAATTTGCCAATTTTACCCTGAGGCCCAAATAGCTTGTCTAGGATTTCTTAAGTCTGGTGAACATTGAAACAAAACTCTGCAAGTATCAACACGCTGGAATCTGTGGTTCTGTTTGGCTTGGCGATAAATAAAATGAGGCAAAACTTTCCTTATTTAATTGAAACCACTTGGAAGAGAAACACTGACTGAGTCCTAAGAACTAATCTATCCTGATGCCAAATCAAATAAGGGCTGATATACCACAGAGGCCCACAATTCACTAATGCTGTGAGCTACACTGAATGCTCATATTGTCTTTCATGTGAGGTATGCTTGAAGAGACTCAAATGGTAAGTACATTAGATTAAAATAAATTTGAAATCAATGGGAGATTTTCTTGAGAAGGTTTCATGAACAAAATGAGGTTTGAAAATATATTTTTCAACTAGTTCTGCGTGTTCTGATTCCTGAAAATTTAGCAGCTTATCAGGCAAATTGAGAGAAGTTGGCCTCAAAATTAACATAGCAGTCAATTACTTATACCACCAGGACGAAAGCGCTTCAGTGGATGGAGTCTTAACTGCCAGAAAGGTAAATGGTCAATGTCAGTTGGAGGTCAAGCATTACAGTCCTCGGGGATCATTGTAGGAGATCCTTAGGCAAGTGCCCTAGGTCCAGTCCTCTTCAGTTGCTTCACCGGTGTTCCGTCCGTCATGAGGTCAAGAATGGAGCTATTCGCTAATGATTGCACAATGTTCATCTCCATTCAGAACATCTCCGGAAATGAAGTAGCCAATGTCAGCCTACAGTAAGACCTGAACAACATCCAGCCTTGGGTAACAGGTAGCAGGTAATACCCATGCCACATAAAAAGGAATCATAGTCGCCAACAAGAAAAGTCCACCCACTTCTTTCTGACCCTCAGCACTGCCATTGCAAAGTCACCCGCCATCAATTAGAAACTTTAGTAGATCAGGCATATCAAAACTGTCACTACAACTACACAGTTAAGCCTGCACGCTCTGTGATAAATGACTCACCTTCATTCAACCCTCTCTTACATCTGTAAAGGTCAAGTCAGAAGTGTGATGCAATACTCACAACTCACCTGGATGGCTGCAGCTGCAACAACACACAAGACATTTGCCACCATCCAAGACAGCTTAGTTCCTTTAATCAGTTCCCTTGCTGCTGATTTCAATATTCTCCCCCTTCAACCCCACAAGAGTGTGGTTGCAGAATATAGAATCTACAACAGTAATTTTCAAATTGGAGTTTGCAGAGTGCTGCCAGGAGATCTGAAAAATAATCTGAGGAGTAATGAATGGCCACAGGGAGTTTCCTGATAGCGAATGAGTGATGGCAGGAGGCAGGCTGCATGCGAGCCAGAATACAGGAGCAGGGCAGCCACCATATGTGAGGAGGGGAGGAGCTGAGAGCTAGCAAGATGAAAGCCAGAACTTGCATCTCACCTGAAAATATGAGGAGAGCTACGTAGAATTTGGGTGGACGGAGCTCAGTGATCAATTGCTACAATGTGTTTTGTGCTTACAAATTTTATCCAATGATGATTTTATCCAATGATGATTTTATCCAATGATGGTTCTATCCAATGATGATTCTATCCAATGATGATTTTATCCAATGATGATTTTGTCCAATGATGATCTATCCAATGATGATTTTATCCAATGATGATTCTATCCAATGATGATTTTATCCAATGATGATTCTATCCAATGATGATTTTATCCAATGATGATTCTATCCAATGATGATTCTATCCAATGATGATTTTATCCAATGATGATTCTATCCAATGATGATTTTATCCAATGATGATTCTATCCAATGATGATTTTATCCAATGATGATTCTATCCAATGATGATTTTATCCAATGATGATTCTATCCAATGATGGTTTTATCCAATGATGATTTTATCCAATGATGATTTTATCCAATGATGATTCTATCCAATGATGATTTTATGCAATGATGATTTTATCCAATGATGATTTTGTCCAGGGATGATTCTATCCAATGATGATTTTATCCAATGATGGTTTTATCCAATGATGGTTTTATCCAATTATGGTTTTATCCAATGAAAGTTCTATCCAATGATGATTTTATCCAATGAAGATTCTATCCAATGATGATTTTATCCAATGATGATTTTATCCAATGATGATTTTGTCCAATGATGATTCTATCCAATGATGATTCTATCCAATGATGATTTTATCCAATGATGGTTTTATCCAATGATGGTTTTATCCAATGAAAGTTCTATCCAATGATGATTTTATCCAATGAAGATTCTATCCAATGATGATTTTATCCAATGATGATTTTATCCAATGATGATTCTATCCAATGATGGTTCTATCCAATGATGATTTTATGCAATGATGATTTTATCCAATGATGATTTTGTCCAATGATGATTCTATCCAATGATGATTTTATCCAATGATGGTTTTATCCAATGATGGTTTTATCCAATGAAAGTTCTATCCAATGATGATTTTATCCAATGAAGATTCTATCCAATGATGATTTTATCCAATGATGATTTTATCCAATGATGGTTTTATCCAATGAAAGTTCTATCCAATGATGATTTTATGCAATGATGATTTTATCCAATGATGATTTTGTCCAATGATGATTCTATCCAATGATGATTTTATCCAATGATGGTTTTATCCAATGAAGATTCTATCCAATGATGATTTTGTCCAATGATGATTCTATCCAATGATGATTTTATCCAATGATGGTTTTATCCAATGAAAGTTCTATCCAATGATGATTTTATCCAATGAAAATTCTATCCAATGATGATTTTATCCAATGATGATTTTATCCAATGATGATTTTATCCAATGATGATTTTATCCAATGATGATTTTATCCAATGATGATTCTATCCAATGATGATTCTATCCAATGATGGTTCTATCCAATGATGAGTCTATCCAATGATGATTCTATCCAATGATGATTCTATCCAATGATGATTTTATCCAATGAAGATTCTATCCAATGATGATTTTATCCAATGATGATTTTATCCAATGATGATTTTATCCAATGATGGTTCTATCCAATGATGATTTTATGCAATGATGATTTTATCCAATGATGATTTTGTCCAATGATGATTCTATCCAATGATGATTTTATGCAATGATGATTTTATCCAATGATGATTTTGTCCAATGAAGATTCTATCCAATGATGATTTTATCCAATGATGATTTTATCCAATGATGATTTTATCCAATGATGGTTCTATCCAATGATGATTTTATCCAATGAAAGTTCTATCCAATGATGCTTTTATCCAATGAAGATTCTATCCAATGATGATTTTATCCAATGATGATTTTATCCAATGATGATTCTATCCAATGATGATTCTATCCAATGATGATTCTATCCAATGATGATTCTATCCAATGATGCAATGACGCCTGCAAAACCTAAACCTACACTTTGCAGCAAAGAACTGGAATAGGAATGCTGCATCAAACTGGAATAGGAATGCTGCATCAAAAGACTTTTTTTTAGCAAAAAAAAGCACAGCTGACAGAAAACTCAAATGACAAACGCAATCTCAGTTCCAAAGCAAGCAGGCCCATTACTACCAGAGAGAGCTGATGCTTCCAACTGCTGTCGAATTGTGATGGGGGTGCGGTTGCCAACAGTAATTAGATGTTTTCCTGGAGGTTTCATCACATGATTTGCTCCCACACTCCAGCTATTAGTCGGCCAACACATCCATCCTTGTGATATACTGCCTTCCTACGCCAATTGGGAAGATAACAGACTCATTACCCATTTGAATGATGCTTGCTGTCAGTCAAATGGCATTTTTTCCCCCATTTTCATCATTTTTTATATCTGATAAAATGTTCAAAGAAAATGGCAAAAAAGAAATCTTTTTAATGCCCCAATGATATTTTTTCCTTGGTTGCCCGCAGCAGTGTCCTGGAGAATGACTTTCAATTCCTGGAGACTCCAGGCCAATCCTGGAGGGTTGGCAGCTGATTGGTGAATGAAGATGCAACCCAAAATTGAAGGCCGTGCTGCTGCACAGACGGTGCTGCCGCTCTGACAGGCAATAGTTGAGGTGTTGTTGCAAGAATAAGAGCCATAAACCCACAGGTAATTGTGACACATTGTACGGTACATCATCAAGCCTTTGCTTCAAAGCGAATGGAACCCTAATTTCACACTGATTTAAACGACATAGCGAGAGCTGTGAATTTTGTGAAGCATGATTGTAAAGTTGTGTTCAGAACTGGATGAGGACATGAGAATTTATTGTTTCACTCTGAAGTACATCAGTTATCTTGCAGCACAGTCCTAGCAAGAGTTTGTAAGCTTGGTAAGAGGCTGCTGGCTTTTCTTTCTGTGGATATTCCTGCATTAGCTGAACATTTACGTATTGTGAAACTTGGACATATTAACCATATGTTACATTTACACTGAATCTATCAATACACAGGGGAGCAACACCACCATACTCAAAGTGAGTGAAAATTGAGGAAGAAAATCTAGATTTGGGAAAGCAAGATTTGGAAAAGTAGGATTTGGGAAAGCAGGATTTGGAAAAGCAGGATTTGGGAAAGCAGGATTTGGGAAAGTAGGATTTGGGAAAGCAGGATTTGGAAAAGTAGGATTTGGGAAAGCAGGATTTGGAAAAGTAGGCTGTGCAATAGAGTTTCAGGCATTCCCACTGCTGCCTGAGTTTCTGGATGGAAACACAATGGCAGTTGAGTATCTGAAAGAAAGGATCATTGCTCATTTTGCAACGTTGGCAGAGTACTTCAGTGTTTATTTTGAAATATAAACACAGATGAATACGATTGAGTGCAGGATCCATTTTTAACATTTGCTATGTCATTTGGTTGCCCAAGTGGAAAAACAGAAGAGACAGGTGGAACTGCCCCGTTTCCACTCGCTGTAAATTGAGTTTCAGCAACAAACACTTTCCCAGTTTTTGGCCATCTGTTGCTGTGGAGTATCCAGAATTGGTAAAAGAAGCAATGAAAGTGTTGCTACATTTCCCACAATACACATTTGCGAAACATCATTTTGTGCGATGGCAGCAATGAATACAAAGTAGTGATTCCATCTGGGAGTGTCATTGTCAAACATCACACCTAGGATAGACAGACTTTGCAATAAGAAGCACACATATCTCACTGGTATCTGTAAGTAAACACCATTTTTTTATAAAAGCATAACTAAACAATCCTTACATACAACACATCTAAATTATGATTATTATATAGCGTTATAATTTAGATAGAGGTCCTTGATAATTAGTCTGTTTGAAAATGGGTTCTTCATCCAAAAAGGTTTGACAACCACTGATTTACTGGATGCACAACAGCAACTCATCAAACTTACTCCAACAGCCCGTCCCAGCCCAGCAACTTCTACTGTGGAGAAGGACAATAGCAGCAAGATCATGGGAACTCCATCATCCTCAAGATCCCATTCAAATCACACCGCCATCCTGATAGGGACATATCCTATGGTTCCTATGTTGGGACAACATTGTGGAATTTCCAATCTAATTTCTGGCGCTATGACCTCAAAGCCTGCAGAATAAGGAGAAGACAACAGGCGATTGAGAATGTGGCTTTTCCAGCACTAACCACATGCTGGAGGCAAAAACAAAATGGGCACTTGAATGGAACACAGAAGGAAAATACTGTGGATGCTGAAAACCTGAAATAAAATTTAAAAATGTTGAAAATACTCAGCAGGTCAGGCAGCATCACTGGAGGGAGAAACATAGGGGGGGATTTTACAGCCCACCACTGATGGGTTTGCAGGCAGGGGGGCCTGGAAAACTCCCCAGGTGACATTTCTCCCATCCCCCCACGTGCCCCCAACCTGTCCTCAATTATATGGGGAGGCGAGGGCAGATTTGGGGGTAGGTGATGCCTAGAGAAGCCCAGTCGCCCTCCTCCTCATTGAGGCCTACTGGTTACTTCAGGGGATGGGGGGTGCCTGGCTGGTCACCCTGCTTGGCCTTGGTGGTGGGGCGAGGGGAGGGGTACCTCCCTCACTGGTTCCCTTTCCACATCAAGTGCCCCCTAGGATCTTGCCCCCCTTGGGGTGCATAATCCCCCTGGCCTTTCCACCAAGGCCCCCCATTCTCCTCTCCACCCTACCCCAGGCTTCCCGGCCACTGTGAAACCCCTACAATGAACTCCACCCTGACTCTGAGTTCAGAGCTGGGTGTAGGGCCAGTGGTGCTGCTGAGAGCACAGAGCTGATGGCCAGTCACCTCTCTGAGGCGGGACTTGCTGCCGAGTGAGGGACTAAAGTGTCCCCTCCAGCGAATTAACACCACAGCGCATTAAATGGCGACAAGGCAGCCAGCATCGGCGAGGGTTCGTCCCCTTCGATTCTTCAGGTGGCAGAGCGGGAAACCCCGCCAGCCATTACATTCTGCTTCTGATTAACCTTTCGGG
The DNA here is from genome assembly GCF_964194155.1 of Cetorhinus maximus. NCBI lineage: Eukaryota > Metazoa > Chordata > Chondrichthyes > Lamniformes > Cetorhinidae > Cetorhinus > Cetorhinus maximus. Next base: position 101,735,904 of record NC_135896.1, read on the forward strand.
TCAGTGACCTTTCATCAGGGCGATGAAAGTTTGGAATTGTAACAGGATTTGAGCAGGTAAGAGAGGGGAAGGGTGGGAAGAAGATTAAAAGGGTGGGAAGAAGATCAAAACAGAAGGACTGTGGGCAGAATTTAGCCCTTGGTGGGCGGGTGGGCCCCACCGGCTCGGCGATGGGCAGGCAGCCGAACTCCGCCACTGAAATGGGGCCCACTGCCATTTTGAGTGGGCCGGCCAATTAAGGCCTGTCCAGCGGCCTGCCCGACGGGAAGCGCTATGCGCTATGCGCTCCCTGTGCGGCGGGGTGGGGGGGGAGGGAATCCCCAGCTCTCACAGTGGGCACTGCTCCCTGAGACTAAGTGCTGTCTCAGGGAGAATACTGACTGTGGAAAAAACAGAAACATTAAAAAATTATTAACATGTCCCCCTCACGTAACAATGTCACACGAGATAGGACATGTTAATAAAGATCACATAAACTTTATTAATTTTTTACAAAACGGACATGAAACTTCATCCCGCCAGTGGATGAGGTTTCATGAATAATCTGAAGCCCGCTGGGGCTCCTGGCCTGCCCACCAGCCTTAAGGGTGGCCGGGCAGGGTCTTTAAGTACTTGGCCATTGACAGGTCGGCGGGCGGACAGCTGATCTCGCTGTGCCCCCGCCTTCCTAAAAATTTAAATGGACCGGGATGATGTCGGGGGTTCCTCCCAATGCTATCCCACGTCATGTTCCCATCGGCAAGCGGGCCCCGCCCCCAAATCGCCGAGGGGAAAATCCTGGCCAGTGTGTGAAAGGATGGTGAGCAGGAGAGATGAAATGACAAGTAAAGAAAGAGATGTGTCTAGAGGAGGTGTGAATGGCAGGGCAGCCGCTATTCAGGATCCTGCCATGTTTACAAACCACGAAAAGCTAGTGCACAGTTACAAGACAAGTCGCTTAAACAGTTAATGGAACGCTGGCTTTTATAACAAGGAGGCTGGAATAAGGGGAGGAAGTGATGCTTCAGTTGGACAGAGCCTTGGTCAGACTCCACCTAATGTCCTGTGTTCAGTTTTGAGCACCAAATCTCAGGGATGATTTATTCTTATCAAATAATTATTTATTTAAAAATCAACTTCCATTACTGCCAAGGGCCAAAATGAGGTAAGTTTTACAAACAATGGTTCCAAGCAAAATATAAAAATGGGTAAAATGATAGAAAGAACAGAGTAGAATGATGTACTGACCATTGTATTCGGGTCTTTATGTTCAAAGTTTACCAATCATTAGAGTTTGTTTATTGTGCAGCCCTGAGTATCTCTTGGAGAGGGAACAGCACCGATTCACCAGAAAGATGCCAGAGCTTCTTCTTTCCCCTTCTCCTTCGTTTGGTTTCTCCCATTTTACTTGGGGTCACCACAATGCTGGTTGATCACCCTTCTCCATCTGGCCCTGTCAGCCATCCATCCCTCTTCCAATCCTGCTGCATTTAAGTTTTTTTACAACCTCATCTTTCCATCTGGTCTTAGGCCTTCCTCTTCTCCTTCTTTCTCACAACACCATCTCCGTCACTCACCTCACCATGTCTTCTCTCTCTTCACAACAGGTGACCATACCATTTCAATCTTTTCGCAGCTACTTTCTTTGATGCTTCCACAATCCTCACTGACCCCCTGATGTACTGGTTCCTGATCTTGTCCTTTCTCGTCACTCTACACATCCATCTTAGCATCCATGTCTCATTTGTATGCAGTTGTTCTTGATGATGCCCAAGTTTCTGCACTATGTAACAAGGCCAGGAGGATACCAGGGTTTAAAGGTTAAAATTATGCAACTAGGTTGTATAAACTTGCTTTGTATCTCTTTGAGCTTTAGAAGGTATATGGATAATCTAATAGTAGTCTTTAAAATTATAGAGGTATTCGACAGGGTAGATATGAAAAACCATATCATCCAGCGAGGAATCTTAAAATTTAGAGCTAGTTCATTTAGGAGGAAGTTAAGAAGCAAAATGTGGTAATTGATTTAAGAAACAAAGTGAAAAAATATAAAAGAGCAACTTATATTATTTAAGTGTGCCCACAGGTAAATAATTACTTTTGAAGTTTCTCTCACTGTCAAGGTAGCCAAACATGGCAGTCAAACTGTACACAGCAAAGTCCCACTGAACGGGTTTGATTAAGGGAGGAGTACCACCCAGAACAACCTGTCCTTTTTTGAGTAATGTTGCTGTATCTTCCACATCGACATGAATATCTCAGCTGCAAGTTGGTGCCTCTGACATTTTAGCAGGTTCCTTAGTTTTGCACAGAAGTGAAGGTTCCCAACCTTGTGTTGGTGAGCTGCTGTTCCCAGGAATTGAAGATTAAGCTCCAGGTTACTGCTGCTTGCAACCCATAAGAAAAATTATTTGGACATTAAAAAAATTATGGTTTTATTTCATTGTCTTTGAACACTTTTGTTCATCAGATATAAAAGTATTGGAGATGGGAAAAGAGGCAGATTGAGTGATAGTCAAGAATCATCCAATCGCTTTCCATTTTCCGATTGGTTTGGGATGGCAGTACTCCACAAGAGTGGACATGTTGGGGGTCAATGGAGGTGACACTGGGTGGGGCAGGGGGCATGCAAATGGTTGGAGGCAGGAGATCGTGTAATAAAACTGCCAACAATTCATCCAGGCAGAATAGGCAACCCTAATGGTTGCAATCAAATCATCGTGCACAACTTCTGCATCCCGACCTAATGTCATGTGTCTATATAGGATGTGCCTCCAAAACTTTAAATAAAAAAACGTCAAATTACTCTAAATAAAACTTCATGGGCCTACTATGATATAACAAAATAAACTGTGAATCTGATCAGATATAACAAGCCTGCAAATTTCCTCTGTGATATGACCGTTCTTTTCTGTTTAAATCTGGAGTCATAGCAGGGCGTGGGCAGCTTGCTTCTTGTTGTCAATGCACAGTAGAATGGTGCGTTTTGCAATCAACACCATCAGTGGCTGCTGACAAAGTCATCGGTCACCTTGGTGAAGATGAGTGGACAATAAAAACTAAAAATAAAATTGTAAACTTGCTGAGTATTGAGTACATGGAGAAATTTGAGTAATCTCCCTCGTATTTTAAAGCCCGGTGTCATTGTAAAATCCTTATAACCACCTAATACCCACTCTCTTCAAAGGTTTTTAGTGCCTTTTGTCAACTTTAGTAATTTGATTGTTTTTCTTTTCCAATTTAGTGAATCATGTAGCTGTGAATCTGTCAGATCCATTTTCATATCTGAAAATAAGCCCCATTTAAAGCTGATTGCAGGTCCTGGTGTAAGTAAGGAGATAGAGGTTAGGTGTGTATAGGAAAGTAATGTATTTTTGTCTGTGTAATTCAGCTGCTTTTTCAATTAGACCCAACACAGTTTGCCTTTATTTGCACTTTTACTTGTAACATTCCTCCAAGAATGTATTTTGTTTCTGTAATTTTCAAGGTTTTGTGGGTTTCAACTATTAACACATTCCAGGGATCCTGTCATTAATTGTTACAGTTTAGTTACCCAATGTAAAACTGTGCATTTACTGCAAAACTGGTGTTCTTTGTGGCAAATAACAAAACATTAAGCCAACAAATTCAGAAATCTCATCATAGTGACAGAAATATGATTATCCCACAGATCCCTAGTTTGAAAATCAGTGCTTCATTTATACAGTGCACGCTAGATTATCAATTGCAAGTTACTGTTGACCTATTTCTCTCATTGTGCCTCTTGTTTATATAACTCCCACCATGTTTTATCTCCCCTTTCCCACTTTACGGATCATCTTATTTATTTTACTCTGAATGATTCTGTTTTTCTCCCTCCTCTTCCCATTCCTTTTTTATAATACTCTTCCTCTGTAATAACTTCCAGTTCTGACCAAAGGACCTTCCTGAAAAGACTACTTAGTCTTGACAGAGAGGCTGCCTGACCTGCTGAATGTTTCCAGTATTTTCCGTTCTTGCACTTTTTCGCTGACTGTAATTCATTCTGTGAATTCCTTTCCATGACTGAACGTAGATCAGTGGAAGCCGCGTTATGAGAATCAATCTGTGGATATTATTTTTATGAGTGTTGTAATGAACCTTGATAAAGATATGGTCTTCCATGCAGTATTTATCTGTATTTTATTTATGAAATGCATTGTTTAAAGTTAGGCAACCAGAGCAAATTAGTGCAACTTAACTCTGCAACAGAAGACTTTGTAAAACTACCCTTCTGAATAAAAGATATCTCATATCAAATAGAGTGGCCAGGGCCATGCGATTGGCTGAAGACACTACAGCTTGATGAATACTGCACAATGGCTGAGAAATGAGATCTGTACAAGAACTGAAGTTTAATCCATTAAGCAGAAAGCCTCCACAGACCATGTGTAATTGGTCGTATAGCAGTCCAAGATAAATAAGCTGCTTGCAACCATGCCCCTCTGACCTGAATTGTGTCCCTTCAATGAAAACAAGTTTAGTTCTCGAAACCTCTCTCTGTAACCAATGGTGCACCTATTCTGCCACTTATCCAATGTTTTCAGGTGTATATCAACATGAAGTAGTCACGTAACTCAGATGTTGGTTTTCAATCTCATGCTCAGTGCACAGAAGCTTTGTAGTGTGATACCCTGTCGTGTGATACCCTGTCGTGTGATGTACCTGCAGTATAGCTTCAGTCGGTGCGTAGTTGATTTTAGAAGTGTCCAGTTGGTCCATTGGGCTGACTGGGAATTTAGACTCTGGAGTAATTTCAGTGTGATGAGAGAATTGGCACACCTAAACCCTCTCTCCAAATATCTGACCAGCAGTAATGGCTGGCCTTCCTCTTACCTGAATGCTGTGTAACTGCCAGTAAAATTGCCATCTGTAGGCTACACATCATACTCTTTATACTGACCCAAGGCGAATTATACCTAAAGCCCTGATGTCTTATGACCTGGACTTATCCTGCTTCATCTCAGGAGCCTTCCTAACATGATTTGTGTGAATTCCTCAGGGCTTCTCCCCTCCAGCCTCCAGCACTGTAACTTCAGTAGACGTTCAACGTCACAGTGGCTGAGAGGGACAGCTCATGAGCAACTTCTCATCAACTAACTGTGTTGAAGCTTAGATGCCTAAAATTACATCCAATATTCTAAGTGTGATCTTAGTGAAGTTGTGTACAGGATTAAAACCATTTTTAGTTATCCCATTCATCATTGTTAATTAATCTACACTTGGAGAGGCGGGGATTAATCAAGGACAGTCAGCGTGGTTTTGTTAAGGGAGGTCATGTCTGACCAATTTGATACAATTTTTCAAAGAGGTGACCAGGTGTGTAGATGAGGGCAATGCATTTGACGTAGTCTACCTGGACTTCAGCAAGGCTTTTGATAAGGTCCCGCATGGGAGACTGATAATGAAGGTAAGAGCCCATGGGATCCAAGGCAATTTGGTAAATTGGATCCAGAATTGGCTGAGTGACAGGAAGCAGAGGGTGATGGTCAAGGAGTGTTTTTGTGACTGGATGCCTGTGTCCAGTGGGGTTCCACAGGGATCGGCGTTGGGTCCCTTGCGGTTTGTGGTATATATAAACAATTTAGACTTGAATGTAGGAGGGTTGATCAGTAAGTTCACGGATGACACAAAAATTGGTGGGGTGGTAAATAGTGAGGAGGATAGCCTTAGATTACAGGAGGATATAGACGGGCTGGTCAGATGGGCTGATCAGTGGCAAATGGAATTTAATCTGGATAAGTGTGAGGTGATGCACTTGGGCAGGACAAACAAGGCACGGGAATACACGATGAATGGTAGGACCCTGGGAAGTACCGAGGATCAGAGGGACCTTGGTGTGCATGTCCACCGGTCCCTTAAGGTAGCGGAACAGGTAGATAAGGTGGTTAAGAAGACATATGGGATACTTGCCTTTATTAGCCGAGGCATTGAATATAAGAGCAGGGAAGTTATGCCAGAACTGTATAAAACACTGGCTAGGCCACAGCAAGAGTATTGCGTGCAGTCCTGGAATTCGCATTATAGGAAGGATGTGATTGCACTAGAGAGAGTGCAGAGGAGATTTACCAGGATGTTGCTTGGGCTGGAGAGTTTTGGTTATTAGGAGAGATTGGATAGACTGGGGTTATTTTTCCTGGGGCAGAGGAGATTGAGGGGGGACATGATTGAGGTGTATAAGATTATGAGGGGTATAGATAGGGTAAACAGGAAGGAACTTTTCCCCTTGGTGGAGGGATCAATAACCAGGGGGCATAGATTTAAGGTAAGGGGCAGGAGGTTTAGAGGGGATGTGAGGAAGAATTTTTTCACCCAGAGGATGGTAAGAATCTGGAACTCACTGCCTGAAAGGGTGGGAGAGACAGAAACCCTCATAACATTTAAGAAGTATTTGGATGTGCACTTGCAATGCCATGGCACACAAGGCGACGGGTCCAGTGCTGGCAAATGGGATTAGAATAGTTCGGTACTTGTTTGACTGGCGCAGACTCGATGGGCCAAAGGGCCTTTTTCTGTGCTGTAGACCTCTATGACTCTTGACCCTGGCTGAAGAAACACCTACATGTGATTTTGAAAAATATACTTTTAAACAACTCCACTTTTAAAAGGATTCTGTTGTTGTTTAGTAAAGTAAAAGTAGGGAGCATTGCTCCTTTAAGCCCTCATCTCTGTATTACCTACTTAATATAAATCGGCTATTTTCTGATATTTATGCATGCCTGGTCGAAATCAGATTTTGGCATCTTGCTAGTTAAAAATAAATCTTCTGCTAGTTATCACCACTGGTAAAATTGCAGGAGAGAAGAATGCATAAAGTATTTGGCTTTTATAACTTTGCAAACTTTTCTGGTAATTTACATTGCATCCATATGAAGTGTTAATTGTACATTCACAATCACCAAAAGATAGTTTTGCTTTAATTAATGAGGGTTTAAGTTAAATTAAAATGCTGCCTTGGTGCAAAAGATGTCACTTTAGTTTCAGCTTGAGTAAGTTAGTCAACATATTGTGCTCAGAATGTTCTGCAACGTTCTGCCTTGTTGAATAGGGTTTCACTGTAACAACTCATCTTGGGATCCTTGTTAAAGGCTATCTGTGTAATTGTAATGTAGCTCAGGCCATGTGTTTGAAATGAGGAGCAGCTGATCAGACATTAATACCTGTATAAATTGCAGGAAAATAAAGTCATTAAACTGGATGCTTAAATAATTAAAAGCACGCAGAGAACTATGTAAAATTTTAATGAAGAATGATAAAGACGTCCACAGTGCGATTGTTTTATCCAATTTGAAAACGCAGCAGTCCAAGGTTATAAATTAAAATGTAACAAAGCCATTCTCACTCTTAAAAAACCAAGAGTCAACGACAGGTCATTCCCCGTTCTGGACAGAAGCCTAGGATTCTGGACAGATGCCACTTTGTGCCTTCTCTACCTGGAGTCTCTTATCAGGAGCAAACTAAACAGAAGGGTTTCACTGAAACAGCTGACACAACTTCCTGAGCAATCCAAATGCTATTCCATATCATTACTATTTATCGGTAGTATTTTTAAACCGTTGGTTAAATCCTCCTCCTAAAATGAATGTGCATGCTGAATTCTACTGACAACTTTATTTTTAAAATGTCTTAGATAAATGACTTGGAAATGTGCATTATTTAAATTCTGTAAAATCTTCAAAAATTTTTAATCTGATCACTTGAATGCTTTTCTAAATGCTTTTCTAGATGTCCCCGCTTACCTGACTATTTATACAACGTTTAAAACAATCCTGAATGCTGTCAGGATGGGAATGAAGATTGCAAAATTAGCAATTCTTTACGATAGAAAATGATTTTTTTTTAAAAACTCCAGCTGCTGCTTTATTTGCAATGTATACGCATGAAATCTGCATGTATTTCCGATCTTCAACACTGGATTTAAATACTGTGCTTTTTAAAAAAAATCCATCTACAAAGTGCCTGATTTGGCAAGACTTTTACTGTCTAATTTGTTCATCAACCTTCCTCCATTTTTGATCTCATTGTACAGGCCATTTAAAGAAAAGGTACTTTCATCCCTTATCCGACCAACTTTTACTTAAAAAAGAAATTAGGAGTGCAAAGAGGGGGCATGATAAAACACTGGTGGGTGAAATAAAGGAAAATCCTAAGGCGTTTTATAAGTCTTTCAGGGGCAAGGGGATAACCAGGGAAAGAGTCGGGCCCATTAGGGACCAAAGTGGCAATCTGTGTGAGGAGCCGGAAGATGTAGGTGAGGTTTTAAATGAGTACTTTGCATCTGTGTTCACTATAGAGAAGGACGATGTAGAAATCAGGGAGGGGAACTGTGATATACTTGAACAAATTAGCATTGAGAGGGAGGAGGCATTAGCAGTTTAGTGGGCTTTAAAGTGGATAAATCCCCAGGCCCAGATGAGATGTATCCCAGGGTGCTGTGGGAGACAAGGGAGGAGATTGCAGGGGCCCTGACATTAATTTTCAAATCCTGTCTTGCCACAGGAGAGGTGCCAGAGGACTGGAGGACAGCTAATGTGGTACCATTATTCAAGAAGGGTGGCAGGGATAAACCAGAGAATGATAGGCCAGTGAGTCTAACATCAGTGGTAAGGAAAGTTTTGGAAAAAATTCTGAGGGACAGAGTTAATCTCCACTTGGAGAGGCAAGGGTAGTCAGACATGATCTCCCCTGACAAAGCCATGCTAACAAATTTGATTGAATTTTTCAAAGAGGTGACTAGGTGTGTAGATGAGGGTAGTGTAGTTGATGTAGTCTACATTGACCTCAGTATGGCTTTTGGTAAGGTCCCGCATGGGAAACTGGTCACAAAGGTAAGGGCCCATGGGATCCAGGACAATTTGGCAAACTGGATCCAAAATTGGCTTAGTGGCAGGAAGCAGAGAGTGATGGTCAAAGGTTGTTTTTGTGACTGGAAGCCTGTGTCCAGTGGTATACCACAGGGTTCAGTGCTGGGCCCCTTGCTGTTTGCAGTGTACATTAATGATCTAAACATGAATGTAGGAGCTATGATCAGCAAGTTCGCAGATGACACAAAAATTGATGTTGTGGTAAATAGTGATGACAACATAGACGAGCTGGTCAGATGGGCAGAACAGTGGCAAATGGAATTTAATCCTGAAAAGTGTGAGGTGATGCATTTTGGGAGGACTAACAAGGCAAGGGAGTACACAATGAATTGTAGGACTCTAGGGAGTACAGAGGATCAGAGGGACCTTGATGGGCATGTCCATAGATCCTTGAAGGTAGTGGGACAGGTAGATAAGGTGGTTAAGAAGGCATATGGGATACTTGCCTTTATTAGCCGAGGCATTGAATACAAGAGTAGGGAGGTTATGCTGGAACTGTATAAAACGCTGGTTAGGTCACAACTGGAGTACTGTGTGTAATTCTGGTTGCCATACTATAGGAAGGGTGTGATTGCGCTGCAGAGAGTGTAGAAGAGATTCACTGGGATGTTGCCTGGGCTGCAGTTTCAGTTATGAAGAGAGACTGGATAGGCTAGGGTTGTTTTCCTTAGAGCAGAGCAGGCTGAGGGGGGCCTGGTGGAGGTATACAAAATTATGAGGGGCATAGATATTGTAGATAGGAAGAAACTTTTCCCCTTAGTGGAGGAGCCAACTGCCAGCGGGCATAGATTTAAAGTAAGGGGCAGGGGGATTAGATGGGATTTGAGGAAGAATTCTTTCACCCAGAGGGTGATTGGAATCTGGAACACACTGTCTGAGGGGGTGGTAGAGGCAGAAACCTTCATAACATTTAAGAAGCATTTAGATGAACACTTGAAATGCCATAGCACACAGGGCTATAGGCCATGCGCTGGAAAATGGGATTAGGGTAGATAGGGGCTTGATGGCCGGTGTGGACCCGATGGGCTGAAGGACCTCGCACCATGTTGTAAAACTCTATGACTCTATGACAAATACTTACGAGGATTAAACTTTCACTTAACAAGATCAAGATGATTTTGATTAAGAGTTAGTATGCAGTCCTTCATATCACATTTAATATTTAAACAATTGTGCTGCTTTCCCCCTCTCCCCACAATGCTTCCCATCCCCCAGTACACCATAGCTGTCTGCGTAGCCGCCTGTATTCAGCTAATTGAGATGATTCAAGTATTGGTCAAGCTGGAATTGTTGTTGCTATCAGGGTTGAAGTTATTAGCAAAAACGTAAACACATGGAACCAAAGGAAGAAATGGTATATTGGTGTCTATTAATATATAAAGTAGATGAACGTATCTTAGTTCTGTTCACTGAAACTCTTGGAATTATCTCTTGGGTAACTCTCTGGCTAGGAAAATCTGAGTCACATCACCTCTGACCTAAACTAGACCTTGTGTTGACTTCATCCCAGTTCCAATTTAATTTTTATCAGGTAGAAGTCTACAGCAGCCAGCACTATACAGCTAAATTAGTAATGAACAATACTGAGTGAGCCAAGAATTCTGTTATAGTCTAGATTCTATATAAACTGTGGATAAAGAAAACAGGCAATTTACCAATGTCTTACCACAGCTCACTCATGCAGCAATTCAATCTGAATACAGTTTGCACCAGTTACTAGGCATCACAATATGGTGTTGCCCATATCTTTTCGTCTACCAAGTGTTAAAAAGCAAGACTTTGGGAAACATTTTACTTGGATCAAGATTTTGGATTTAAATGTTTAGATCAGTAATTATGCATTGTGGGGAACCAGAACGCAGACACTACCAGGTTTATGCTAGGACGAGGCACATGCTGATCAGAGATAACTATATCAAATCACATTTGACCCAGACACAACAGGAATTTCTAATATCCTGTACATAAAAATAAGAATTTATGGGTTGGAAGGAGGAGATAGACTTAATTCGCTCTGTTGATTTTTCTGATAATGCCAACCCAGTATGGAATCACGTTGCTTAATAAGATGGCTGTTTTTAATTTGGAATTGATCTGAATTCTGTTAATCTAATTTTACAACCAACAATTCAACTCTAAATTGCCCCTTCTGGTCTGGTTTGTCTTGATACAGACATAACTTTAGCTAAGCTCTGCCTGTATAAGGGATTGTTTCTTGAATCTGAACAATGGGACTGTGTTCTTAATAAAAATAGACTCTTTGGGGATGGAACTTTCATTTGATTACTAGGCCTTGGACCACCCAGTAACAAGGTTATTTTCCAGGTACTATTTGATGGGGAGAATTTTCTGTTTGGAGTAGGGAGGTGGTCCCCACATACTGACACATAAAATGACGGGTTGGGATTTCGGGCATGTGTCCCAACGTCACTGCGCATCATTCCGATCTTCCGTTCGGTGGGCGCGCACCAGAGTCGGCTGTGCACCCACCGAACTGTCAAAGGCCTATTAAGGCCATTGATAATACAATTAAAGATATTGACAGGGCTGCCTGTCCAACCTTAAGGTTGGCGGCAGGCGAAGAGCCCAGGCGGCCTTAACATTTTTCACGAAACCTCATCCACGGGTGGGATGAGGTTTCATGAAGGGTTTATTACATTAATAAATATTTTTCGAACATTTTAAAAACATGTCCCCTCATGTGACAGCATCACATGAGCTGGGACATGTGTAAATGATTTTCTACCTTATTTATTTAAAATTCTCATTATGAAATTAATCTCCTTGAGGCAGCTCTGTGCCTCAGAGAGATTTCTGCGCTCCTCCACGCGCATGTGTAACACAGCGCAGACCCCAATTCTCCCTCCTCCCCCGCCCGCACAGGTAGCGCTGAGCACTACCAGTCACGCGTCACGCTGGGCGGGCCTTAATTGGCCAGCCCACATAAAATGGCGGCGGACAGCTGCTCACGGGTGGCGATTGGTTCCGCGCCCGCCTGTGCCCACTCCCAACGTGGAGAAAATTCTCCCCTATGTCTTGCTCTGAATTACATTGTTCTCTCTGGGGACAGTAATTCTCTCATTCTGGTCAATAAAATCACTGTCTAAGATGCATTAAGGGAATAGCTTGGGCCACTGTATCCAACATCGTCAAAAGGAAGGCATCCCCAAAAAAGAGCATTCCTTCAGTTGGGATCAATTCAAAATGAATGAACTGTTCTCCACTCTGGTTATTCCTACTGAAAGAGATACATTTCACACTTTTCATGCCTGAAAGACAGAAATCTAAATGGACCAGGATAAATCTGCTTTAACTCTATTGAAAAATGTACCTTGCTTATCTTGGTGCGTGATAATGACAAATGCTGTGTCGTTGTGAGGTATTCAGATGAAGATAAGAGTAAAACAAAGGCCGGGATTTTCCATTCCAGGCCTAAATCCCACGGCAGAGGTGGGAACTGGGAGTGTATCCAGCTGCAGAGCCCGGTGGGAATTTACACCAAATGGCTCATTAATTATGCATTCAGGGGTTTCCTGACGTATTGCGGGGGAGGGCAGGCTGGATGATGTGCACCGCACTCTCATATCCAGACACCACATTTAAAAGGTATCTGAACATCAACTTCTTTGTCGTGAACCCACTGTGGAAGGAGGAGAGCTCCAGCCCCCAGGTCCAGGGACACTTTCCTTGATGCACTGCTCAATGCAGTGGAGACCAGGAGGGGTGGATGAGTCATCCATCCATTCCCGGCACTGCAGGGCAGTCCTCTAGTGGAGGCCATGAGCACTGACCACCCTGGCGACTTCCTCCAATGCAGGGTTGGCCACGCGGCTCAGCCTCCCATTTCCATCCTCAGGTTAGGAGATGCATGGGCCTCAGAGGCAAGGGCACCATCCGCGTGGCCCATACAGAAAAGAGCCAGTCAGTGTGATAAGGTGATGCCTCACTGCAGCCCGTCTAGACTGCAGGAGGAGGGGCAGAGAGAGAGAGAGAGAGAGAGAATGAGGCATGTGCAGGGAGGTAAGGGTCTTTGCCAGGGCCCTTGTGAGCCGTGTGTAAGAAGCCTCTCGCGCAGACTGAGCCTTTGCCCTTCACACACTCATCTGTTGAAACGTCCCAGCACTGTCAGTACTACACGCTGGGGTTCCCCTTCAGTTGGCCAGTGAGCTGACCTGCATCTCCACCCCCCATCCCCTCCCCCCACCCCCCGACCCAACTCCCACAGCATCTCCAGATCTCCACCTCGAGGCTCTGGATAGTTGTGAGCAGCCGTGGTTCATGTGACCTTTCAGGTTGAGTCCAGCATCTTCCAACCTCCCCCCGTGACCCACACCCTCCCTCCCATGACCGTTGCCCCTCCTGTTGTGAGCTTTGACCTCCCCACAGTCAACCTACAACCCTTCCCCATCACGCTCTGCCTCATGCAGGTGAATGTCCACATCTCCTACCTTCCCGAGGATCCCACCCCCATTACAATAGACATACCCCCCTTATCCTCCCTCCAACAGCCCTCAGCATCCTTTCACCCATTATCACAGGACTCTCACCCTTCCACTCTACTGGCTTTCATTGTCCTCTCTAACCCTCACCACCCATTCCTATCACCAATTCCCTCAGTATGCCCTCCTGAACTCATCAGTTGACACCCCTTGCCCCCCCATGCCCATCCACACCTACACACCCCCCATTCCTGTTCACACCTGCCAACCATGCCCTCCCCAAACCCCGCCTGGACTCCACAATGGTCTTTCCCACCCTCTCGCTCTGTAGCACCTCACCCCTACCATGACCCCTACAGCATCTCAACCTTTCCCCCATCATCTCCAACCCCTCCACCCTCTTCTGGCTTCAACACACGCTCCAACTCTTCATTCCTCTCCTCACCAGCTAATCCCCCAACCCCCAGCACAGACAATCACCGCCCAACAGTACCTCATGCAGCCGACAACCTGCAGAGTGAAGATCCACATCCTGGAATCTCCTGCAGATCAAAGATCCACATCCTGGAATCTCCTGCAGATCAAAGATCCACAACCTGGAATCTCCTGCAGAGTGAAGATCCACATCCTGGAATCTCCTGCAGAGTGAAGATCCACACTCTGGAATCTCCTGCAGATCAAAGATCCACATCCTGGAATCTCCTGCAGATCAAAGATCCACATCCTGGAATCTCCTGCAGATCGAAGATCCACATCCTGGAATCAACTGCAGATCAAAGATCCACATCCTGGAATCTCCTGCAGAGTGAAGATCCACATCCTGGAATCAACTGCAGATCAAAGATCCACATCCTGGAATCTCCTGCAGAGTGAAGATCCACATCCTGGAATCTCCTGCAGAGTGAAGATCCACATCCTGGAATCTCCTGCAGAGTGAAGATCCACACTCTGGAATCTCCTGCAGAGTGAAGATCCACATCCTGGAATCTCCTGCAGAGTGAAGATCCACACTCTGGAATCTCCTGCAGATCAAAGATCCACATCCTGGAATCTCCTGCAGAGTGAAGATCCACATCCTGGAATCTCCTGCAGATCAAAGATCCACATCCTGGAATCTCCTGCAGATCAAAGATCCACATCCTGGAATCTCCTGCAGAGTGAAGATCCACATCCTGGAATCTCCTGCAGAGTGAAGATCCACATCCTGGAATCTCCTGCAGAGTGAAGATCCACATCCTGGAATCTCCTGCAGAGTGAAGATCCACATCCTGGAATCTCCTGCAGATCAAAGATCCACATCCTGGAATCTCCTGCAGATCAAAGATCCACATCCTGGAATCTCCTGCAGAATAAGGATCCACATCCTGGAATCTCCTGCAGAATAAGGATCCACATCCTGGAATCTCCAGCAGATCAAAGATCCACATCCTGGAATCTCCTGCAGATCAAAGATCCACATCCTGGAATCAACTGCAGAGTGAAAATCCACATCCTGGAATCTCCTGCAGATCAAAGATCCACATCCTGGAATCAACTGCAGAGTGAAGATCCACATCCTGGAATGACCTGCAGATCAAAGATCCACATCCTGGAATCTCCTGCAGAGTGAAGATCCACATCCTGGAATCTCCTGCAGAGTGAAGATCCACATCCTGGAATCTCCTGCAGAGTGAAGATCCACATCCTGGAATCTCCTGCAGATCAAAGATCCACATCCTGGAATCTCCTGCAGAGTGAAGATCCACATCCTGGAATCTCCTGCAGAGTGAAGATCCACATCCTGGAATCTCCTGCAGAGTGAAGATCCACATCCTGGAATCTCCTGCAGAGTGAAGATCCACATCCTGGAATCTCCTACAGAGTGAAGATCCACATCCTGGAATCTCCTGCAGAGTGAAGATCCACATCCTGGAATCTCCTGCAGAGTGAAGATCCACATCCTGGAATCTCCTGCAGAGTGAAGATCCACATCCTGGAATCTCCTGCAGATCAAAGATCCACATCCTGGAATCTCCTGCAGATCAAAGATCCACATTCTGGAATCTTCTGCAGAGTGAAGATCCACATCCTGGAATCTCCTGCAGATCAAAGATCCACATCTTGGAATCTCCTGCAGAGTGAAGATCCACATCCTGGAATCTCCTGCAGAGTGAAGATCCACATCCTGGAATCTCCTGCAGATCAAAGATCCACATCTTGGAATCTCCTGCAGAGTGAAGATCCACATCCTGGAATCTCCTGCAGAGTGAAGATCCACATCCTGGAATCTCCTGCAGAGTGAGGATCCACACCCTGGAATCCCCTGCAGATCAAAGATCCACATCCTGGAATCTCCTGCAGAGTGAAGATCCATATCCTGGAATCTCCTGCAGAGTGAAGATCCACATCCTGCAATCTCCTGCAGAGTGAAGATCCACATCCTGGAATCTCCTGCAGAGTGAAGATCCACATCCAGGAATCTCCTGCAGAGTGAAGATCCACATCCTGGAATCTCCTACAGAGTGAAGATCCACATCCTGGAATCTCCTACAGATCAAAGATCCACATCCTGGAATCTCCTGCAGATCAAAGATCCACATCCTGGAATCTCCTACAGATCAAAGATCCACATCCTGGAATCTCCTGCAGATCAAAGATCCACATCCTGGAATCTCCTGCAGATCGAAGATCCACATCCTGGAATCTCCTGCAGATCAAAGATCCACATCCTGGAATCTCCTGCAGAGTGAAGATCCACATCCTGGAATCTCCTGCAGAGTGAAAATCCACATCCTGGAATCTCCTACAGAGTGAAGATCCACATCCAGGAATCTCCTACAGAGTGAAGATCCACATCCTGGAATCTCCTGCAGATCAAAGATCCACATCCTGGAATCTCCTGCAGAGTGAAGATCCACATCCTGGAATCTCCTGCAGAGTGAAGATCCACATCCTGGAATCTCCTGCAGAGTGAAGATCCACATCCTGGAATCTCCTGCAGATCAAAGATCCACATCCTGGAATCTCCTGCAGAGTGAAGATCCACATCCTGGAATCTCCTGCAGAGTGAAGATCCACACCCTGGAATCTCCTGCAGAGTGAAGATCCACATCCTGGAATCTCCTGCAGAGTGAAAATCCACATCCTGGAATCTCCTACAGAGTGAAGATCCACATCCTGGAATCTCCTACAGAGTGAAGATCCACATGGTGGATGCTCCCACACCCAATGCTACACCTGGTGTTCCAGGGTCCACAGTCACTGGAGGTCTCCATCTTCCACTCTCCGCAGGCTGCCCCAGGCCTTCCTCTAGCTGAGTAACGACATGTCCACGCCATGTTGGTCTGGACGTGTTCCGGACCGACGTGACATCATGCTAACGGCGCAGATAATTGGACGGAGGCGACAATTCCTGTTGAGGTTGCATCTGCATCCCATTGACGGGATGGAAAATGGCTTCACCGGCCTCTGTCAAGAATGGCGACCCACCATGATGGATAGGAACACGTTCCCGCTGTCATTTCACGCTGGCAGGAACCCGATTTTTCAACTCCCTCCACATTACTCTCTTAAAATGGTGGCTGCGCATACCGAGTGTGATGGAAATAGTCCGTGAACAAGACAACTGAACTCGTGGTTTAAGATTTAGAACTACCTGCAATAATGACAATCTGGCTCCCTGCCCTCCCTCTTATCCTGTGTAATTTGATGTGCAGACTTGAAATCTGCATTTAAATACTTCATGTGACTAAATGGTTATCCTTCCAAGGTTTACATTTTTCTTTAAATGGTTGTTTATCCAAAAAATGACACTTAATTTTGTATGAAGCTTCAGGATAACAAACAGAACTATTGTAAAACTTGTACAACTTTCATGTACTATTGAAGCTTTATTTCAAACTATTTCCTAGAATTTTCCTGCACCTGATGGTTACTGTTCTCAAACAAAAACACTGTGCATAAGAAGCAGAAACAGACCTTGAAAGTATTTTGAACACCACCTATTCCTGTCTCCTACAGAAAATTAGGACTGATAACCAGGCCTCCGTTGCCATGGGAGCAAGTGCTATGGGAGTGAAATATCATAAAACATAACTCAGTAATAGTTGCTTCACATATTGCCTGGAACACGAGCTGATTACCAGATGACAATATGCGCTATGCCCTCCCATTCTTGAAGATTTACAATGCTTGGCTGGTGCACTGTATAAAGTTCATTAAGAGACTTCCAGTCACCAGACTTTCTCAAAAGTATTTTCCCTTGCCTCTATCAAAGTAATGATCAATATCTAATCCATTTAACTGTATCCCTGTCAGTTGAGAGGTTAATATCTTTTTAATTTTACAGCCATCCTAACCAGATCAACCTACTTGGAACATAAAATCCAACCATTTCAATTCAGACCAGTAACCAAACCTGACACTAGCAGTTTCACATTACAACAGGGCACTTGGATACCAACCAGTACTTCACATGGTTACAGTAAGGCTTGTTTTTATCTACATTCTGTGTATAACTATAACTGATGGATTCTCCCGTCGCTTTGACAGACTATTGTTCAGCAAGGAGACACATTGTTTACACTGGAGTTTTTTTTTATTCCTTGGATCTGGGCATCTCTGGCTAGGCCAGCATTTATTGCCCATCCCTAATTGCCCTTGTTCAGAGGGCATTTAAGAGTCGATCACATTGCTGTGGGTCTGGAGTCACATATAGAGCAGACCAGATGAGGACGGCAGATTTCCTTCCCTAAAGGGCATTAGTGAACCAGATGGGTTTTTTTTACAACAATCCGCAATGGTTTCAGGGTCATCACCAGACTTTTCATTCCAGATCTTGCCGTGGTGGGATTCGAACCCGGGTCACCAGAGCATTACCCTGTGTCTCTGGATTATTAATCCAGCAACAGTAACACAACACCATCACCTGCCCTTCAATCACCTGCTCTTATATGTGATGTTAAACCAAATCTTGATTTGCAGATTTGAATGTAAATCTCACATACACAGTCACGGTTGGAGGGCTGGGTGAAGAGACTGGTTTTTGCAGAGTGCCCACTTGTCCTGTGGGCACCTGACTCTGTGCCCCTCAAATGTTGAGATTGCTCAATGACAAAGACTTCTCCACTTGGATCTGTCCAAGGTGATTTTCCCCATGTAGTGGGGCCCAGCTTCCAGGCTCTGAGGTTGGCTTTCAGAATGTCTATGCATCGGGAGTTTGGGATGTCCCTATGGTGCGGGTTCCTGAGCTCAGCTGGCTGTGGGATACTGTCTTTGGTACATGGGAATCCTCCATGCGAACCACATGGACTATCTAGTGAAGCTGATAAGCATGCTCTCGATACCAGCTTTGTGGCACCTTGCAAGAATTTTGATGTTAATGATTTTGCCAGATCACAAAAGGCTGAGCAAAATTCAGAAAAAGAAAAAAAAAGACTTGAAAGCAGAGGAATAATCCACTGTGCAGGTGAGAAGAAGCAGCTGGGTGAACACAGGGCCATAGGGCATAGCCAGATCACCAAAAAAAAGCGAGCAAAATTCAGAAAAAAAGTGGAGATTACCTTTTAAATTAGACAGCAATCAGGATCAGCACATCCAGAGTGCAACTGGAGGAGAGCCACAGCAACAGGAGCACAGCCGGCACTATAACACCTGCTGGCCAAGCTTGACTGAATGGCAAAAGAAAAGATTTTTAAATAGCAGAGTTAAAAAATCACCTTCCAGGCGATTTGCAGGATTAAAAAAGCAAACATCTTTTTATCGTTTTAAGAGTTTCCTGCACAGAGAACGTAATGAAAATAAAACAGCTCATTGGTGTAACTGGAGCCTGCCGAAACCTGACCAGTGCGGGAAGATCAAAGAGGAGAAAAAAATAAGGCAGCTACAGAGCCATCTTGAAGAGAAAAAAAATTAAAGAGGCACTCACCTGTTATAAAAAACGGCCATGGATATATAATTAAAGCTACCAGACCCATTCAGGCTAAGGCAAGGGCCAAACCAGATCCAAAATTGGATGTCATGGAGAAGAAAATACTTAGATTACAGGAGTACTTCATGATTAAGTCAGGAATCAGAAAAAGTACAAGTTAATATGTTTTTACACTTGTTTTGTGTATTTGAGGATGAAGTAATCCTAGGACAAGATATAGATGAATAGTCATTTGGTAGTACAGAACTTGAGTATTGCTGAAAAAGGAGATATTTTTATGTCAAAGCTTTTCGTTTTGCACTCATCAGGACAATTTGCAAGAATACCAAATGTAAAGGGAACAACAATTTATACTATATGAGAGGAGAGTGCTGATTGGTTGGCAAGTAGATTCTGATTGGTAGATTACCATGGAGAATACACCATTTGATGATGTCTGACAGTTAAGAGTCAAGCTGCCTGGTTTAAATTTCAAACAATGCTTGGCAGTTAACTGCTTGGTGTATAGAACCAACTTTCACATAGGAAGATGAATTTGCTAATAAAAAAATAGAACTTGATGAACTTCAAGTATCAGAAGCGTCTATTAACTATTGCGAGAAATGCCTGGAACAGGAAAAGGAATTGCTGATTAGTCAGAACAGTAGGTTGAATGCAGAATTAACAACCAAAACTGATTAAATTCTTGAACTTCATCTAATCTGAAGAACGTGAAAGATGAGATGCACAATAGGAAATGGCAAATCCAGAGTTTAGAAGCAGAGAAACAAAAAACAATTGAACAAACCAGAAGAGTCGACGAAGCTGAATGAAAAAATTCATAAGCTTGAAAAACGATTGGAAAATGAGAGTAAACAAATATTTGGCTAAAGTTGTGAAACAAGTGGAAATGAGAGTTCCATTTTTGAAACGTCAACTTCCAAGAAGAACACGGCGAACCTCATGGAAAAGGAAAATCCGAGGCAACTCGAGGAATGAACGGGGTGAACATTCCCTTTAGGAAAAAAAGGGGACAAACCCACAATGTCTGAATAAAGCAGGCAGGTTGTCAATAAAGAGAAACAAAACTCAGAGGAGCACAAAGAGCGAATTAAATACAGCCAACCCAAGTACGGACAACACAGAGTACTACAGTTTCAATGCCATACCAACAGAGTCAATCCAAAGCAACTCAGATTACCATTCCTCCAAATATGGCAGAACGAATCTGGAAGAATTGTCGAGCCTCCAGACCATCTGAATTTATAGAGACTTGAGTTGGGGGGGGTGGGGGGAGTAGGGGCGTCAAGTAAAGAAGATTGTATTGTAAATATATTTGGGTGAGGACTTGGGGGAGGTGTAGTATAAGGGTGTTCAGGCAGAGCAAGGGTTAATGTGGGACTGGGCAAGCAGTACCACCCATGGTATGATGTAGAGAGTCGCATGATGGTAGACTGTGTACAGTCTGGAAGGAGCCAGTATAGAAATAACACCCATGCAGGCCTGTGCCATGGAGATGTATATAGTTATAGGTTACCATTAAATGGTTTACATTCAACCATACAAGCCTTCAGGCCTCTTAGTGAGACACCAACCAACCTGACAACAGTATTCATTTTATAACATTATGAACTATATACAGTCTATCCAACACAATATAAATATATAGCAAACTAACTGCAATATTTCAGATTGAATTGACCATCATCTGAATCACCGAGCAATTCGTCCCAATTGTCTAGTTGTATAACATCATCATATGGATCTTCCTCGTCATCATCATTGGTAACTTCAGCATCATCATTCCACAAGTGGTCATTCTTGGTACAGTCAAACATATTCAAAATTCCAAATTTTAGAAATGATTTTTTGACAACATTGGGATCAAATTCATTCCACACATCCGATGACCCACTGAGACCTGACCAGTAAGGGTGCTTGTGTTTTTCATTATAAAAAGTGTTTTCAGCTTCCAACATCTAATTGTTCCACATCTTTCAGATACTGTCCTTGAGAGGTTTATTTATACACACACCCACAGGCTAAACAGCACTTGCCAGACCTGCCGGAATAACTGGCTTGGTGTGCTCCATCTAACATCACAGACAATATTGTTGACGAGATGAGATTTGAACATGTTGTTTTGCTTTGTGTGTTCCTCCTGCTCTCACATTCCACACTTCTTTGATCCATTTCTTGCAACCACCTTCATCCATTCAGCCTGGATGACAATACCTTTCTGAGGTTTCTCTTTGGAGGGGGAGGAGTTTTTCATTTGAATATCACTATCACCTTTAATTTTGTACCACTTGCAATACAAGATGGAACCACTGTGACCCACACCTTCTCATGGTCAACCACCCTTAAAAGGACAGATTTAATAATCACAAGGTTTGATCCTTGAAACACTGGGGTTGACTTTTACACAGGTTATATATGGTATCTTGTAAAGAATGTTTAATTAGGCTGTGCTAACATGTATATGGAGCCACAATACGAATGAGAGCTAGTCCCGTTAACAACAAATGCATTTTTCTCCTTATTTCTTCATGGGATACGCAGATTGCTGGCAAGGACAGCATTTGTTACCCACCTCTAATTGCCCTTAAACTGAGTAGCTTACTAGGCCATTTCTGAGGACAGTTAACAGTCAACCACATTGCTGGGGGGGGGGTCTGGAGTCACATATAGGCCAGACTGGGTAAGGATGACAGATTTCCATCCCTAACACACTGCTTGCCAACCTCCTGGTCAAGAGTGTAAATCAACTGTTAAAATCAGTTGGCAGGAGGCTACTGCTGTGACCCAGGGGAACTGACTGCACCACAAGGCACGGGCTCCAGGAAGGAAACCCTGGGCTAAAGAAGGACCAAGGTTTCCTTCTGGGACAAGGAAGGTTATTGCAGCCTCCTCCCAGTCCACAAGGAAACCAGTAACATAGTTTGAAAGCTGCCCTTACTGTGTGTCTTATGGCCCAGCCGCTGTTCCAGACAGACTTTGCCTGGTGGGAAAGTCATTACTATTTGCCAGTTCTCCAGTTAAAATAGCACATGTAGCAGGTCCACATCTTAAAGAGGATCCTGCAGACGTGTGGGCATGTGTCAAGGTGTCCTTGCCAATTACAATTTGAGTTTGCATTTGGCCAGATCAGGGCAGGAAAGAGCAGATATATCTCCAGCTTCAACTTACCCACAACTGCTGCCCAACATAATAATACTGTTATCCACATGGCAGGGCAAGTTTACACCTGCTCCAACATATGAAGCCCAGGCTTCTTTGGCTGTTCCCAAGATATTCTGAGAATCTAAGTGCACGGCGATTGAGAATAGCCATGGGTAATGGACATTTTGTTTTATTCATTGATGGAATGTGGGCTTCGCTGGCTGGGCCAGCATTTATTGCCCATCCCTAATTGCCCTTGAGAAGGTGGTGGTGAGCTGCCTTCTTGAACTGCTGCAGTCCATGTGGTGTACGTACACCCACAGTGCTGTTAGGGTGGGGGTTCCAGGATTTTGACCCAGTGATAGTGAAGGAACGACAATATATTTCCAAGTCAGGGTGGTGAGTGACTTGGAGGGGAACTTCCAGGTGGTGGTGTTCCCATGTGTCTGCTGCCCTTGTCCTTCTAGATGGTAGTGATCGTGGGTTTGGAAGGTGCTGTCTAAGGAGCCTTGGTGAATTCCTGCAGTGCATCTTGTAGATGGTACACACTGCTGCTACTGTGCGTCGGTGGTGGGGGGAGTGAATGTTTGTGGATGTGGTGCCAATCAAGTGGGCTGCTTTGTCCTGGATGGCATCAAGCTTCTTGAGTGTTGGGGGGCTGCACTCATCCAGGCAAGTGGGGAGTATTCCATCACACTCCTGACTTGTGAGTTACTCGTTGCAGGATTCCGAGCTTCTGATCTGCTCTTGTAGCCACAGTATTTATATGGCTAGTCCAGTTCAGTTTCTGGTCAGTGGTAACCCCTCAGGATGTTGATTGTGGGGGATTCAGTGATGGTAATGCCATTGAACATCAAAGGGTGGTGGTTTGATTCTCTCTAGTTGGAGATGGTCATTACCTGGCACTTCTATGACATGAATGTTACTTGCCACTTGTCAGCCCAAGCCTGGATATTGTCCAGGTCTTGCTGCATTTGGACATGGACTGCTTCAGTATCTAAGGAGTCGTGAATGGTGCTGAACATTGTGCAATCATCAGCAAACATCCCCACTTCTGACCTTATGATGGAAGGAAGGTCATTGCTGAAGCAGCTGAAGATGGTCGGGCCAAGGACTCTACCCTGAGGAACTCCTGCAGTGATGTCCTGGAGCTGAGATGATTGACCTCCAACAATCACAACCATCTTCCTTTGTGCTAGGTATGACTCCAACCAGTGAAGAGTTTTCCCCCTGATTCCCATTGACTCCAGTTTCGCTAGGGCTCCTTGGTGCCACACTTGGTCAAATACTGCCTTGATGTCTAGGGCAGTCACTCACTGGGCATCAGTGAGCAGCTTATTGTTAAGCAAGTGCCACATGATAGCACTGTTGATGACCCCTTCCATTACTTTACTGATGATTGAATGTAGACTGATGGGGCGGTAATTGGCCGGGTTGGATTTGTCCTGCTTTTTGTGTACAGGACATACCTGGGCAATTTTCCACATAGCCGGGTAGATGCCAGTGTTGTAGCTGTACTGGAACAGCTTGGCTAGGGGCGCGGCAAGTTCTGGAGCACATGTCTTCAGTACTATTGCCGGAATATTGTCAGGGCCCATAGCCTTTGCACTATCCGGTGCCTTCAGCCTTTTCTTGATATCATGTGGAGTGAATCGAATTGGCTGAATACTGGCACCTATGATGCTGGGGACCTCGGGAGGAGGCCGAGATGGATCGTCCACTCGGCACTTCTGGCTGAAAATTGTGACAAATGCTTCAGCCTTATCTTTTGCACTGATGTGCTGGGCTCCCCCATCAGTGAGGGTGGGGATATTTGTGGAGCCTCCTCCTCCAGTGAGTTGTTTAATTGTCCACAACCACACATGACTGGATGTGGCAGAACTGCTGCTTATGCTGTTTGGCACACAAGTTCTTTGTTGTAGCTTCACCAGGTTGACACCTCATTTTTAGGTATGCATGGTGCTGCTCCTGACATGCCCTCCTGCACTCTTCATTGAACCAGGGTTGATCCCCTGGTTTGATGGTAATGGTAGAGTTGGGGATGTGCCGGGCCATGAGGTTACAGATTGTGTTCGAGTACAATTCTGCTGCTGCTGATGGCCCACAGCACCTCATGGATGCCCAGTCTTGAGTTGCTGGATCTGTTTGAAATCTATCCCATTTAGCACTGTGGTAGTGCCACACAACACGATGGAGGGTATCCTCAATGTGAAGGCGGGACTTTGTATCCATAATGACTGTGCAGTGGTCACTCCTACCGATACTGTCATGGACAGATGCATCTGCGGCAGGCAGTTTGGTGAGGATGAGGACAAGAATGTTTTTCCCTCTTGTTGGTTCCCTCACCACCTGCCGCAGACCCAGTCTAGCAGCTATGTCCTTTAGGACCCAGCCAGCTCGGTCAGTAGTGGTGCTACCGAGTCACTCTTAGTGATGGATATTGAAGTCCCCCACCCAGAGTACATTCTGCACCCTTGTCACCCTCAGTGCTTCCTCCAAATGGTGTTCAACATGGAGGAGCACTGATTCAACAGCTGAGGGAGGGCGGTACGTGATAATCAGCAGGAGGTTTCCTTGCCCATG